>NC_057358.1:57937239-58253802 GCF_016509475.1 Prionailurus bengalensis | reverse complement strand
TCAGGTCCTTTATCCATTTTGAGTTTATTTTTGTGAATGGTGTGAGAAAGTGATCTAGTTTCAATCTTCTGCATATTGCTGTCCAGTTCTCCCAACACCATTTGTTAAAGAGACTTTTTTTCCATTGGATGTTCTTTCCTGCTTTGTCAAAGATTAGTTGGCCATACTTTTGTGGGTCTAGTTCTGGGGTTTCTATTCTGTTTCATCGGTCTATGTGTCTGTTTTTGTGCCAGTACCATGCTGTCTTGATGATTACAGCTTTGTAGTAGATGCTGAAGTCTGGGATTGTGATGCCTCCTGCTTTGGTCTTCTTCAAAATTACTTTGGCTATTCGGGGCCTTTTGTGGTTCCATAGAAATTTTAGGATTGCTTGTTCTAGCTTCGAGAAGAATGATGATGCAATTTTGATTGGGATTGCATTGAGTGTGTAGATAGGTTTGGGTAGTATTGACATTTTGACAATATTTATTCTTCCATCCCATGAGCACGGAATGATTTTCCATTTCTTTATATCTTCTTCAATTTCCTTCATAAGCTTTCTATAGTTTTCAGCATACAGATCTTTTACATCTTTGGTTAGATTTATTCCTAGGTATTTTATGCTTCTTGGTGCAATTGTGAATGGGATCAGTTTCTTTATTTGTCTTTCCGTTGCTTCATTGTTAGTGTATAAGAATGCAACTGATTTCTGTACATTGATTTTGTATCCTGCAACTTTGCTGAATTCATGTATCAGTTCTAGCAGACTTTTGGTGGAGTCTATCGGATTTTCCATGTATAATATCATGTCATCTGCAAAAAGCGAAAGCTTGACTTCATCTTTGCCAATTTTGATGACTTTGATTTCCTTTTGTTGTCTGATTGCTGATGCTAGAACTTCCAACACTATGTTAAACAACAGCGGTGAGAGTGGGCATCCCTGTCGTGTTCCTGATCTCAGGGAAAAAAGCTCTCAGTTTTTCCCCATTGAGGATGATGTTAGCTGTGGGCTTTTCGTAAATGCTTTTATGATGTTTAAGTATGTTCCTTCTATCCTGGCTTTCTCGAGGGTTTTTATTAAGAAAGGATGGTGTATTTTGTCAAATGCTTTTTCTGCATCGATTGACAGGATCATATGGTTCTTATCTTTTCTTTTATTAATGTGATGTATCATGTTGATTGATTTGCGAATGTTGAACCAGCCCTGCATTCCAGGAATGAATCCCACTTCATCATGGTGAATAATTCTTTTTATATACTGTTGAATTTGATTTGCTAGTGTCTTATTGAGAATTTTTGCATCCATATTCATCAGGGATATTGGCCTGTAGTTCTCTTTTTTTACTGGGTCTCTGTCTGGTTTAGGAATCAAAGTAATGCTGGCTTCATAGAATGAGTCTGGAAGTTTTCCTTCCGTTTCTATTTTTTGGAATAGCTTGAGAAGGATAGGTATTATCTCTGCTTTATTTATTTTTTTTTTAACATTTATTTATTTTTGAGACAGAGAGAGAGCATGAACAGGGGAGGGTCAGAGAAAGAGGGAGACACAGAATCTGAAACAGGCTCCAGGCTCTGAGCTGCCAGCACAGAGCCTGATGCGGGGCTCGAACCCATGGACCGTGGAATCATGACCTGAGCCGAAGTGGGACACTTAACCTACTGAGCCACCCAGGCGCCCCTATTATCTCTGCTTTAAACGTCTGGTAGAACTCCCCTGGGAAGCTATCTGGTTCTGGACTCTTTTTTTTTGGGAGGTTTTTGATAACGGATTCAATTTCTTCGCTGGTTATGAGTCTGTTCAAGCTTTCTATTTCCTCCTGTTTGAGTTTTGGAAGTGTGTGGGTGTTTAGGAATTTGTCCATTTCTTCCAGGTTGTCCAGTTTGTTGGCATATAGTTTTTCATAGTATTCCCTGATAATTGCTTGTATTTCTGAGGGATTGGTTGTAATAATTCCATTTTCATTCATTATTTTATCTATTTGGGTCATCTCCCTTTTCTTTTTGAGAAGCCTGGCTAGAGGTTTATCCATTCTGTTTATTTTTTCAAAAAACCAACTCTTGGTTTCATTGATCTGCTCTACAGGTTTTTTTAGATTCTATATTGTTTATTTCTGCTCTGATCTTTATTATTTCTCTTCTTCTGCTGGGTTTGGGCTGTCTTTGCTGTTCTGCTTCTATTTCCTTTAGGTATGCTGTTAGATTTTGTATTGGGGATTTTTCTTGTTTCTTGAGATAGGCCTGGATTGCAATGTATTTTCCTCTCAGGACTGCCTTTGCTGCATCCCAAAGCTTTTGGATTGTTGTATATTCATTTTTGTTTGTTTCCATATATTTTTTAATTTCTTCTCTAATTGCCTGGTTGACCAATTCATTCTTTAGTAGGGTGTTCTTTAACCTCCATGCTTTTGGAGGTTTTCCAGACTTTTTCCTGTGGTTGATACCAAGTTTCATAGCATTGTGATCTGAAAGTGTGCATGGTATGATCTCAGTTCTTTTATACTTATGAAGGGCTGTTTTGTGACCCAGTATGTGATCTATCTTGGAGAATGTTCCATGTGCACTCGAGAAGAAAGTATTCTGTTGCTTTGGGATGCAGAGTTCTAAATATATCTGTCAAGTCCATCTGATCCAATGCATTATTCAGGGCCCTTGTTTCTTTATTGACCGTGTGTCTAGATGATCTATCCATTGTTGTAAGTTGGGTGTTAAAGTCCCCTGCAATTACCACATTCTTATCAATAAGGTTGCTTATGTTTGTGAGTAATTGTTTTATATATTTGGGGGCTCCCGTATTCGGCGCATAGACATTTATAATTGTTAGCTCTTCCTGATGGATGGACCCTGTAATTATTTTATATATATATATATATATATATATATATATATTATTATATATGAGAAGATGCCCTTCTTCATCTCTTGTTGCAGCCTTTAATTTAAAGTCTAGTTTGTCTGATGTAAGTATGGCTACTCCAGCTCTCTTTTGACTTCCAATAGCATGATAAATAGTTTTCCAACCCCTCACTTTCAATCTGAAGGTGTCCTCAGGTCTAAAATGAGTCTCTTGTAGACAGCAAATAAATGTGTCTTGTTTTTTTATCCATTCTGATACCCTGTGTCTTTTGGTTGGCACATTTAGTCCATTTACATTCAGTGTTATTATAGAAAGATATGGGTTCAGAGTCATTGTGATGTCTGTAGGTTTCATGCTTGTAGCGATGTGTCTGGTACTTTATCTCACAGGATCCCCTTTAGGATCTCTTGTAGGGCTGGTTTAGTGGTGATGAATTCCTTCAGTTTTTGTTTGTTTGGGAAGACCTTTATCTCTACTTCTATTCTAAATGACAGATTTGCTGGATAAAGGATTCTCAGCTGCATATTTTTTCTGTTCATCACATTGACGATTTCCTGCCATTCCTTTCTGGCCTGCCAAGTTTCAAAAGAGAGATCAGTCACGAGTCTTATCGGTCTCCCTTTATATGTTAGAGCACGTTTATCCCTAGCTGCTTTCACAATTTTCTCTTTATCCTTGTATTTTGCCAGTTTCAGTATGATATGTCATGCAGAAGGTCGATTCAAGTTACGTCTGAAGGGAGTTCTCTGTGCCTCTTGGATTTCAATGCCTTTTTCCTTCCCCAGATCAGGGAAATTCTCAGCTATTATTTCTTCAAGTACCCCTTCAGCACCTTTCCCTCTCTCTTCCTCCTCTGGAATACCAATTATGCACAGATTTACTAGTGCATCACTTAGTTCTTTAATTTTCCCCTCATACTCCTGGACTTTTTAATCTCTCTTTTTCTCAGCTTCCTCTTTTTCCATAATTTTATCTTCCAATTCACCTATTCTCTCCTCTGCCTCTTCAATCCGAGCTGTGGTTGTCTCCATTTTATTTTGTAGCTCATTTATAGCATTTTTTAGGTCCTCCTGGCTCTTCCTTAGTCCCTTGATCTCTGTAGCAATAGATTCTCTGCTGTCTTCTATACTGTTTTCAAGCCCAGCAATTAATTTTATGACTATTATTCTAAATTCACTTTCTGTTATATTGTTTAAGTCCTTTTTGATCAGTTTGTTAGCAGTCATTATTTCCTGGAGATTCTTTTGAGGGGAATTCTTCCGTTTCATCATTTTGGATAGTTCATGATGTGGTACGGAACTACAGGGCACTTCCCCTGTGCTCTCTTGAATAACTCGAGTTGGTGGGCGGAGCCGCAGTCAGACCTGATGTCTGCCCCCAGCCCATCGCTGGGGCCACAGTCAGACTGGTGTGAACCTTCTCTTCCCCTCTCCTAGGGGCAGGATTCACTTTGGGGTGGCGTGGCTGTCTGGGCTACTTGCACACTGCCAGGCTTGTGGTGCTGGGGATCTGGCATATTAGCTGTGGTGGATCGGTAAGGTGCACAGGGGCAGGAGGGGCAGGCTCAGCTCGCTTATCCTTCAGTGATCCACTTCGTGAGGGGCCCTGCGGCACCAGGAGGGAGTCAGACCCGCCAGAGGGATGGATCCACAGAAGCACAGTGTTGGGTGTTTGCACGGTGCAAGCAAGTTCCCTGACAGGAACTGGTTCCCTTTGGGGTTTTGGCTGGAGGATGGGCGAGGGAGATGGAGCTGGCGAGCGCCTTTGTCCCCCGGCAACCTGAGCTGTGTCATCCGGGGCTCAACAACTCTCCCTCCCGTTGTCCTCCAGCCCTCCCACTCTCCGAGCAGAGCTTTTAGCTTATAACCTTCCAGATGTTAAGTCCCACTTGCTGTCCGAACACACTCCATCCAGCCCCTCCGCTTTTGCCAGCCAGATTCGGAGGTTCTGCTTGGCCGGCGGGCTGCCCCTTCACTCCGGCTCCCTCCTGCCAGTCTGTGTAGCGCGCATCGCCTCTCCGCCCTTCCTACCCTCTTCCGTGGGCCTCTCGTCTACGCTTGGCTCCAGAGAATCCATTCTGCTTGTCTTCTGGTGGTTTTCTGGGTTATTTAGGCAGGTGTGGGTGGAATCTAAGTGATCAGCAGGACGTGGTGAGCCCAGCATCCTCCTGTGCCGCCATCTTCTTTCAAAATCCTAAAATTGTATTCTTAATAGCCATAGCTCTTCTCAAAACTTTTAGGAGGTTTCCAGTTCTTTTAAAATAATGCCCAACATCTATAGCATAGGCTCCAACCTTCTTTTCCATTTTCATTTCTATCACCTTTCCTTGGAATCTCCCCAGTGTCCATGAACTTGTTGGCCTTTCCAGTGCTATCCCATCTCCATATCTTATTGCCTGCATTTCCCTCTTCTTGAGATAGGAAATACTCTTCCCTGCATATTTGCATCTTAAAATCTTCTGGGCACAAACTTAAATACTACCTGCTCTATAAAAATTTTACTTCATTCCAATTGTTGAAAATAATCTCTCCTTCCTCTAAACTTAAAAATGACTCTCTGTATATCTGTTAGTCATAAAAATGTTTTTAATTATTATAGGCATGCAGTAGTATTAAAACTGTTTTTACATATATTTTATTTTAATCTTTACAACAATAAAATGAGGTCTTATTTAGCACCATTTTAAAGATGTGGTAACTGGGAATAAGAAACTTATTTAAGTTGTATACTATTAATTATATAATAATTAAATTGTCACCGTCACTGTTGCCTTTTAATAACTTTGCTTATTTTTCTTACTTGTTTCCATACTTTGTCCTCAATACATTAAGGCAAGGCTTTGTACAGGATAGGTAGTCTTTATTTGAATGAATGAAAGACTGGATTCATGGAAGTAAAAGTATTTTTCATAATTACTGTTTGAGAGGTATGTATTTTATGCCTTTGAGAGATATATATATTAGTAGCCTTTTTTTATGTTATGACATTTAAGTCTGCCAGGAAGAAGAAAATCACCAAAGCTGAACGGTTAAAGCAGCTACAGGAGGAGGAGGAGAGACAGCAAAAAGAGGAAGGTACAAAGTACATAGTGATACTATTTTCACATGCAGGGACTTAAATAATAGTTGATATTTCTATATTCCCATCAATATTTTTAAAAAGAATTTTCAAAATTCTTCAATTTTTCAAATTTCATCTGTTTCTTTATTTTTTAATTTTTAAAAAAATTTTTTAATGTTTATCTTTGAGAGAGAGAGACACACACTGTGTGAGTGGAGAAGGGACAGAGAGAGAGGAAGACACAGAATCCTAAGCAGGCTTCAGGCTCTGAGCTGTCAGCACAGAGCCCTACGTGGGGCTGGAACCCGCAAACTGTGAGATTATGACCTGAGCTGAAGTCAGACCCTTAACCGACTGAGCCACCCAGGCGCCCCAAATTTCGTCTGTTTTTTAAATAGTTATCTGCTATTTAAAGGGTACCCAGAAAGTTTTGTTACTATATACCAATCACTTTGAGATATATCTTGAAGTGGAGTGCCAGATAAAATACAGAATTCCCACGGAGGGGCACCTGGGAAGCTCAGTTGGTTCAGCATCCAACTCTTCATTTAAACTCAGGTCATGATCAGAGCCATCTGATCGAGACCCACAGAGGGCTCTGTCCTGACAGTGTGGAGCCTGCTTGGGATTCTGTCTCCTTCTCTCTCTCTCTCTCTCTCTCTCTCTCTCTCTCTGCCCCTCCCCAGCTCTTGTGCATGTTGTCTCTCAAAATAAATAAACATTAAAAAAAAAAGTACAGAATGTGCAGTTAAGTTTGAATTTCAGATAAATAATAGATGATTTGGGATAATTTGTTCCATGCAATATGGAACATACTTAACCCCCCCCCCCCGCAAAAAGGCTATTTATTTATCTGAAATTCAACTTCAACTGAGCATCTTGTATTTTTATTTGCTAACTCTGGCAATCATGTCTTGAAATGTTTATGTTTACCTATGAAATTAGGGGCTTTGGTGCTAACTCTACAATACGGATTCTAAAACTTAAATTCATTAAATATGGGAAATAGGAAATAGACACTAACAAGAAATGCACAGAACAGCCTAAGTTATTATAGTTTAATAATATGCCTTTGCCAAATTTAAAGAGGATTTTCATTTGTAAAAAAAAAGTAAATTAAAAATTAATAAAAATATCTATTATTTAAAATAACAAAAAGAGATTTAAAAAACCGGTATACCTTTTAGCATCAAGAGCATGTGTGGGAGTGCCTGGGTGGCTTAGTTGGTTTAGTATCTGACTCTTGATATCGACTCAGGTTGTGATCCCACAGTTGTGAGATAGAGCCCCACCTCAGGCTCCACATATAGGGTGGAGCCTGCTTAGGATTCTCTCTCCCCTTCTCTCTCTGCCCCTCCACTGCTTGTGTGCTCTAAATAAATAAATAAATAAATAAATAAATAAATAAATAAATAATTTTTTTAAAGAACCTGTGGATTCAAATTCAGGTTTTAAAAGTCTGTCCTCAGGTTCCACGTTGATTTTTTTTATATACAATCATTATTAAATCCTTTTTAGGTGGTTCATGATAAGAATACAGTATCAGGATCTAGAACTTGGGGAAAGTTTTATTATATTGGATTAAACTTATATTCTTCAACATATCTTTTGTATTTAATAGTGAAAGCAAGAGAAGTTTAAGGTAATTGCTTCTGGAGGTGCCTGAGTGGCTTAGTCAGTTAAGCATCTGACTCTTGATTTCGACCCAGGTCATGATTTCACAGTTTGTGAGATTGGCCTGTTGGGCTCTGAGCTGACAGCACAGAACATGCTTGGGATTCTCTCTCTCCTTCTCTTTACCTCTCCCATGCTTACACCTGTGCACACTCTCTCTGTCTCTCAAAATACATAAACGAACTTAGGAAAAGTGGTAATTGCTTCTAATGATATAGATATAAGAAACTTATGGAAATCTCCTGAAGATTTTACCTCTCCTTAATTACCTATGATAGTTCTGTCATTTTTTATTATTTAAAATTATTATTGGATTGCTATAAATTTGGAGAAGAGAAATATTATTATGGGCCTATTTTTTTTGGCCAGAAAGTTTGAGTCATGTTACTTTTTTGAAAGAAATCCAGCATTTGTCTTACTTCTACCACATAATATAGGCTGTAAGTTCTATAAAATATTTCACTACCATTATATCTTGAAAATATTTTAAGTAACTTTAAGGGATTAAAATTAGATTGATTTAATCACTGAGAAAAAATTTTTTTGGTTCTTTAGAGGACGCCCGTGTGAAACATGAAAAAGAAGAAATGGAAAGACTTGAAAGACAACGGATTGAGAGAGAAAAATGGCATCAACTTGAAGCAAAAGTATGTAAACATTAGCAATGTTATTAATGAAGACAAACTATGTAGCTATCAAATCTGTTTGGTCATGTAATGTCACTCTCCCCCATACCTACCACTAATGTATAGGCCTATGTAAACTGGTTTAACTCCTTTAATCCTACCATAAAGAAGTGAAATTATTACCCACAATTCACAGATAAGGAAATTGAGGAAAAGGGAAGGTAAGCAGCTAATGAGTTGAAGAGCCAGGACTTAGACATACATGGTCTCGCTTCAGAGCCCTTGCTTGTAGGCATTAAGTTATTTTTCTCGATCTGTTTTATAGATAATTAAACAGGGCTTCCTCCCCCAAAACTCAAATTCTACCTCTCATATTTTAGTTTTACCTCTCTTTTTTACCAGAATTACCAGGATTTTTCATATCAGTAGTTCTGATCTCGACAGGCCTCATAACTGGTAAAAATTGAAGGCCCCCCCCCAAGGAAATTTATTTATGTGGGTCATATTTCTCAATATTTACCACATTAGAAACTCAAACCGAGAAATTTTAAGACACGTCATATTAATAGACATTAAATATTATATAAAATAAAAATTAATAAAAATAAGTAAATATATTAATATATTTTAAGGAAGAAAACTATTGTACATATATTTATATATTATTGAGTTATAATTGACATATAACATTGTATTAGTTTCAGGTATAAACATGGTGATTCAATGTTTGTATATATTGTGAAATGATTATTCCAATAAGTCTAGTTAACATTCATCACCACACATTCTATATTTTTTAAATTAGAGAAATAAGTGGCATTGTTTATGTTTTTAAAGTCTCTTTGATGTCAGACTTAACAAAAGACTGCTAGATTCTCATATCTATTCAGTATTCTGTCTGTTACAATGAGTTTTTATCGAAGTGTAGAAAGAAAATCTGGCCTCACACAGAATCATAGTTGGAAAAGGGGAATATTGTAATAGCCTTTCAGGTAATTGTGGATATTCTTTTTGATTCTATACCAAAACTCAGTAAGTCATAGTTTCTTAATATGGAATGTGAAATCATATCAATGAAGTTTTCATAGTGTTATAATAAAACACTGATCTGTCTTACACTTTAAATTGATCTTGTATCCATGTATGATTTTGAAATGTCATACATTGGTTGCTTAGAAAAACTTGGTTTACTGATAATTTCCTTCCAAATGTTGACACGTTTTTATTATTAGTTACCAAAAATCACATGCATTGATGTCTTCCCCAATCAAATCAGAAAGGTTTTTAAGGATTGAGAAAATGTCAAGCTCTCAGTGGTCGATACAAGTTTTTTTGTTTAATTTGAATTTTTATTTGAAAGCTTGAATTTTATTATTGGTAACAAATACTTTTAATTCTTTCCTGAAAGTGACATACTCAGTGCATTCATTTTTGAGAGTGTCTGCCAAAATACTCAAATAATTGTGCAAGCAGTGGTTTCTCAAGACAGCCTTGTCCTTTGATACATGGCAGAAGCGCTTTATGCATACTTCTCGCTTTATGCACATAGAACAATCAAAAGACTTATACTGAAGGGTTGACACTTAACAAAATTAATAATTTTCACTTCCTCAGGTCACTCTTATATGAAAATGGCTGTTTACCACCCACAAACCCCAAAGAATATGACTCCTAGTATAGCTTGTGCCTTGATTTGTGCTGAGACACCAGCAATTTTAGACCATTTTGCACCGTTAGTGTAAATGTATACACTGCAAAAGAGGCAGATACTATTTCAGTATTATTATGAAGACATATTTGACCTCACAGATCCCTGAAGAGTCTTGGGGACCCACCAGGTGTCTGCAGATAACTTGCAAACCTCTGTTTCAGAGGAAACCTTTTGGAAATACCAGTTACATTCAAACTAATTTTAGTGTTCATTTTGAAACTCAGTATTTTGCCGAGTAAAGTTTAGATGCTACCTGTGAAACATAAAGCTAAAATTAAAGAGCCCACCAATGTATCCCCATGCAACAGGATCTAGAAAGGAGGAATGAAGAACTTGAAGAACTTTATTTATTAGAGGAGTGTTTTCCTGAAGCAGAGAAGTTGAAACGAGATACTAGATTGCTTTCTCAGGTAAAACGGATTTTGTGTGTTTGTGTGTGCCACAAGAGGAAATTATACTCTGATATCCTTTTTAATCCCCTCAGATTTTTAATTTGTCTGTAAAACATCTCTAATTTGACAAATCTGTCATATTGCATGTAGCAAAGTAAATTCACATACCTTTGTAGAAAACTATTGTCAATAATAAGACCCTTGAAATTTTTGTATCTTTTGACTCTGATTTAATTTTGGGAGAATCTATACTGAAGAAATTATTCTGAATTAAAATAGAAAACTGAGCTTAAGTCAATCTACCATTGCTCAAAACAGTGTAACTTTGGAAAAAAATAAAGGTTCTTATAAGGAGAAAAAGAAAAAAACTAATAATATGGCAAAAGATGATTACACTATAATTTTAAGCAAAGTACAATATGATTACAAGTGTAGAAGTTTCATAGACTGCAAAATGAATGGAAGAACTCATACTAAAATGACAGTGGTGATTAACAATTAGTAATAATTTGGAAAAAAAAACCCACAAAAAACAGTAATAATTTGGTAAGTAGAAATTAGCCCGAGTGTTGGCTTTTGTAAATACAGGAGCTATATGTTTAGAGACGAAAGCAAAACAAAACCAACTCATAAATACTGTTTTTTAAAAATATGACAATTACTAGAATTGCTATTTATTTGAACTATTGAGGCTTATAAATTATTTTGATAAAGAGAATTTGGTTATTATAGAGATATCTCAAGTAGGCAGTTAAAGTCATAATTTTTTTTACCTAAATTGGGAAAACTAGATTATGAGAACTGATACTTGGAAAAAAGTTATTTAATCTTTGCAATTTCATCATTGTGACCTTTCCAACATTTTTATTCCACAGTGGAATCACTACATTCAATGTGATGGAAGTCCTGATCCTTCAGTATCCCCAGAAATTAATACTTTCATTAGTCTGTGGAAAGAGGAAACAAATGAGACTTTAGAGGAAGTGATCACGAAGAGTAAATTAGTGCTAAATGTATGTCCTAGAGTATTACTCTGTAATTTTAAGTTGTTTAAGTTACAAATTATCTGGTATCGACTCCAAAATAGAAGTAAATTAAACAAATATATATTTGTATTTGCCAATTAATAACACTACTGCATGTTTGGATATCGAGAATAATATTTAACCTTTCTCTTTTTTTTGTTTTTACAACTCCCATTTTTATTTTTTATCTTTGCCACCTTAGATAAGGTCAGTATAGCATAAATGTGAAACATTATGTGTCTGATCTAAGCAGGGAAAAAAAAATCAAGTTGCATCCATTTATGTAGATAACTTGGAGGGAAAGTGCATGATTTTATCTTGAGTTGAAATTTTCCACTATTTGGTGATTCACTACACATACTTTTCTATGTCAACTATGTGCCAGGCACCTACTCTTGTAGGCATGAAAGAACAAAGATGAATAAGAATATCCTGCCTTCTAGTTCTGCAAACAGGATGGATAGGCTACCCTGAGGAACTAGCACTTTATGATGCACTTAACAATGCTAAAAAAAAATGTTTTAATGATATTTAAATTCATTGCCTATTTCAAAAGAAAGTAAGGGAAAATCTTGGAGGCCATAAAACAATTCAGAAAAGTGGGCAAATCTCAGAGTGGCTTCCCAGAGACACCACTTTCCAAGAGGCTTCTTTTTCTGTTAAGTCTTGGGTTAGCATTGGTTTAAAGGACCATCAGGAAGCAAAGCCTAGGGTCCATGCAAGGTGGCAAGTTGGATCAGAAACTCCATGTATGGCTGGGAGCCTCAAAAAGTTATTGTGGATGATAGGGGAAATACCTGCTCTGCAAAGGGAGATGATAAGAACTTGTTTGGCTCATCTTTAGCTTATTGAAGGGAAACAAAAATGTCTCTACTGAGAATTCTTAATCACAAGTGAATCAGAAGTTGTATTGGAAGAATTTACCAAAATATAGCACACAGAAAGAGATAAAGAGATGGAAAATATTAATGAGCAGTTAATGGGTATGTACGATAGAGTAAAAGGGGCTAAAATGCATCAAAAAAGAGTACCAGAAGGGAATGACAGTATTCAAAGAGAAAATGGCTGACATGTTTCCAGAATTGAGGAAAAATACAAACCCTCAGATTCAAGAAACCCAACAAATCCCATTAGGATGCATAGAAAGAAACCCATACTAGGCACACTTACATAGTAGTAGGAACTGGAAGGAATTCACTGCACTTGGTCCTATTATCTTCTAATGCTTTTTGTTGCAATTCCTCACCACATTTTTGTGCTTCTTGTCGCTGGGCTTTACTTCTTCAGCATGTTGTTATGAAGATGGAGTAACTCCAGACCATTAAGCTCATAACATGCATTGCCTAATTTGATGTGGGCAAGCGTATGAGATCCATTTTACATATGTAGAGAGAAAAACTGTGACTTGCTTAGAGTCTCCTATGAGACTTTAAATAGGGCTTACTCTGACTTTCCAGAAGCTCCCAAGCCTCCTGTCCACTGTGAGATATTTGGACACCAGTGAATTCATTGTACAGGGTTCTTGCCATTGCACATCCTCTCTGCCGGCTGCCATGGCATGCTGCTGGCCCAGGAAGCCAGTGCTCTGCAATAGCTGGGAGAGAGTGGGAAGTAGCACTGGAGTTCACTAGTGATGAGCTGGAAGTGAAATCTTCCTATTATGAGAGTGGGTTACAGAAATAGAAGTAAGAAATAGTACAGAAAATGAGGAAAGGGCAGGTAAAACAAAATAGGAGAGGAGGATGATCATAGCAATAGGAAACTAAAGAGGGCAGCACTTGAGGAACAGAAAGAATTGGATAGCAGTGACCCCACGGTAAACACTAAGTTCCAAATTACATGCAAGCTCTTATATAATACTTACTATTCCAGGCTTTAGAAATAGTTACTTGCTGAATTCTTATAATAATTCATAGCTACCTAGGAGGTAGGCACCAGTATTCTCATTTTACAAATGAAGAGGGCATAGTGATGCACAGAGGTACAAAGATGTTATATAACTTACCTAAGTCCACACTGCCAGTAGGAAGTGGCTAGGATCGAAGCCCTGCATGCTGGCTTAAGTCCATACTGCCCTCCACCACAATGCCACCTCTCTTAATTTAGAAATTTTCTAGGTATTATCTGTGTCAGTGTTCAAAACTAAATCCTACCACTTATTACTTGTTCCTTGGTCATGCTGTGCCTCAATTTCTCTCAACACTTTAAATATCTCCACTCTCTTCTTGATTAGATGATTTCTGAGAAGTTAAATGTAATTCGTAATTTTGTTTCTCTTAAGGTAAGGTGTTGTTTCCTCTGGCTTCTGTCGGGATTTTTTATCTTTGATTTTCTGTAGTTTGAAAATAATATGCCTAAGTGTAGTTTTCTAGGGCATTTATCCTGTTTGGTGTTCTCCAAGCTCCCTGAACCTGTGGTTTAGCATCTGATATTCATTTAGGGAAATTGTTATTTCAAATATTTCTTCTGTTCCTTTCTCCCTCTTTTGTCCTTCTGGTATTCCCTTTACATGTATGCTATACCTTTTGTAGTTGTCCCACAGTCCTTGGATACTTTGTTCTATTTAAAAAAATATTTTTTTTTCACTTTTTGTTTTCTTTGACTTTAGTTTTCAAAGATTCTATTGTTATGTCCTCTAGCTCAGAGATTCTTTCCTCTGCTAAGTCCAGTCTACTAATAAGACCACCAAAGGCATTCATTCATTTCTATCTGGTTCTTTCTTAGGATTTCTATCTCTCTGCTTTATGTTGCCCATCTATTTATGCATGCTGTCTGCTTTATCCAGTAGAGCCCTTAGCATATCAGTCATAGGTGTTTTAAATTCCTGGTCAGATAATTCAATATCCCTGCCATGTGTGGTTCTAATGCTTGCTTTGTCTTTTCAAATAGTGGTTTTGCCTTTTGGTATGACTTGTAATTTTCTCCTGATAGCTGGACATGATGTACTGAGTGAAAGGAAGTGGTATAAATAGGGCTTTAGTAATATGGCTGTGAGGTGGGGTTGGGGAGGAGAAGAATCCTATAGTCCTGCAATTAGGTCTTGGTCTTTTAATAAGCCTGTATCTCTGCATGGTGAACTTCACAAGTGTTTTTAATTTATTTTATTCCCCTCAGGTGGGAGGGGATGGCTAGTGCTAGCTGGAGTTATTACCTTTCCCCCAGGTGAGTGAGGCTTTGATAAAAGTCCCAAAACTTAGGCTCTAGTTAATTAGTTTCCCCTAAGATCAGGCCTTGTTAAGGATAGAGTACTCTGGTGTATTTCAAAACCGTTCCTTTTCCCTTCCCTCTGCTGGAAGTAGGAGGGGATTCTGCTCCCATATTTATTGTGAGAACCTGGTGGAGCATTTGGAGGTAAGTCTCACAATATTGTGGGCTCTCCTCCTTCCATGGCTGTGCTCTCCTGGAGTTTTTAACTCTCAAGAGCTGTCCACACTAAGCCTTCAGTAATTTGTCATTTGCAGTTTCAGATGTTCTTATCTGGCACTGGTTTCTGCAATGGCTTTTGTTCCTGAATATACCATGGTAAGCTAACTCCCTCTGTTCACTTATAGGTCTTCCCAGTCTTGAGATCAGGCGTTTGCCCAGTCTCCTCCCTTCTTGTTGATCAAAGAAGAGTTGTTGATTTTTCAGTCTGTTGAGCTTTTCACTTGCTGTTAGGAAGGAGTGGGGTCTTTCAAACTCCTTACCAATGGAATCAGACTGCCTTAGTTTCCTTATCTATAAAAATAGGCATAATAGTATCTACCTCATAGAGTTATGATGAAGATAGAATGGATTAAAACATAAACATTTAGAACAGTTCCTGGCACATAGTAAGTGTAGGAGAGGGGAAATTCTTCTATCCTTCAAGCTCTTTCAGCTGGACTGAGAATTCAATACACATGAGACGTGCATGGAGACCCAATAATGAACTTGAGACCCAAAGAAATGACCGAGGCAGGCAGTTTTTATACATTTTAGACAATCGATTTGTGAGGAATTTACAAGATAAGGAAAATAGGTGTTTGTGAGCTTTAGTTAGTAAGGAATTTTAAGTGGAGTTTGGTTTGATGTGGTAGATTAGTAAAAAAAAAAAAAAAAAAAAGTAACAAGGTTTATTTCTACAGTTTTCTTGAGTTTAAACTTCCTATCTCTGGTCTTTTTACTTCTTAGTACAGGGAAGGTATTTTCATACGGGAGATTTGTTTCCTGCTTTCAGGAGACAGAGGAGGGTGCAAGTGTCTTTATACTGGTTGCTTCTCAAGTAGCTTCAATTCAAAATGATCGGGGCGCCTGGGTGGCGCAGTCGGTTAAGCGTCCGACTTCAGCCAGGTCACGATCTCGCGGTCCGGGAGTTCGAGCCCCGCGTCAGGCTCTGGGCTGATGGCTCAGAGCCTGGAGCCTGTTTCCGATTCTGTGTCTCCCTCTCTCTCTGTCCCTCCCCCGTTCATGCTCTGTCTCTCTCTGTCCCAAAAATAAATAAAAAACGGAGGAAAAAAAATTAATAAAAAAAACCCAAAATGATCAATATGCTGTTGTGCTACATTTGGGGGTGGCCTGCCGTGGGCACCTATATAAACATTCGGTACATATTAGTAACTATCTGCTCTTCCACCTTCTCATTCTCCTCCTCATTATTGTTTATTTGCTTGTTTTACATTTTTTTAATGTTTATTTTTGAGAGAAACAGAGAGCAAGTGGAGGAGGGGCCCAGAGAGAGAGACACACAGAATCCAAAGCAGGCTCCAGGCTCTGAGCTGTCAGCACAGAGCCGGACTTGGGGCTCGAACTCCCAAACTGTGAGTGAGATCATGACCTGAGCCGAAGTTGGACACTTGTCTGATTGAGCCACCTAGGTGCCCCTCCTCCTCATTATTGTTTTATCACTATTTCTATTGTTCCATTGTCTTCAGCATCCAAGCTGTGCCTCCTCTATAACTTGCCAATAGTTGAGAATTTTTATAAAGGAGTATCTGGAGGAAATATTTTTATTTTTCCATGATCTTAAATAATACAATTAACACAAAGGATTTTTATGTTTTACTGATGATACGATGTGTTCGTCAATTCTAAAGTGATAGAACATTGCCTTTTCACTTTTTCTTTGACTATTTGTCAGAAGTTTAATTTATACTTAGAGTAAATTTTTACTTTACATTTTACTTTATAGTTAATTGAGAAGTTGAGATTACTTTTATTGCAAACGCCATCATATGATTTGGAAGATAAAACTATAATACAATACCGAGGATCAATTCTAGAGCTGCAGGAGCTCCTCCATCTTAAGTTCAATGTAGCCACAGAACGACTTCTCAGAGTAAGTGTGATTATTTTACTCATAACTTATGAATAACTTTTATAAGAATGAAACTTTATGCTACATAATAAAACATCTAGTATCTTTTTTTAATTAAAAGGCTATGGAAAAGTCAGAATAATATGAGGCACATACATTTATCCAGATCTAACAACCATAAATAATTCTTTTTTCCAAATTTTTATTTATGTTTATTTTTTGAGAGAGAGGGAGAAGAAAGCAAGCCGGGGAGGGGCAAAGAGAGAGGGAGAGAGAAATCCCAAGCAGGCTGCACGCTGTGATGCGGGGCTTGAACCCATGAGCTGTGACGCGGGGCTTGAACCCATGAGCTGTGACGTGAGATAATGACCTGAGCTGAAACCAAGGGTCAGACGCCCAACCAGCTGAGCCACCCAGGTTCCCCCAACCATAAATATTTCTAAAGAAAAAAAAGCATTATCAATGTAGTTAAAGTCCAGTTTTTTCCTTATACTTGCTAAGGTTTAGTGGGATCACTATGAAAATAAATTCGCTAAACATTGTATGTTAGATATTCACTACTCTAGATAAATGAGTTGAAAACGATTATAATTATTGGTAGTCACTCTATTTTTCCCAAATATCTTATCGCTAAAAATAATATTGAAATAACTGTAAAATCATTATTATACCTTAGGAAGTAATGATTCCATACTCTAATATCCAGTCCATATTTAAATTTTGGCTAATATCCCATGAATGTCTTCTATAGCCGTTTTTGTTTTATTTTGTCCTCTAATCAGAAAACAGCCTTAAGGTCTCACATGGTTTGTGGTTATTTTGGTTTATTTTGGTCTAGAACATAGTTCTCTGTATAGTGTTGGTAGCATATGTTCTAACTACAAAAAGAAATGCGAAGAAGGCTTAAACTTCACTAAATTTATTGTTAGTAATATTCATATAATTTTGCAACTCTTTGATTTGTGTTTTAAGAAAAACAAGGAAGTGTATTAAAATTATTAGTAATCAAGATTATTTTAAGAGAAAAACAGTACATAAAAGATTAGGAAAAAAATACTGTAATGTTAAATTTGAAGTGGAGATATCAGTATGAAGCAGATTCCTTTTTAATCCTTAAGATGGAACCAAGTATAACTGGGGTAAACAGCTGATTCCGGGTCTGGAGCAAGGACAGTGAAAGATGAGATTGAATTATCTTGTGCTAGAAAGCAAATAAATACTTACACACTATTGGAGTCATATCCAAAGGCATAGAACTAGCTTAAAGAAGCTCTCACTGGTCAAATTTGCAATAATTTGAATATCAGAAAGAATAATCATAATTGATTATAACGCATTAAATAAAGAAAAATCCATGGGTCTAAAGTGATAACTCCAAAAAGGAAGGGGGACAGTGGAGTAAGGGGAAAGAAGAGTTCTTTATAGAAGAATGCCATCTGATAAATGTAGAAGGAATTGTAAGTTAGAAAGTCACCATTTTTCAGTCCCCAATTGTAATAAATGATAAGGATCATTTTCACCTAGATAATTAGGTGAAAAGTTGTTGAAGAACACCTGATTCTCCTAGTGCCAAAGTATTAGGCCACAGATTATTTATTGATTGGGGAAAAGTATACTTTGTAACTGGGAGAATATGGGTACTTACACCTTAACCAAGTGATCAAGTCCACATTGTTAATAGTGGGACATCATAGAGCTCCTGATAGGATGCAACATGAAGAATACAACATAAGGTCCAATGCCTTCTTGCCAAAAATTACTAAGCCTATGTACACACCTAACTTTCAAAAAAGTTACAAAAAATAAAGGGGATAGAAAAGCAAGTTAAACAATACCATGAGGAAACAATCAGATAAATTCACAGTGTTCTACAAGACAGCTATTCTGGATACTTCAAAAGGTAGTGTCACCTTTTAAGGAAAAGTGGGGGATCAATGACTTTTTAAAAATTAACAATATATTCAATCTCCAGTACTTCTAAGGTTTTACAATATGGCAGCTATACACATACAGTATTGACTTATTTGAGGCATTTAAGAGAGCTAACATGCAACAAGCTCTATTTGTTTTTATCAAACATTCTTTTTTTTTTTTTTAATTTTTTTTTTCAACGTTTTTTATTTATTTTTGGGACAGAGAGAGACAGAGCATGAACGGGGGAGGGGCAGAGAGAGAGGGAGACACAGAATCGGAAACAGGCTCCAGGCTCTGAGCCATCAGCCCAGAGCCTGACGCGGGGGTCGAACTCCCGGACCGCGAGATCGTGACCTGGCTGAAGTCGGACGCTTAACCGACTGCGCCACCCAGGCGCCCCTTGTTTTTATCAAACATTCTTAAGAACATCCTTAAATTGTGCGTTTAATGTTGGACATCAAGTGTCAGACTAATGAAACGTGACATTTGGATTTCATAAACTGGAAATTTTGTTTTCTAAATTTGATAATGTTCAGAAATGAACTAACTTTTGCAGTAGCATGATCTACATTTTAATAAGGTACAGATAAAGAAGCAGGTGTATAGTTAAGATGAAAAATCATGATAATGCTAAAATTGAAAAGGGTTCATGGTAATCATGATAATGCTAAAATTTTAACAGTAATCCTGGGAATACAGGAGCAATTTTAATCCTTAGAGACTGTAAGGGAAACTGAGTGCAAAGGTGAAGCACATTTGTATCATTGAAGTTCATTTGTATCATTCAGAGAATTTTTTAAAGCAATTTTTTGTTAGTTTGATATTTTTACCCAAATTACTCTTTTAAGTAATAAAGGGAATCTAACACCTAAGTAATGAAATGACTCTTGTAAGTTGCATAATTTATGAGGCCTCTAATCTTTTATAATGTTTTCTTTTTCTGTTACAGCAAGCTAGTACATTAGCAGATCTGGACAGTGGAAATATGGAAAAAGTCATTCAAGATGAAAATGTTGCTCTATATGTGTGGGCAAACCTCAAGAAGAATCCAAGGTATTCCCATGGGTGATACTGTAGGTCAAAAGACATTGGGAGTCACATCATGATGACCAGGCATATGTCTTTTGCATAATAGTGTGGTATACATGGATAAAACCTATGTTAGGAAGTCAGCCAGCTGGAGTCTGAATCACAGAACTGCCATTTATTTACCTGAGGCAAGTTACTTAGCCTTCTGGAGCTTCATTATATCAATGGTCAACTGATGATTACATTACTTAATAGGATTGGGTTGAAGATTAAATATTAATAGAAAAATCATAGCATGATGTTTAGTACAAACAAATGCTGAATAGATAAATGTCTTCCCCTTTTCTTTACCCACTGAATTCACACCCCCCATAGGGTGGTAGGTGCTTTCTACATGGCAATCTAAAACTTTAAAAATCTTTGTGAACTTTTTAAATAGTACTTAAAAAATACATATATATATGTATAAATTATATTTAATTATATTTAATTATATAAATTATATAAATAATTATATATATAATTATATATATTATATATAATTAAATATATGGTGTATAATTATATATATTATATAAATTTTATTTAATTATAAAAATAAAATATATTTATATTATATATATTTAAGTGATGTTTCCCCACTTATTTATAGGTAATAACATCTTTCTGAGAAATGAGAGTGATAATGATAAATTTATAATCACTTCTGCTATTTAATCTTCAACAGTTCAAATTAATTGAGTTAGTATGGCAGTGAGTTCTAGGGGAAAAAAATTGCAAAGTAAAAGTTAGGAGGCCTAGGTTCTGGTCCCAGCTCTGACAAGACTAGTCATATGATAGTGGAAAGAATTGGACTTTAATTTTGATATTTAGTAACAGGAATGGACAAAATACTTTCCAAGTTACATTTGCTGTAAAATACTCTGTGGTTTAAATCTAATGAGACAGTGTATTAATATAACCCTTTTCATTGTAAAATGCGTTGCCTATAGAAATTACTCTGTATAATTTTTAAAGAAATAAAATGAATAGCCCTCTATTAACTGTCCAGATTTAAGAAGAGAATTAGAAGAGAATTAGATGGTGTCTTTTTACTAAGATAGTGAATAATGGAGGCAGAAACAAGTTTTGCTTTATTTGATGATAATGAGGGGGGCTGCAGGCATGACGAGTTTAATGTTGGGTCTGTTGAGCTTGAAGTACTTGTGAAATATCCAAGTGCAACTGTCTGAAGGCACTGAAAAAATCTGAGTTGATCTATTTTGGGGAGTCATTATCATATAGATCAGTAGTTCTTAACTTTTTGGGAGTCATAGACTCTTACAAACTTTATTACATACACTCATCATAGGTAAGGGCATTTTTGGGCCTCTTAAAGCCGATTCAGGGATCCCTCTTCTGTCCCACTACCCCATCCCAAGACACATAGAACTCATGTTAAAAATGCCAGATTACATAAGTAACGATTGAAGCCATCAAAATAAGATCCAAGGAGAATATGTAGAGGGAGAAAGAAAGAGGGCCTGGATAGAGAACTGAGTAATATAATATCAACATTTAAGGGACAGTTAGGAAGAAAGCCATACAGGGGAAACAAAGAAGGACCTGCCTGAGATGGAAGAGAAGAGTATGGGGTCATACATCCCAAGAGAGTGTTTTTGAGAAGGATAACACTAGCAACTGGGTCCAAATTGCAAAGCAAGCAAGCAGGCATGGGTTGGGACTCAAACCTGTGGCAAAATTAAAGTGGAGAGAAATCTTGCTTAGGTATAGATTCTCAGCAGGCTTTGTTTTCTACAGTCTCACCTTTTTGTTAAAATCATTAACAGGTACAGAAGTGTCAGATTCTCTGAAACACAAATTAGATTTGAAATTCCAAGGATTTTAGCAACAAGTGGCATTGCTATACGACTCCTGCATACTCACTATGACCATACCACACCACTGCGCCCTGTTTCAGCATCATTACAAGGACATACTGCCACAGCAACTCACTTTGTCAAAGATGAAGTTCAGAAGGGAGAAGCAGAAATCAGCAAAGAGCTCCAAGAAGAGTATAAACAACAAGAATGTGAGTCTGTATCAGTTTGTGAGGAAGAAACAAAAGTTGAGGAACAAGGTGATATTGAAGTACAAATGGTAGGACACATTTTTTAAATGTATACATTTTTTCTTTATGTAAAAAATGTTATTAGATTCCCTTGAAGCATTCTCAAGATTTTTTTCCTTAACAACTAAGAAATTGTCTGAAAGCCGCTTTCTTGCCAATGGCTCAGTTTTGAATGTATATATTTTCTTCTTGCCTTTTATTTATAGTCACTATTCATAATTGAGCCTGTTGTTTCCACATCCTGAAATTCAGCACAGGAATTGCTCCTTTGTATTCTAGGGATATGCCTGAACAACTTTGAAGCAAATTTAATTTTTGTGTATTTTATTTCCAACTCACTTAAGGGAACTTGTCATTAAATGGAAATTTGTAGTAAATAACTTTCACTAACCGAAGGATTATCTTACATTACTTTCTCACCTGTTGGTTTTATAAGATGGAATTTTAGAAAGTAAAATTGATTTTCTTAAATTGCTGTACTCCTCTCTTAAAATTGGACATCTTTAGATATAATAACATATTTGGGCAATTTACTAATCCTACTCCTTTAGTTGTTTTCTGCTCTTTTATATTTCTGGGATTTGCAAGCCACTTACTTTTTATGTTAGAATTAACTGTATCTTTAGAATTTTTCAGAACTGAGTGGCTTTTATGTTTGGCCATAAAAAATCTGCATTTTAGGAAGGTCCAGAAGTAGCAGGTTTTCCTACAAGTGCTAAGACACGATATGCATTGTTTTATTGGTTTATTTTCTTTAAACAGGGTTAAGAATTAGATTGAATACAAACTTGAAATCAGAATAGGAATTTATTAGATATTCTAAGAATAAATTTAATTGAAAAATTTCACTTTAAATATTACACCAGAATAAAAGATTATAAAGATTCTTTAGCAATATAGAAAATGGATATGACATGATGATCGGTACAAAGCCTAGTATTTAGAGTATGATTACGAGCATGTCAAAATGAAATGGAATAGGGGAGGAGAACCCAGAAACTTGTATATAGCTGACATTTTAGAGAGGTGGGAAATGATTTGCTCTTTTAAAAAAATTTTTATATGCTCATTTTATTTTTGAGAGAGAGAGAGAGAGACAAAGTGCGAGCAGGGGAGGGGCTGAGAGAAAGAGAGGAAGACGCAGAATCCAAAACAGGTTCCAGGCTCTGAGCTGTCAGCACAGAGCCCGATGTGGGGCTCAAACCCACAAACTGTGAGATCATGACCTGAGCTGAAGTCAGTGCTCAACCGACTGAGCCACCCAGGCACCCCACAAATAATTTTCTCTTTAAAAATTCGTCACTTAAAGAAAGGATCTTTGAGCAATCCTATAGCTTTAAAAAAAAAACAAAAAAAACAAAAAACAAAAAACTTAAAGCTTAAAAAAAAAAAGCTTAGGTAGCTTGGTAGCTTCACTAGAGTTCATATTTCCTGTTATCCTGCCTTTCCTGAACATACGGGATGATTACACTCTCCACCACCTTGAAGTTAGGCATGACCATGACTTGCTTTACCTGATCAGATGTGAGTGGAAGGGACATACTGATTTCTAAAGGTGGAAAAAATAAAGAATGAGTAAATGGGCCCTGGACTTGACATTGTTTAAATATGCAGTAAAAAAGACCAAAATGAAAACCCATTAACTTAAAATTTGACAGGATTCATGGTTGAACATTCAGAACTGTTAGATGCAAAAAGTATCTGAAAATGTTTGATCTTGATCTGATTAAAAATATTGGATAATTTCTCTCCCCTCAGGTCCCTTGATTATATAATTAATGTTTTATGAAAACCCACCAGCATTTTATTCAAGAATTTCACATTTAAAAATTTTTAAATTAGAAAACATAATTTGATAGATTACTTGAATGTACATGGCTAACACAATTCTTTCTTATGAACATATCTTTGTTAAAGGGGCCTCATGCAGTGATGATTTATTATGCTCTGTAAATGTTGGAAATAGTTATATATAAAAAATGTAAGCATATAGGGACGCCTGGATGGGTCAGTTGGTTAAGCATCCAACTCTTCATTTCAGCTTATGTCAGCATCTTGCGGTTCGGTTCATGAGTTCAAGCCCTGTGTCGGGCTCTGCACTGACAGCATGTGGAGCCTGCCTAAGATTCTCTGTCTCCCTCTCTCTCTGCCCTTCCTTCTGCTTGTGCTCAAGTGTATACACACACACACACACACACACACACACACACACACACACTCTCTCTCTCTCTCTCTCTCTCTCTCTCTCACTCTCTCACAAAATAAATAAATGAATCAAAAAATGTTTTTAATGTATAAGCATATGAATTCACTGACATACTCAACAGTGAAATTATGTATTTTTCTCAAGGTCTGTCATTTATTTCAGACAATAAGGAGTTATTTACAGTAAGGAGTGCTTTCCTTTACTTTCAGCAATTGAGCTCGAGGGTACCAAATGAAGATTTCCTCAGCTCAAATGGCTCTTACCAATGTGTTTACATTGGGTTTTTCTGTTATTATTTAATGTTTTATTGAACAGTTTCAACGTCTAACTAACAGTATGCCAATACCTAATGTTGATAATGCCACAAAAGTAAACCCAGCAAAAGCATTCCACCCAGTGGTAAATTGCATGTTTTATGGAATGTTGAAGCTGTCCTCAAATAAGTAGTCTAGGAACCCCAGACTAGAGGTAGCAGGCAATTAGTGATATGGCAGAAACAGTTTTATTTTATGAAACTTCTCCACAGCCTGGGAAGCTTGGCCAACAATTGTGTGAATGGTAGATGGGGGAACCTGGCTGGAGGGAACTTTGTTATCAGGGGATTTGAAAAGAGAAAATTGCCTGAAAGATGAAAATAACATTAATTGACTTACCACCCCTATTTCTAGGAACCAAAACTCTTACCACACCCAACAGGCATGTGTAGATGCTTCTGCACGTGTGCCCATCATCCTTCCAAAACTGAGAAAGTTAATATGAATAGTGCTAAAGCATTCTTCCACAGAAGCAGAAGAAACCTGTAGTGATGGTTAAGTGTGCCAAGGCAAGAGGGAAAAGCCATTTCCTGTGCTGGGAGGCTTGTTGGGGTGGGGTCAAGTCAGGGGAGAAGTAATTGCTTAGAAGAATCCCTCAAGGCACTTGCTGTGCTGTGCTAGGTAACAAAAGAGAGAAGACAGACTTTAACAGTTGTCAACTGGGTCTACACTTGCCTCTAATTTTTGTAAATGTGAGTAGACTGCAGGGGGCAAAAATCACTGGATTTATAAAGAGGATCAGCAACTCAAAAGAGGAGGTCAAAGATAATTTGGTGGAATTGATGTGGAAAAAAAAAGTAAGAGAAATGGTAGAATGAAGTAAGAGGTTCAAACTCTATATAAATTTCCAGAAATCAAGAAGGGAAAGAATGAGTTTAGTATAATAATTGGCAGTGGGACAGCATATAAATTTTTATATTTCACTCTACAGACTAAAAAAATACAGATTAGTTTGTTTTTATATTTAAAGCTTTAATCAAAGCTCAAAATGATAAAAGTATATGAGGAGAACATAGGGAAGTTATTTTATTATCTTTACTAAGGTCTTTCTTATCAGTGCATTAAAATCAAGACCATAAAAGGAGATTCACTGGATCCAAACATTTGGTTTTTTTATTTTTTTAATGTTTATTTACTTTTGAGAGAAAGAGACAGAGTGTGAGCAGGTGAGGGGCAGAGAGAGGGAGACAGAATCCGAGGCAGGCTCTAGGCTCTGAGCTGTCAGTCAGCACAGAGCTTGATGCGGGGCTCGAACCCACAAACCACAATATCATGCCCTGAGCTGAAGTCGGACGCTTAACCCACTGAGCCACCCAGGCGTCCCTGGATCTAAACTTTTGTATAGCCCAATAAACCTCACTATAAACAAATTTGAAAGATCATGAAATGAGAAAACTATTTCAACACATAAAACAAGGGGTTAGTATTCGAATCGAAAGAACTCTTACAAATTGGTAAGACAATTTCCTAATGTAAAATTAGGCAAAGGACTTGAGGAGGCAGATGAGAGAAGAAGTTTAACCAACTGAAAAATGAGAAGATACTGAATCCAATAAGTGATCAAATTAGAAGCAACATTATATCCTGTCTTCTCAGATTGAGTATGAGGGGGAGGACTCATTTTTGCATACTGTTGTTAGAAATGTAAATTTGTATAATCTTTCTGAAGGGCAATTTGGCACATGTAAATGTACCTATCAGTGATTTTAATTTTAGTAATTTGTTTTGAAATAATAGGACAAGTAAATAAAAATGTGCCACAGTGTTTATTGAGATATTTTTATAGTAGCAAATATAGTCCACAGATTAATTATCAAATAGTCAACAGTCAAATATTAGTACTCATTCAAAATGATATCGATTTTATATACTTATAAACTTTTATGTACTTATAGATTTTATATACTTTAAATTTTAAATTTTTTAGATGTGATTGACATACCTGTTAGCTTCAGGTGTATAACATCTATTTGATGTCTTTACTATGAAATAATTACCACGATAAGTCTAGTTAACATCCATCATCATACATAGATACAAAAATACAATTTTTTTTTTTGTGATGAGAACTTCTAAGATCTCTCTCTGCAATTTTCAAATATATAATACAGCATTGTTAATCATAGTCACCATGCTGTACATTACATCCCCAGGACTTATTTTATAATGGGAGTTTTGTACATTTTAGCCGTCTTCACCCATTTTACTCACCCCCACCCTTGGTAACTGCCAGTCTCTTCTATGTGTTTATGAATTTGTGTTTGTTTTTGTTTAGCTTCCACATACAAGATAATCCAATATTTGTCTTTCTCTTACTTCACATAATGCCTTCAAGGTCCATCTATGTTGTCACAAATGGCAACATTTCCTTTTGTATGGCTTAATAATATTCCATTGTGTGTATATACCATATTTTCTTTATACATTCATCTATCAGTGAACACTTAGGTTGCCTCTAGTACAGTCTTGACTACTGTAAATAATGCTGTAGTGAACAGTGTATATATATTTTTTAAGTTGGTATTTTTATTTCCTTTGGATAAATACCCCAAAGTGAAATTTGCTGGATCATATGGTCACATGGTATCTCTATTTTTAATTACTTTGAGGAAGCTCCAGACTGTTTTCCATGGTGGCTGTACCAATTTACATTCCCACCAGCAGTGCACAAGAGTTCCCTTTTCTCTATTTCCTCGTCAACCCTTGTTACTATCTTTTTGAAAATAACTAACAGGTAAGAGGTGATATTTCACTGTGGTTTTGATTTGCATTTCTCTGATGGTTAGTGATGTTGAATACCTTTTTATGTACCTGTTGGTCTATTTCATGTACCTAGAGGTCTTCTTTGGGAAAAGGTCTATTGAGATCCTCTGCCCATTTTTATATTGGATTGTTTCTTGCTATTGCACTATATAGATTCTTCATGTATTTTGGATATTAACCCCTTATCAGATACATGATTTGCAAATATTTTCTCCCATTTGGTAGGTTGTTTTTTTTTGTTGATTGTTTCTATAGAAGCTTTTTAGTTTGATGTAATCCCAATTGTTCATATTTGCTTTTGTTGCTTTTGCCTTTGGTGTCAAATCCAAAAAATTGTTACCAAGACCAATGTCAAGTTTACCACCTATGTTTTCTTGTAGGAGTTTTATGGTTTCAGGTCTTAGGCTCAAGTCTTTAGTTCATTTTGAGATAATTTTTGTGTATGATGTAAAGTGCTCCAGTTTCATTCTTTTGCATGTGACTGTCCAGTTTTACCAGCACCATTTACTGAAGAGACTGTTCTTCTCTCATTGTATATTCCCAGGCCCTTTTCATAAATTAATTGACCAAATATGCATGGGTTTACTTCTGGTCTCTCTATTCTGTTCCATTTATATATGTGTCTGTTTTATGCCAATATTTTACTGTTTAATTACTATAGCTTTATAATATAGTTTGAAATTAGGACATATGATGCCTCAGCTTTGTTCCTCTTTCTCAAGATTGCCTTGGTTATTCAGGGTCTTTTGTGGTTCCATACACATTTTAGGGCTGTTTTTTTGTAATGCCATTGGAATTTTGATAGACTTCACATTGAATCTGCAGATGGCTTTGGACTACCTGTATCTGTATGGACTTTTTAACAATTTTAATTCTTTCAATCCATGAGCATAGAATATCTTTCCACTTTTGTGTTTTTAATTTCTTTTATTAGTGTTTTATGGTTTTCAGTATACAAGTCTTTTGCCTCCTCAGTTAAATTTATTCCTCATATTTTATTCTTTTTTATAGAATTGTAATTGGATTATTTTCTTGATTTCTCTGATAATTTGTTTTTAGTGTATCGAAATGCAAGGGATATTTGTATACTGAGTTTGTATCCTGCAGCTTTGGTGAATATTTGATAAGTTCTAACAGTTTTTTTTGTGTGTAGTCTTTAGGGGTCTTTCTATATATAACAGGGTTTTCCTGTATATAATATCATGTCATCTGCAAATAGCGTTCCTTTCCACTTGGAGGACTTACTTCTTTTGCTTGAAATAATTGTCCTGGCCAGGACTTCTAATACCATGTTAAATAAAAGTGGTGAGAGTGGGCATCCTTGTGTTATTCCTGATCTTAGAGAAAAAGCTTTCAGCTTTTCAGTGTTGGGTATGATGTTTGTGAGCTTGTCATATATGGTCTTCATTATGTTGAGGTACATTCCCTCTATACCCACTTTGTTGAGAGTTTTTACAAAAAGTGGCTGTTAAATTTTTTTAAAATGCTTTTTCTGCATCTACTGAGATAATCATATGATTTTTATCCTTCATTTTGTTAATGTGCTATATTACATTGATTGATTTGTGGATGTTGAACCATTCTTGAATCTGTAATATATCCTACTCAATCATTGTGTATGATCCCTTTAATGTATTATTGAATTCAGTTTGCTAATGTTTTGTTGAGGATTTTTGCAACTATGTTTATCAGGATTATTGGCCTGTAATTTTCTTATGGTGCTGTTGTCTGGTTTTGGTATCAGGGTAATACTGGCCTTATAAAATTAGTTTGGAAATGTTCCATTTTACTCTGTTGTTGGAAAGACTTTGAGAATGGTTGATGTTAATTATTCTTTAAATGTTTGGTAGAATTCATCAGTGAAGCCATCTGGTCCTGAATTTTTGTTTGTTAGGAAGTTTTTGTTTGTTTGTTTGTTTGTTTGTTTGTTTATTGAATTTCCTTACTGGCACTTGATTTGTTCAGATTTTCTATTTCTTCAGGATTCAGTCTTGGCAGGTTTATGTTTCTAGGAATATCCATTGCTTCTGGGTTGTATATTTTATTGGTGTATAATTGTTCAGTGTAGTCTCTTATGATCCTTCATATTTGTGGTATCAGTTATAATGTCTCCTCTTTCATTTCTGATTCTGAGTTCTCTTTTTCTTGGTAAATCTAGCTAAAGTTTTGTCAATTTGTTTTGTTTATCTTTTTAAAAAACCAGCTCTTAGTTTTATTGATATTTTTTATTGTCTTAGTCTGATTTATTTCTGTTCTGATCTTTGTTACTTACTTCTAATTTGGGGCTTCATTTGTTCCTTTTCTAGTGCCTTGAGGTGTAAAGTTAGGTTGTTTATTTGGAATCTTTCTTGTTTCATGATGTAGGTGTTTATTGGTATGAACTTTTCTGTTATAACTGCTCTTGTTGCATCTCATAGGTTTTGGTATGTTGTATTTCTATTTTTATTTGTTTCAAGGTATGTTTTTTAAATTTCTCAATTGATTTCTTCTTTGACCCATTCATTGGGTGTTCAGTTACATGTTGTTTAATCTCCACATATTTGTGGATTTTCCAGTTTTCTTCTTATAATTGATTTCTAGTTTCTTAACATTGTGACTGGAGAAGATGCTTGATATAATTGTAGTTTTCTTAAATTTCTTAAATTTATTTTCTCTAAATTTAAATTTAAATACAGGCTTATTTTGTGGTCTAGCATATGATCTGTACTGGAGAATGTTCCATGTGCACTGGAGAAGAATGTGTACTCTGTTGTATTTGGATAGAATGTCCTGTATATGTCTGTTAAGTTCATCCGGTCTAACATGTCATTTAAGGCATTGGTTTATGTCTGAATGAACTAGTCATTGGTGAAAGTGGGGAATTAAAGCCCCCTACTGTATTGTATTGCTGCCATTTCTCCCTTTAGATCTGTTAATAATTGGTTTCTTTATTTAGGTGTTCCTATGTTGTATACACAAACATTTATAAGTGTTGTATATTATTGTTAGAGTGACCCCTTTATCATTATGTAATGACCTTTGTCTCTTATTAGTCTTTGTCTTAAAGTCTATTTTGTCTGATAAAAGTATAGCTGTGTTATTTTTCTTTTGGTTTCCTTTTGCACGGGTATCTCTTTCCATCCCTTCACTCAGAGATTCACTTTAGTGAATCTATATAGATGGGTCTTCAGATTCCACATCTGAGTGAAATCATATGATACTTTTCTTTCTCTGCCTGACTTATTATACTTAGCGTAATACACTCTAGTTCTATCCACGTTGTTGCAAATGGCAAGATTTTATTCTTTTTTTGATTTTCAAATAGTATTCCATTGTGCATATGTGTACACACACACATATATACACATACATACACACACACACACACACACACACACCCCACATCTTCTCTGTCCATTCATCAGTTGATGGACATTTGGGCTCTTTCCATAATTTGGCTATTTTGATATAGTGCTGCTATAAACACTGGGGTGCATGTGCCCCTTCAAATCAGCGTTTTTGTATCTTTTGGATAAATACCTACTAGTGCAATTGCTGGATCGTAGGACAGTTCTATTTTTAATTTTTTGAGGAGGCTCCATACTGTTTTCCACCAGTTCATGGCTCCACCAGTTTGCATTCCCACCAACAGTACAAAAGCGTTCCCCTTTCTCAGCATCCTCGCCAACGTCCATTGTTTCCTGAATTGTTAATTTTAGCCATTCTGACAGGTCTGAGGTGGTAACTCATTGTGGTTTTGATTTGTATTTCTCTGATGATGAGTGATGTTGAGTATCTTTTCATGTGTCTGTTAGCCATCTGGATGTCTTCTTTGAATCAGTTATCACTTTAACATTTCTTGTAAGGCTGGTCTAGTGGTGATGAACTCTTAACTTTTGCTTGTCAGGAAAACTCTGTCCTTCAATTTTGAATGACAGCTTTGCCAGGTGTTCTTAATTGGCAGGTTTTTTTCTTTTTAGCATAATAAATTGTAACATTCCCTTCTGGACGGCAAATTTTCTGCTGAAAAAATCTGATTATTTTATGGGGGCTACCTTGTATGTAATGAAATATTTTTCTCTTGTTGCTTTTCAGGTTCTCTCCTTGTCTTTTACATTTGACACTTTAATTATAATGTGTCTTAGTATGGGTCTCTTTGGGTTCATCTCTTTTGGAACTCTGTAGGCTTCCTGAATCTGGATGTCTGTTTCCTTTCCTAGAGTAGGGAAGTTTTCAGCCATTATTCCTTCAAATATGTTTCTACCCACTTCATTTTTCTCCTTCTGGGACCCCTATAATGTAAATGTTGGTCTGTGTCATGTCCATAAGTCTCTGAAGCTATCTCCACTTTGTCTCCCTCTCTTTTTTCTGCTCTGATTGGGTGAATTCCACTGTGAATACAATTCACTTACTGTATTCTTCAGCTCTGTGATTTCTGTTCGACACTCTCATATTTTCTGTCCCTTGGTTGAAATTCTCACTTTGTTCATCCATTCTTCTCAGAAGCTCAAAAGCTTGGTGAGCATCTTTATGACCATTATTTTGAACCTTTATCAGATAAGCCACTTATCTCCATTTCATTAAGGTCTTTTCTGAGGTTTTATCTTGTTCTTTCCTTTGGAATATACTCCTTTGTTTCTTCATTTTCCTTGCATCTCATTGTTGGTTTCTATGCATTGAACAGCCACCTCTCCCCATCTTGGAGTGTCCTCATGTAGCAGATAAAATGTTTCATTCAAGCCTGCCCTAGCTCCTGGTTGTCTCTGCATCTTTTGTGATTGTCCAAGCAGCCAACTTTAGTTTTAGTGGCTCTCAGTAGTTGAGGATGTGCCAAGACCTATCAGTTTCCCAAAGGAGAGAGTCTCAGTCAGCACTTAGGTTCAGGCTAATTGAAAGCCAGGCCTTCAGGCTGCGGCTTTTTAAAGTATGCAAATATACACCTTTCAGTGGAATACTGGGAGAAGGGTATTTTTGTCTGTTCCCTCTGAGCTGAGCCCTGGGGTGGTAGCCAGTTAAGAACTATTTTTTTCTTTGCAATGTTTCCTTATACTCATGAATACAAGCCCCTTTCACCACCAGACCCAGATGATCAAGGGGCACCCCCTGGGCAGCAGACACAAAACCCAGGGCACCAAATGCAAAATATAGGGCACCAGGCTTGTGTACAAGCTCTCTGGTAAATACTGGTGTTCTAGGGTGCAGTAGAGTAAGCCGAGTGCAGTGGAGACAAAGTAGAGAGAGACTACCCTCTGCAGTTGCTGGGGAAGATTACAGTTGGCCCTAAGATGTGTGTTTAATTAGAAGCCTGCCCCTCAGGCCACAGCTATGAAGATAAGCTAATAGGCCTCTTTCACAAAAGACTAAGCTCCTGGGTTTGTTGGCTCTCTGCTATGCCCTGGGGATAGTAGCTAGTTAAGAACGCTTTCTCCATTTGTTATAGTCTTGTGGGACCCTTGTGTGTAAGCCCTACTGGTAACCAGAGCCAGGCAATCTAGAGGTGTCCCCTGGGTGGCAGCTGCAAAAATCACACACAGAAAAAGGTTACAGGTTCCTTTCTGGGAGATACTAGAACGTGGAGCTAGATAACTAGGCAGAGGGCACAGAGATGGTGCCCAATGGCCTGTGTTTCTGAAGAGTAATTCAGTAGGCCCCTAGATGTATGTTAAATTAGATGCATTGCCCTCAGGCCTGTGCTTTAAGATAAGCAAATAAGCCTCTTTCATAGAAAGCCTGGGTGATTTTCAGTCAGCTGCTTCTGCACTGGGCCCTGGGGCTGGTAAGTCCCCACACAAGTTCCTTTTAACTGTTACTCAGTTTGCTATAGCTTCCTGGGTCTTATGAACGCTAGCTGTCAGAGGTAGGTGTTTCAGGGGCTGGTCTCTCAAGTGCCAGATGTGGGTGCAATCTGTGGCGTTAAAAGTTATGGTGCAAGAATTGGGGTTCAATACTTCAGTCCTCAAGGAGACGATGGCATTTATGCATTCCCTCCTGATTGTGGGTCACTGCATGGAGGTGGCATTCCTGGAAAGATTATGTCTCAGCCTTTTCTACCCACTTTGATGTGGGTTTTTTTCCTCATTCAGCCAATGTGTAGGAGTCACTCAGCTAGTTTTGGGCATCCCCCCCAGTCCCAGAGGAAGCTTTCATATATAGCTGTAGTTTTGATGTATCTGTGGGAGGAAGTGGGTTCAGGATTCTCCTACATCACCATCTTGAACTAGAACCTATCCTACTTTTATGTGGAAAGATACCTAAAATGTATTATTAAGATATTTATTCAAGTTAAAAAACCATAGTTGCAATAGGATTCTGATTTTTGTGAGGGGGGAGGATTTTATTTGTTAATTCATTGAAAAGAATCTGGAAGCCTAGTCACCCAATAATGGGGAGTGTGAGAAAGGTCAGATGGTGCTGTTATCGGTGATATTTTATTTTCTTTACACTTCTGTGTTATTTGAATTTCCAGTAAGCAAGTACTGAACACACATTACTTTCCCACTAGAAAAAATGAAACCGTGTATTTCTGTTTGGTTTTAAAGGGAGAAAATTCATAAGCCTCTGTGATGATGCCCCATTTGCTATTTTATCATTGTGAAATTCTCTTCCACTCATCTTCCTCATCCACTTCACCTACCTGTTCCTGATCTTTAAAAACTTACCTTAAATTTTACCTCCACAAGGTTTTCCCCTTCAGGCTAAATTAGATGTCTCTACTCCATTCTTATTATGTCTGATTATTAGAATTCTTACCTTAAAGGGTAAATTATGATCTTGAGGACAAGAATATCTTGACAGTTTGTATTTACCATAAGCACAGAACCTCTTATGTAGACAGGATAGGGGCTCAATAAATGTTCATTGAATAAATGAAGAAATAAGTGAATGAATGGATGGTTAAATGCACACTTGTCACTAGAGATTCTTGGGACCCTCTCCTCAGCATCTCTGATCCCTGTAATGATCTGACATAATACAAGTGGTGATAAGAAGGTTTCACTTCCATCACCACAGCACCTCAGGATGCGTGCCCCCTTGCAGTCCAGTTGGAACTCAGAGTGAATTTGAAACAATATTCATGGAGGGCAGGTAGGTTTGTATTCCTTGATAATCACAGCAGTATAGGGACCGTCATAACCCTAAATGTCATTCACAACACTTTTCTTTGTGTGGCTAGTATGTTCTAAATTTTTTAAACTGGCATGTAAATTCATGAAATTTAACTTGTATGTATCTATGTATCTGTGTTTATGTAAGAATATGTGTAAATTAGGGACTACCTGCAACATCAATAGGCAAACTTACTGTTTTGGTTTTAGAGGAAGAGATTTCGTTATTTTTACAACTTTTTTTTTTAATTTAGGGTAAACAATTTACCTTTAAAATTTTAGGTTGGCATATTTTAATATAAATATATTTCCCATATCTTTTTAATGAATTTAGAAGCTGATTGCAAGGTAAATTATTAGTGTAATAATGCAGGAATTTATTACCCAAAATACCTGAGTTGTGTGTCATTTGTGATCACAAGTTAAGTATTTAGTACCTTGTTAGAAAATTAAATCCCTTAGGGGTACCTGGGTAGCTCAATCAGTTAAGCATCTGATTTCAGCTCAGGTCACGATCTCGCAGCTTGTGGGTTTGAGCCCCAGGTCAGTGACAGCTCAAAGCCTGGATGGAGGCTGCTTCAGATTCTGTGTGTGTCTCTCTCTCTGCCCCACCCCTACTTGTGCTCTGTTTCTCTCTCTCTCTCTCAAAAAAAAAAATAAACATTAAAAGAATTAAAAAAAAATTAAATCTCTTAGATTTAGAAGATCCAAATTCTTTTTTCATAGGTCTATTAAGAACTTTGCCACTAGAGGGCTCTTAATACCATATTTTAGTTAATTTAAATGTGTAATAATGATAATATATTAAAATTATAGGTAGTGGGTAATATTGTCTTCCCAATTTATATATCTTACAAAATTTTTATAAATGCCTATTTTAAATGTTACACATATATGAGAAATTTTGTTTTTTTAGAATGATAATCACTTTCAGAAATGTTTTAGGGATCTAAAGGGTATCTTTGAACTTTGTGAGGTTCAAGTTAAAAATGGTCTTTGTCTTTAAGATACTCTAAACAGATACAAGATTTAACATAAGTAGGAGATATATATGTAAAACATTTACTAAGTGGTACCTTCCATAAGAAATTCAACATGATCATTTTTTTTAATGAGCTAGTAACAATCTTGTGGAGGAGGAGAGTAACGGTTGCCATGTATTCTCATATGTGCAACAAGAGAGATTATGGATGGGAGTTAAGAGATCAAATTTAATCCAAAAGAAAAATATTTTGAGTAGAATGAAAGGCTTCTCTGATGAGGTTACATTTGCCCTAAATCTTTTGATAGGCACAGAGGAGTTTAGAGGAGAAGGAAATTATTCTGGTTGTGGGGGAAAGCATGAAGACATGAAATATCCTTAGAGATTTCTTGGTATCATCATGGATAAATTTAAAGTTCATGAGAATAACCCATGTAAAAAATAGAGCATTAACATTCCACAGCCTTCAGCTTCCCACAAATTTACTTCAGCAACCCCTTTTCATGGTCATACTCTGGAACTGGTGCTTATGTCTTTACTCAACAAATATTTATTGAATGCCTATCTACATATGCTGGTGCTGTTCTGGCCCTCAGAGGACAGTGGTGAAAGGACCAGTGTGATTCCTGCTCTCATGATTTATATACAAGTCACGAGAAACCAACAATAAATAATCAAAACTGGAAAACAGCAGATAGTAATAAACGTCAGGCACAGAATTAAACAGGATTATGGGAGTGACTGATGGTGATTCCCATTGGGAGGTTAGGAAAGATTGGGTCGTTAGGGAAGGCTTACATGATGAGTTATTAAAGCTGAGAAAGACTAGAAGGAATCAGTTCTGTGATAAGGTAAAAATATTCTAGTCAGAGAGTACAATTACTACAAAGGCTGTAAGACAGAAATGAGTACCAGGAAGAAGGCCAGTGGTCTGACGTATGGTGGCAAGGAGGAAAGTGGCATGTGATGACATCAGAGAGGAAGGCAGGGCTTTACAGACCATGAGTAAGAAGTTAAGATTTTATTGTAAATGCAATGGGAAACCATTAAAGAGTTGTAAGTGGGAGAGTGGCATGATCTGATTTTTAGCTCTGAAAGGTTATCCTGGCTACTGTTGTGAGGGGCCAGAGTAGAAGCCCAGCATCTGGTTAAATAGCACTGGGGAGACATGAGAGGCAATGGTGCTTGGTTGAAGGTGGTGGTAAGAGACGTGGAAAGGTGGATATGTTTGGGATATGTTTTGGAGGTAAAATAAACAATCCTGCTGAATTTTTATTTGGGGAAACTAGGCAGATGGTAGTGCAATTTACTGAGATGCACAGTAATGGGCTGAACTTGTTGAGAGTGACAGTGACACAAGAGTTTTATTTTGGGAATGGTACTTTTGGGGACACACAAATGGAAATGTCAGGTAGGCAGATGTGAACCTGGAGTTCTGAGGAAAGTCAGACACAGCTGCCATGTCTCATGCAGGTTGAGCACTGCACTTCTAGAGTTGAGTAGTACACAGATGGTGGCCTGAAGAGTGTCACTAGCATAAGTTTTGAAACCATTGAACTACAGATGGTATTAAAGCCACAGGAATAAACTCAGCAAACTCAGGATAATCAGCCTTCGCTTCTAGACAAAATGAAACAAATGATGCTGTATTTTCAAAATTCATCATTAATTGCTGGTGAAGAACCAATTCCAACAACTTATTCTAAAGCTCTAATTTAAATCACTTTTTGATGAAAAAATTGGATTTCAGGTCAATGAACTTTCTTCTCATAGATACTATTTTGAGGGACAACAGAATTCTAGACAGTCTATCAAATTTGTATTCAGTGCTGATGTTTTGGAGATGTGCAATATCAAAATCATCTACTTCACTGACAATTGTTGATATCAGTCTCCTATGTTCTCTTCAAGTAATTTCATGATTTTTGTGGCTATTGATTGGGTTAGTTATGTTTTTACATTTAAATCTTTTATCCATCTGGAATTTATTTTAGTGTCAAGTGAAAAGAATCTAAATTTATTTTACTTCAGATCTTAGCCAACTGTCTCAAAACATGTACCATATGAACCTAGGCTTTTCCTATTGATCTGAAATGCCAAATGCTAAATTCCCAAGTGGATCATGAGATCTGTTTCTGGAATCTCTATTCTGTTTCCACTGATCTTATTCATGATCAGACTGTTTTATATTAAACTCAAATCACATATATATTAAAAAAGATTTCCATATTACAGTATCTGCACATTTATCAAGTTGCAGTGAAAAATACTTTGCTAGTGTTCTATGAAGTTCTTCCCATATTATAAGTCATTTCCTGTATCTGTTAAGCCAAGGTCTCATTGAAAAGCTGATAAATTCCTATTGTTGCATGCTACAGTATTGTGGTTATCAAGGGGAAAGTTGTATCGAGAAATCTAAATTCTTAGTTTTCCTACAAGGTTGGAAACCAATTTGGTCTAAACTCTGAAGAATTCTCAACTTTTTGAAGATGTAAATTGGAAAGCCTGACTTGCTTATTGGCCTCATACCTTTGGTATTTTTAATGATCATAATCCTTCCTGTAAGAAGGAAATGCAACTGGCTTTTTAATGGCAGATAATGTCCAAAGCCACCTGGATATCTATGGACACCTCAAATTCAACATATCCACAATTGAATTCATTATGTTTCCCCCAAACCTGTCCTTCCTCCTTGTCTTTTCCTGATAATCATATCACCGTCCACCTTATTACCTAAGCCAGACACCCGGAAATCAGTCTTCACCTGTCCTTTGCCTTCTATATCAAGTCACCATCCAAGTTATGTTGATTTTACCTCTGTGTCATCTCTCATACATGCTCCTTCTGATGACTCCGATTACTTCTACCTTTAGTTAGGCTCTGATCCTCTCACTCTTCACTAAACAGTGCATTCATCAGCTGACCACCAGAATAGTCTCTCCAAATGAAAATTTCTTCATGTCACTTTCCTGCTAAGTCTTTTGTGGGCTCTCTTTTACCCATAGGAGAAATTCTTGTCTTTAGAGTGGCATCTAAACTCTACACTCTGGCCTCTGCATCTCTCCAGCTTCACATCTTACACTCACTTAGCATGTCTCACCCCAACCTCACCTGATTACTTGGGGTGCTTGAAACTCTGTTTTGCTTCATGCCTTTCTGCCTTCACTCATGCTTGGAATTCTCTCCCACCATTTTTTGGGAAGACTTAATTATCTTTCAAGATTTAGTTCAAATTTTACCACCTTTGGATAGTATTTCCTCTCTTCACCCATCCAAGAGATATTTTGCTCACAGAACTGATTGTTCTTCCCTTGTACTCTTATGTGGACCCCCTGACCTTTTAGTACAACACCCACAAAGCTGTATTATAACTATTTGTTTACCTATTTTCCTTAATAGACTGGGAGCGTCTTGAGTCAGGGACCTTGTCTTTTTTGTTGTTTATTCCTAGTGTCTGACAATGCCTGTACAATTTAGGCACTCTATTAAAATTCTTTGAAGGGTGAGTTAGTAAATGAGAAGTTTCAGAGGTGCAATGGAAAGGGTTGGCAGAGAATGCCATAGTGTTGAAACTGGTCAAGAGGAAGACACAAAGCAATACACTGACAATAAGGGAAAGGATAATTTACTAAGGGGGGCTTGGCTTTGTATGATGGTTGAGGATGAGAGGCATGATGGGATTAACTAGCTTTAAGCTTCTGACTAGAATTTGGGTACAAGGTTTTTCTATTGCTCTAGAAGTACAGATGCTATTTTGGGTCAAATGAAGTTTGCTGGATATCATCCAGTTTGCAAATATTAGCACACACATACCATATGTGTATATATAGATAGATAGATAGATTCACATATATACATATATACATACACATATATATACATATACATATACATATATACATACATATGTATATACATATATACATATACATATATGTATATATGTATATACATATACATATATATACATATATGTTTGCCATATATATATATTTTTTTTTTACAGTAACAACACTGCATTTTTCTAGTGCTTTACTGTGTACAAAATTCTTTACTTCTATTATTTTATTTGACTCTTAGAACAGTTGTTTTCCTAAGCTTTGGTTTTCTTTCTTTGTAAAATGAAGATAATACTCACCTCTCAGGGTTGTTTGCAAGGTGTGTTGTGTGTCTGGCACACAGTTAAGCACCAAATATGTTGTTAGAGCAGGAATTTGAGGCCCCAAATGGTTAAATGTCTTGCTCAAGGTTGCGAAACTAAGTTAGTGGCAGATTTAGATATACATTCTAGATTTTATGTCTTCCTATTGTAGTATTCATTTTACTATGCTATAGTATCTTTTACATTACTTGGTGCATGGTGTCTTTGGTTTCCTTGAGAGGCTTACCCAAACACAGACTTTGGAATTACTCTATCAGAGAGCTGATTGCCAAGATCAAACAAAATCTAAAACTTGGCTAAAATCAAAATACAAATATAAATAATACTTCATAGCTTGCATTGCCTCCTAGTCTATTTTATAGTTGAGGGTTGTCATCAGAGAATCTGAGCAGGCTAATTCCTGCCCTCATGAGGTTCTATGGAGATGTGCTTCGATTTTAACTGATTTTTAAATTATTGTCGTTAAGTCCAGTTTTTATGCCAGAGCAAGTGTCAGTTCAGGGCCCTAGAATTAAGGTGGCAGGCCTCTGGAGTGGGAACTGGAGCAGAAAGAGAGTGAAGAGTGAATCTGGGCTGAAGCAGACACTGACGATCATACCCATCTGTCCTTGTGTTTTCCATAGAGTTTTGTCCAGGAAGAATCTGAAGCCACAAAATGTAAACTGGAGATGAAGTTATTAAGTGAGGCAGTTTTCGCAGGTATTCTAAATTATATTTTTAGAATTTAACTTTATTGGGATTTGTCTGCTTACAAGTGAAATGCAGGGTCATTATTAAAAAATTCAGATGTTGCAGAAATATGTTTGAAGTGAAAATCCTTCATAATCCCTCTTCTGAAATAACTAAGATTAATAAAAATTTCTCCTATTTGTATTTCTTCTCTCTATACCTCTCTTTTGATTTTTAATGAAACCATGAAATGTCATACAAATGCTTGAAAATTACTTTTTTATCAATAATATTTGTTATGTTATAGAACGTTCTCCATACAAAGAACATAATATCTATTCTTCTTAAGTGAATGATACTCAACACTATCCTAAGTCAGAACACATTAATAACCTTACTTTTTTAGTAGCTATATAATTCCATCCAGTAATGGAATGTTATTTAAATCTTTATTGATAGTAAGTTTATTTCTAATTTTTCATTATTACAAACCATGTTGTGATGAATATTCACAAACACACACACACACAACCATAAATTGCTCAACACTTTTATATTAAATTTTATCTTGGAAAATAGCAATTGGAGCTAGTTAAAAATATCAAAATGATAGTGATATCTAATTTGCAAATATTTTAGTTTGAGATTTATGTGCATCACTTCCCAGTAACTTCTAAGGAATTCATTTTTGATAGGTTTTTTTGCATATTTTTCATAATGGGCTTCTTGTCTACTTCACTTCTTCCAACACGCTTTTTTTTCAGCAGCCAAATAGTTTTTATATCTTTATAACTTTTCTATAACCCTGAGGAGGTAGTTTTCCTGTTAGAGATAGGATACTATAGTCAATTCGTGAATATCTGTCAATAATACTGAGGTTTTCTACATGGTGATCCTCAAATAATATATATCCTAAATGTTTAAATTTGGATACAGTATTCTTTGTTTCTTTTTATGTAAATGGATGATTAGATACATTTAAAATTTTTAAGTCTGCATTTTATTGAAGTTATACAAGGGGGAAAAAGCAATTGCTTAAGTGGAATTTGCTTTGCATATTGTCATTCATTATCAGTGCTTGATCTCCACGGATTAAATTCAGTGAGTCCTCAGTATGCTTCCTTTTATGAGAGAGGAAAACTGTAATGATAAATAATAAGACTAACAGTTCCTAAGTTTTACTGGGTGTCTGGTACGAGTTCTACACTTTTTACATGTATTAACTCACAAATTCCCCCAATTCAATAAGTTAGACACTAATATCTCTTTTGTAGAGGAAGGGGAGAGAAGACATGTTAATTAGCATATCTTGCAATAAGGTCATACAGCTAGTTAAGGGTGGAATCAGATCCACCACTTATCCATTGTACTACATTGAAAGATTTTGGGTGACAGGTGGGAATGGTCCTCGTGACATGTGACTTAAAATATTCCCTTGATTTTGCACTGAGAATTATGGAATTATAGAATTTCCCTGTAAAATATCTAAACAGAAGGGATTAGCCAATACGGTTTTTTTTCACTTTTAAGCCTCTGTGCCCCCCCCCCCTTTTTTTTATGAGCTGGGCTTATTTTTGTTGAAAAAAAATTAGCTTTAGTATATGTACCAAATTTTTTTTTTACCATTTTATTTTCTTCTTTCAGATTTTTAGCCCCATAATGTCCAGTTTTAAGACATTTATCAGTTATCAAATGTTGTGTTAAGCCACTTTTTGATATTTTACGATGAAGGTAACAGAATATGTCACCTCAAAATATGTCATTTCAGCATAAGGATATTTTGAGTTGAGAGAAACTGAAAAGATGCAGTTGCAAGAAAAGCTTCTTACCCTCACCCTATCTGCCTCAAACCAGGACATAAATTTTCAAAGGTGTCCCTTCTTCCCTCTTCCAGGAAGAACAATGGTTAATCCCCAGAGAAAACTTCAGACCCTATCAGCCTGGAAAGGGGACCAGAGGAATCTACATAACAAACTTTACTAACTAGTCCTTTCCTCTATCCTCAGAAACCTAAAACTCAGAAAACCTAAAACCTAAAGCTTTCCTTTAGCTTGTCATTTCTCCACAAATTTGTTGTTCTTGGCTGCAGATGCTCTATAAGCCAGAATTCTGAGCCACCTCTGTAGGTTACTCATTTTTCCCTGGGTATCTCCCATATATACAGGAGGTATACATATTAATAAATGAATGTTTTTTTTTTCTCTTGTTAATCTGTCTTTGTTCTAGAGGTTTCAGCTGAGAACTCAGAAGAGTAGAGGGAAAATTATTTTTCCTCCTCTACAATATATTTTTAAAGTTATGTTAATAGTAACATGTTTATTATATACAAATTCTTAAAATGTTGGCATATAAAATATAAATGGAGCCCTCCTCTGTATCTTAACCATTATACATGCCTATTCCCACTTTGAAAGTTAGCTTTGTGAATAGTTTTGAATTAACCACTTTCTGAAGTTTTAGTAGCCAAATAAAAACTTCGTTTCCAGCATCGGAATTTTTTCCTTTCCCTCCTAATACCAAAATGTTATGATCTGTTTAGAAACTGAATTAATCTGGTTAATTTTAGCACAGTTGTTGCTGATAGAGAATGCTAATGAAAAGCCATGTTTCTGTGAAGACAATGAGGTTGATTTATGCCAATTCACAACCCTGGGTGGAGTGTACCACTTGGATATTTTCGAACTTCCACCACAGTGTAAACCAATGAAAGGCTGGATGATTGTGGAAGTAGGTTGATTTCAAATCAAATTTATGAGTGAAATAATTTCTCACACTTTTATCTTAAATGATCTAACAGCTAATGAAGTTTAACCCTATTAAGCAAGCATAAGGGAAAAAAACTAATTTTAAACTGTCTTGAATTTATAAAATTTGAATCAGATACTAAAGGAAAGGATTCTAAAATGATGCAAATTTTAAAACTATAAATCATACGTGTTAATTGTAAACCTATAGCACTACGTTTAGATTGTGCCAATTTGGTCTTAATAATGATAGTTTATTTAAGATGCTGGCAAACTTTTTCTGTAAAGGGCCAAGTGGTAAATATTTTCAGCTTTGTGTGCATACCAGCTCTATTGCTACTCTCATTGTAAGGATAAGACAGCCACATGTAATCATTTAACTTTACAGTGGCTTCCAACATGTCCCTTGATCAGAAGCATTGGCATCATTCTGGGAATTTTCTAGAAACACAAATGCATGGGCCCCATTTTAGTCTTACTGAATCAGAAAGTCTGGAGGTGAAGCCCGGAAATCCGTTTTAGTAAAACACACTTTGAAGTTTGAGAACCACTGGTCTGGATCCTTGATGTATAAAGTGTGGTCCATGAACCAGCAGCATCAGCATCACCTAGAAACTTGTTAAAAATGCATAATTTGGTTCTTCGCCTCAGATCTACTGAGTCTGCATTTTAAGAAGACCCTTGGGTGATTCATATGCCCATTTAAGTTTAAGAAGCACAGATCCAGGTGATGCCAACGTTGCTGATGCATGTTCCACACTTTTAGTAAGGATGCTAATGACAGCAGTTGTTAGATCATTTTTGAAGGAGTTTTTCCCGTTTTAATAACTACTAACATTTGCCTTGGTATTGACTTGGTTTATTTTAACTTTATTTCATGGTGCTTGTGTCCCAAATAACCCTGTTATATTGTCATAACCCGCTCCTCCTTCCCTCCTTGCTCTCCAGCCTTTCTTTCCCCCTCCCTCCCTCATCCCCGTAGCTTTCTTTTTCTCTGTCTGTCCACCTCTTTCTCTCTCTTCTGTAGCACATCATGTACATAGACTACCAGGCATTTCTCACACACAGCCCTACCCATTAAGGACCTTGGTGCATTCCCATATTAGAGTGGTATTTCTCAGTTTTTATTTTTTTTTTCCACTATCACCCCTCTAAAGAGCCTTTGTAGACATTTTTTTCCTAACCACCCCCACCCATGAAATTTTAATACCAGAGGTATACAATATATTTGTGCATGTACCATACATATAGCTGTGCTTTACACCTAAAAGAGTATGATTTTTTCATGCCCCCAAACTAATTTTTACCCTCTTTGGGGTGATATTGCTATTCCTTTTCCGTTCTCCCCACAAATGAGAATGCAGTTATTAGACCATACCTGGGGGAGATAATCTGGTCTGTAGCTACTTTGAAGAATCTATTTGAGTCAGCTTTTCCTACTTAAGGGATACTTGAAAGACAATGGGGTGGGGGTCCAAGAAAGACATCCTTTTGGTGAAGGTAGGCCTTCAAAACTCTTTATTGAGGGCTCCTGGGTGGCCCAGTTGGTTAGGCGTCCAACTCTCTATTTCAGCTCCAGTCATGATCTCATGGTCATGAGTTTAAGCCCTGGGTCGGAGCCCTGCACTGACAGCATAAAGCCTGCTTGGGATTCTCTCTCTCCCTCTTTCTCTGCCCCACCCCCATGTGCACACACTCTCTCTCAAACATTAAAAAAAAAAATCCTCTTTGTCCATGGGAAGGTCCCAGCCAGAGTTGGGTTTTCAAGAATTTATTCAAGGATTTGTTCTTGAATTTTGTTGATATCCTGATACCACCATTCCACATTTTCTCCTTGAGCCTGAAGTATACTCCTTTATACTTTATATGTTTTGCTCTCTGTCAACAAAGAGGTCTTCTTGCTTTCATTCAAGTCTCTTTTCAGTCCTCTCCCACCTTGTCTAGAATTTTTACCCATCCACTTTTTTCCCCTATTTTGTACCATTCTTAATCTTCCCCACCCCTTCTTCCCTAGATCCTTTTCTGCTACCTTCAAATAATGAACAAACCTCCTTCCTCCCAGAGAAATCTGCTGTTGGTTTAATTTACTTTCTTTCCCTAGCTTTATTGAGATGTAACTGACATATTACATTGTTTAAGGTGTACCTACCTGATGATTTTTAATTTACTTTTATCCATTCATTTCTACACTTCCCAAACTTTGCTTATACTCCTTTCTCTCTTCACATATACACCCTAACCAATGTATTAGAATATGGGATTTGGGGTCCTGTAGCTCTGTTTCTCAGTTGTGGCATCTCCTTGAAGTCATTTTGTAATCTTTGGCAAATTATGTAATTTCTCTAAGTCCCAGTTATCTTCTCCATTAAATATGTCTTGTAGAATTACTTGGAGGAATAAAATGATGAATAAGTCCCAGCATAGAACCTAGCATAGGTTAAATTCTGTAATTCAAATTTAGTGATTTTTTTCTCCCTCAACCATTATCTTTTAACTTTGTTGTGACTTTTTGTTAGTCTGTAATGAAATGAGACCAATCTTCAGTACTTACTAAGAATAACTATATCGGGCCACCTGGGAGGCTCAGTCAGTTAAGTGTCTGACTTTGGCTCAGGTCATGATCTCATGATTTGTGAGTTGGAGCCCCACATCGGGCTCTGCACTGACTGCTCAGAGCCTGGAGCCTGCTTCAGATTCTGTGTCTCCCTCTTGCTCTCTCTGCCCCTCCCCTGTTTGCACTCTGCCTCTGTCTCTCAAAAAATAAATACTAAAAAAAAACAAACTATATAGCTTATTCAGCAATATTTACATCTTTGTTACTAGTCAGCTTCTAATTTGATGTTATTTTGGGCCATTTTTAAAAGATACTCAAAGAAGGACTGCAGAAATATGTATATCCTCCAGAAAGTACAGAAGACTTTGAAACAGAAAATGCTTTCCCACCCATAGAGGTCACGCTTGAAGTTCAGGAGAGTGTAATCTTTTTTGAGGATCCTATGGTTGCAAGGTGGGATGCTGAAGGTACAGCAATACCTTAATTCATTCTGTTAATTATGTAATGAAAAGTGGTATAACATGACTCCTTAAAACAGGAAATACAGTGTCTACACTCCCAGTTTCTAATCTTACACATTTCTATGGCAATTCTAGGGTCTTTGTTTGCTCTTGATGGAAATGAACAGGGATTGGAGTTTATTTATTGAATTTTGTAACAGTTCTTGAAGTATTTATATCTGCCATAATTTCTGAACAGTTACAGTTATGTAATTATGTTTTAAAAAAAAAAACCAAAAATATCAAAATAGTACAACACATGGAAAACAAAAAAATGAAAAACCTACATTTTTTGAAATGACTATATAATTCAGATTAGGGTGATTAAAATTTATTTTAATGTTAATAACTTATAAATTACGAATCTTATTACAAACAAGTATTGGAGATGGGAAATTGGCCATTGGGAAATCTGAGACAGAGGAAAACTAGCCACTTTATGCCTCTTTATAACTTTTGATTGTTGAACCATGAGACATTATTGCTTATTCAAAATGTGAAATAAATATCAACAATATCAGAAGCACCAGCAGAATACAAGCTGATGATTCACTGATCATTAACAAATACCTTATTTGGGGTTGGCTGGCTAAACTTTGAAAGGTCTTGATCTTGTGAATTAATGTATGCAGTTTTGAGGCTGCTGGATAAAAGGTATAGAACTTTGCTTTTAATGTGAATTAATTTACATTCATCTATTTGTGTAAGTATTTACTTGGTGACAGGTTGGGAACAGATACGATCACAAAGGCACAGAGCTATTAGTTAATCTATTCAGTTATAGGAGGAGAGCATTTAGGAATTTCTCTGCCAAGAAGGATAAATATTATGTAGTTTAAACTTTTTTACGATTGCTACAGTAATCCACACTTTGGTTGTGTAGACGTAGCCACACGGTATTTATATTCTAGAAATAGAATATAAACAGTATTAAAAACAGTATATGTCTGTCAATACATTAAATAATAAAACATATCAAAATGAACAGTTAGGTAATTTTTTCCCTTCATGTTGCTTTAGAAGTTTCACTTTTCCTTTAATGGAATATTCCTTAAATATTCCTTAAATATTTATGACATTAAAAATTATTCACACTAAATTAGAATTAGGCAATTACTCCATATGATTCAGGGAAGTAAAATTTGACTTTTACTATACTAATTAGATAGCAATATACAACTTTGATAATTCTTCCCGTGGGGAAACTTTTTTCCAGGAAATGCTACAAATATGGGGAGTTTATTTAGAGGTCAGACATAATTTTTGCCTGTACAAGGTAATTTTGTTAATGTAAAAACAAAAAGAATTATGAATAACTTATTTTATCCATATAATTGGATTTGGCATATTGAATTTAAGAGTCAAAAATAGTGGAACCCTCCATGTGAGGAGAAAGCCATGTGGAGATGGAGAGGGCATTCTAGGAAGGGAATGACTCATGTGTTCCATAATTGTGCTACACAAGAAGAAATATAGAATAAAGGAGACATAGTTTCTTCCTCTAGAAATTTTCAAAGTTGTAGGAGAGGCAGACAAGGCAAAGCCACAAATACGATGTAGTAAGGTACTATTGTAATAGCTAAAAGTGTTATGGAGAAGAACAGTGGGTCCACCTGGAGCATTAAGGAAGGCTTGTCATGGTATGCAATATTGAACTGGGCCTTAAGAGACTAAGAGGGTACTGACATGCCAGTGTTTGTGTAGACGTAGGTTTTCCTTTTTATTGAGTATATACCTAGGGATGGAATTGCTGGGTTGAATGGTAAATTGGTTTAACTTTTTAAGAAACTGTCAAATTGTTTTTCAGAGTAACTGTACCATTTTACATGCCTGCCAGCATTATATGAGGTTTCCCACTTTTCATATCCTTGCCAACATTTGTGATTATTTATCTTTCTGATTCTAATCATTCTAGTGAGCATGAAGTGGTATTTCAGGGATTTAATTTGTATTTCCCTAATAACTGATAACGTTGAGCATCTTTTTTAATGTGTTTATTATCCTTTAATAGATGTTCTTTGGTGAAACGTTTATTCAAATATTTTGCCCATTTTTAAATTGGGTTGTGTTTTATTATTGAGTTGTAAGAGACACAAAAGACCACCTATCACAAGATTGTATTTATATGAAAAGTTCAGAAAAGGCAAATCTTTAGAGACAGGAAGTAAATAAACTTCCTGTGGCTGGAGGTGAGAATGGGAGTAATTAACTATAAAATGGACAAGAAAGATCTTATGGGGAGGATAAGAGTGTTGTCAACTGGATTGTGGTACTGGTTGCACAACTGGGTGTATTTACTAAAAGTAATTATATGCTTACCACAAGTGAGTTTTAAAGTTGTGTTTTGTTTTGTTTTGTTTTAAATGAAGAAAGGTTCTCTGTAAGATTAAGTGCTCTAGGAAGATAGAACTGCATGTGCTTAGAGGCTCAGAGGTATATGATATTGTTGGGAGAGAGGCAAAAAAAAAAAGTGTAGCTAAAAACAAGTGAAGGAAGTACAAGGGATGAAGCTAGAAACATGGGTCTTCATTCTGAAGGTGTTACATACCATGTTGAGGAGTTTGGACTTGATCCTGTAGACAAGAAGAAACTCCCAGAAAGTTGGCTTTTTGTAGAGATTCTATTCTAAATGTAAAAGATTTATACACATTTGCAGTTATTTGGGTGGTTTCATTCATCTTATTTTTGTGTAGAAAAAAATGAATCTGTGACTTTCTTATTGTGAAGGTAAACACTGGCAGACTGATGGCATCAGCAATGTCCTTTACCAATCAGAAGAAAGACTTATAACATTCAGCCTAGAAACTTTTGGCCCTGTTACCTTGATTCAAGATACTCATATTAACATGCCATTCCAGTCATGGGAACTCAGACCACTTGATGTGAATAAAGTACTTTTGACTGTGACTACGGTATTTACTGAGATACAAATACAAATTAAGGTAAGTCACAGTTATAGTAAGTCATATTAAAGAGGTAAGCCTCTTTGAGGACAGCATGTCGAAGCAATCCATCGTTGGTGATTTACATTTTGAAATGTCTTTTATAAATATATTTAAAATATACTTTGACCCATAATTTTTTAACCTTTTTTCCTAATGTTTAATTAAAGTTTATTTTGAGAGAGAGGGAGAGAGAATCCCAAGCAGGCACTGTCAGCACGGAGCTGGTCACAGGTCTCAAACCCATGACCTGAGCCTAAATCAAGAGTCAGGTGCTTAACTGACCGAGCCACAATTTCTAAACAAAATAAAACAAAAATTCTAAATGAAATAGTAATTGGATCGGTAATAACATGTAATAAATGAGATCCAATTTTGAACCCTAAAGTTAGTAGAAATAGACCAATTAATGAAGCTACAAGCCCAGTTGTAATATGACTTCGAGAGTTTTTGATCCACTCTCAAGAGACTTCTTCCTCAAAACTGGAAGAGAGAGATGTGAACTCCGTACACCTTCAAATTGCCACTTTGCAGACTTTAAAACCAGATAATTTTTCATTATGTTGTTTTATATGTGTAAAAAAAAAATATCCTTAAAAGTTGCAACATGAATAGCTATCGAATGGCTATTGTAATTCAATATGACCATCATCAGTGTTCTTAGATCATAACTTATAAGATGGGAGGACACCTGAGACGTTAGTCCCTCGATTGTTCAAATAAAGCCCAAAAAAGGTTGACTGATTGGGTGAGGTAACAAGGAGACTTTGTGGCGAAGCTCGGAGCTGGCTTAAAACATAGCTGTCCTGCATTCTTCTCAATGCAGAATGATATAGGGCTAAAAAACAAATGGTATAAAGAACGTCAAGTCTGGAAATGGAATAACGAAGTAATAATTCATAACAGCTTCTTTCTTCTTCTTGAGATTAGGAAAACCTCTGCATGTTAGCATCAGTCAAAGTAGATAACAAGAAACACTCCTCTACTTTGGAAGGAAGATGGATGACTCCTATTTCTTTTATTCTTGCTTTGAAAGAAACTGGATTGAATATCTTTCCTACTGGACACTCTCATTTTTATGTTGTTATAAATCATAAGGTAAGAACAAATCTTTCCAGATTTAATGTAATGGGCAGTTAGAATGTTAGCAAGTCCTAAATTTTACGTAAATCTTAAGGTATGTTGCAGGTTTTCTATATCCACATGTACAGGATTATAGTTAGAAAGGAGGGAATAAAGGGCAAGACCAGAAACCCAGGGTTGTCTCAAGTGTAATAATCTTTCCCAAAAGAGTAAGCCGGTAGTATGATCTTCATATCACAAATGGAGCATTGTCCACAGCTGGCCAGTTCTGCATTTTGTATGTTTTCTTCCTTCTTCCAGGATGGACATATGTAAGATTTCTTAAAACAGGAAATGACTCAACATTTGCCCAAACATGACAAATCAGGCAAAATTAAACGCACTGATACAGAACCCACTTCCTTCTGCTTCTTGGCAGAGGCTCCCCATCTGCATACTGCTTCATGTTACCCATTAGGCTTTAGTTAAATAAGATCCTTCCATGTTAAACTGTGTGCTCCTTGAGGATGGGGACTGCTTTTTCATCACCTAGCATTCTTCTAGCACTTCTAGATTTAATGTCTTCCTTAAATCAGTAGACATTTAATAAATTGGATATATAAATGAAGACAAAGAAGGTTCTAATCAGGAAAAATGTTTTAGGCAGAAGAGTTCTGTACTCAAGAACAGGTTTATCATATATCAGATGTGACAATACAGGTAGACCTATAACATTGGAAAATGAGTACAGTGTACATACGTGCAAGAAAAAAAACACCTTGGCTTTACGCACTCAGTTGCCACTCTACAAATGCTGAATGTAGTATACTAGTCATTGCAGAATATCCAAGAATTTTTTTTCTAAACACTTATATTCTAGGCATTGTCATAGGTGCTTAGGATCCATTAGTGAATAAAACAAAGGTCCCTGCCATTGTGGAGATTACGTTCTAGCAGAGGAAAGCAAAAATCATCTTACTTTTTATGTTTATAGTTTAGTATGTCAAAAGGTGCTAAGTGCTATGGAAAAAAGTGCAGGTCAGGAATCATGGGGCTAGTGCAGCATACGATGGCAAACGGTGTTGGAGGAGGGGGCGCTCAATGAGAAGGTAAGATCTAAGCAAAACTTGAAGGTGGGGAATTAGGCCAAGTGAAAAAAGCAAAGGAAGAAGAAAAGGAGATGATAGATTATGGGGTGTATGTGACGGGACATCAGACCCCTTGTCAGTCATTGTTTGGACCTTGGTTTCTCTTCTGAAAGGCAACACCATTGCCTTGTCCTGACCGGGCGGTCATCTAATATTACATTTTAAATGGATTTTTCTGTACTGAGAAGCGACTGTAGGAGGCCAAAGATGGAAGAGAGGCTTGTTGTGAAGCTCTATGACCAATTGTATTTGTTTTTATATTGACAGGAACCCTTGGTAGAAATTAAAGCTTATCGACAACTGGCCCTGCTAAGTTCTGCTTTTGCATTTGGTTGGAGCAAGTGGAATGTAGAATGTAGTTCAAAAAAAGTTATAGTTAAGGTAGAGTATGCAAAAACCCATAAAACTTTGTCCTCCAAAAGAAGATAAGGTACTCAAAAGCTAAATGAATGTAGAGCATAGTTTCTCCTCTTGAAAAGGTGAAAAAAATTAGCATCCAAAATAGTTTTCAAACTTCACTTTTGTTTATTTTGTCAAAAATATAAAGCCGAACTATGTAAAGATCATGCCTTCATTGCCCAGTATGGTGTCAAACCCTCTTAACTTTAGGCTAATGTCCTTATCTCTCTTTACCTCAACACAAGAACAAATGGAAGCTTTTAATGTGAATATATCTATGATTCACAAACGTTTTCCTCAGAGATGGGTAGGCCTCCAGTTTAACTTTCTGGCACATTTACTGCCTGAGAACAAAGGTATCTTATCAAATTCTAAATGCTGACTGATGAATGTTCTAGCATAAGTGAGCCACCATATTTACTTGTGTATTTTGAATGTAAACTCCTTGAGGATAGCGTTTATTGTTGCAGTTGCTACTTGTTTGGTTTTCTTTCTTTGTTATATCCCCAGAACCTAGAATAATACCTGGCACATGATAGCTTTTCAACATTATCTCTGTTGAATGAATTAATACATTTTGATAAGGTCTATAAACACATGGTTTAAGAAATGGGACACTAAGAATGTTTCTTTTACATTAGGAAGTTGGGGGACTTAATTCAAATTACACTCTGCTAAAATACGTAATAGAAGAACTATTAATGGATTTCTCTAAATTTTCTTTTTCTTTAGCTGAGGGAACACCTTACTGAAGAAGAAACTGTTCAGGATCCTAACTGGACCCTTTTAATGTTTAGTGGTGACAGAGCACAGAGACTCAAAATCAATGAAAACAGTGAAACATTCTCTGAAGCCCTTAAAGAAGAAACAGAGTTTCATTCTACTCTGTATCACCTGGTTAAGGATTTTGCTTCCAAAGAAGCAATGGAGAAAATTAGGAGCTCCAAATGCCAGTTTATTGATTCTGTATGCTATATGCTACTCTCGACGAGATTACTCAGCTACTCTTAATCCCCAATGGTAAATTTTGTTCAGTATGAAGAATCAAGCAGTTTGGAGAAAAAAATCAGGTTATTCAATAAAATGTAATGAGTTGATATATTTCCAGTAGGTTATTAAAATCTAGTCAGCATTTTATACTCAAATGTTATTTTTTAAAAAGTGGGGTTGTTTTTCCCATGAATACTTTCAGTTTTCACTGTATGAAGATTTGAATGGTTCTTTATTTCAATAAATTTTAACAAACAACATGTAAGATCACCTCAAAAAGCTCATTAAAAGATCATAGGTAGGCTTCCTCCCCATTATATTTTATTTGGGAGGAAATCACAGAAAGAGGGAATGTAAAATATCTTGCAGTCCTTCTGAGACCCTCTGGTTCTATGCTATAATTTCCCAGCTAAAAATGACTAATTTACAAAGTTCAGATACTGAAACTTTAAAAATGAAGACACACACATTGAGATGTGCTCTGGTCACACTGGTGGTGGTCCATTGTGTTGGAGTCTAGTAAATGGCCACAAGATTTGTTCTAGAGACATCCAGGAGTCCCCATCTGGTGTGGGAGCAGCATCCACAGACTTCTGGAAAAATCGTCCTGTGAGGAAGCTCATCAGAGCTGCAAACAGTACAATGAATGCAACAGAAAGCCAGAGTGCCTTATTAGCTTTTCTGATGGAAGTCTTGAGATTTGTTGCCCAGGAAGCTATTGTGTCATAACTGTAAGGAAAATACAAAGTCAGTATTTGGTAATAGCAACAATCTGTTATTAGAAACACTCCTTTTGCCAACAATGCCAATCAAATCCTTGATCTGCCACCAACACTGCCTTGTAAGAAGCTACCTAATGTGACCTGCTGTCTTGGTTTGTACTACAATTTGCCCCCATCCCCACCCCCAATAATTTTTAGAATTAGAGAAATGATTTAGAGGTAAATAATGCCTGAGACAGACACCTAATTTTCAGATCATCACCATAGCATTTCTTAACTATTAACAAGAACATTTGAGTATTTATCTCATTCTTTCAATTGAGTAAGGCAACTTCTATTCCTACAGTAGAAACAAAAATGTTATTTTTGGGGTAGAGCATGATATGTGTGTATATACCTATGTCACATACTTCTCACCATACCCTGGACTTTTGCTATATTGAAATTTAAACTATTTTTAGAAACACCCATAAGAAAAGATTATTATATCATAGGTCTTTGAAAATAGTTAACTGTGTTAGACACTACACTTAGCATTTTACATGTGCTAGTTATTTAATCATGACAACAAAACAATGCCACAGGTGCTACCATTATCATTCCTATCTTCTAGATAAACTGGTGTTCAATAATGGATGAACTTGCCTAGGCCATCTGACTCCAGGGCCAAGTTCCTAACACTGAACTCTTACACATGCAGGCATAATTCCTGTACACCATGCGAAATTTGTTTTTTTACCCTAAATTTAACAATTTGACAAGTCTTTTAGTACTTTGACTAAAATTAATACTGTTAACCCTGCCTTATCTTTCCCCATTCTACGAAAATGGTATCATGAGCAAGTAGACAACTTACATTGACGAGCCATCCCATTTTGATGGATTATTTCTCTTTTCAGAAAGACTTGGCTTTCTTGTCCTTTCTACTGTTTCTTCTCCAGATGGTTCTGAGTCATCTTTACTTCTGTAAATAAGTATTTTTAAAAATGTTTGAAACTATGGATAATGTACCAGATTATTTATAAAATATTGCTAGATTGTACTACTAAAGAGGCTTTAGATATATATTTTTCTAAAGCAAAACAACTATTTCTAAAATTCAAATCACTAAATTTATGTTTTTAACCATTTATAGGAATTTAATTTTTAATACTTACTATATTTAGGAAAATGTTTGTTGTAGAAAGTTGAGATACTATCCAAAGCAAAAGGAGAAATTTACAAAGAACATGCAGAAATTAGTCAATTATCACCACTCATAATTAACCAGTGTTATTAATCTGTGATTTCTTTCCCTGTTTGTGTATGTGTAATCATACTTTAAAAAACAAATGTGAATATTTCTTCTTCCGTATTTTTTTATTCAATATGTAGTAAAATATTTTCTCCTTCTACCATATAATTAATCTATTAACAGTGGATTTTATGCTAAACTGGAGTAACATCAAAATGCCATTTCTTCTTTAAAAATCTTAATTTTGAAATATTTTATAAATCTTTTTATAAAAATGTTTATAAAAATATGTTCAGTACAAAGCTAGCTACAATTAATATTTAACGAGCTGAGAAATAGTATGATTGTATTTTAAATACTTTCAATCCAATTGCTATCTACAGGAGTTCCTTTAACCTGAACAAAACTTGTTTCATTATCATGTTCACTAAAAAGTTCCTAGTTAGATTTGAATTTTGAAATTAGAAGCTCGTTAGGCCCTCACTGTTGCCAAAGGGAACTGTTTCTCAAAGTTTTTTTTTCTTTTTTTCTTTTCTTGTTGGACTTCTATAGGGAATGTGTGTGGGTGGTTTTAGTGTTTAAAGGAAACAAGGTCCAAATGCCTGGATTCTTGTTTCTCAAGATTTCAGTTTTTTTGTTTGCAAAGACTTCTCAGTAGAAATCATACTGTACTAACAAAAAAACAAAAGATAGATTGTAATCTTTTGGAGAAAACTTGATTTTTTTTCACCCAGGTAAGAAAACTCCATTACATTTGCTCTAAATCTGAAAAGAATTTTCAACATATGCAATAGACTCCCAGGATTATTTAAAAAACAAAAAAACTGAGGGTAGGCACTATGTCTTACTCTTCTTTATACCCCTTAGGATCGAATGTAGTATATACCACAGAGTAGGCAGGCAACAAACATGTATAAAAAGAACATAAAGCCATTTCAGTCAGATCTCTACAGATGAGGAAACAGACCAAATAAGGTTAAATAGTTTGTCCAATGTTCACGCAGGACTTAGAGGCAGCATTTCTTCATGTCCTTTCTCCTCAGCTGTCTACCTTTTGCTATAGAAGATTTTATTTAACTTGCTACACAGACATATAGCAATATAGCATTTTACGTTTCCCCTACTGTTCATTTACACATAAAGGGAAGATAGATGTATATATAATGCACATAATTTACATATGTGCCCATATGCTATACATACATATATATAATTCATGTTTTGTTTCATTTTTTAATCTAAGTAGATGGACATTTTACTTCTGTGGCTCTATACTGACCTTTCTCTCAGATGGCCAGATTACCTATACAGGAAAAAAATAATCTTCACAATTCTGGCAAATTTAAGGGTCTTCTCTAACTCAAGACCTCAAACCTTAGGTACTAAAGAGTGAATGTATTTGCAAATAACATTTATAGAATGCTCTACAGTTTATAAAAGTCTTAATTATCTTTTTGATGATGCAGCATCGATCTCATTTCCATAGAGTAAAAGTGATCCCCACTATTTCCCAGTTCACATCAGGTTAATAAACACACCAAGCTTCACCTACTTTAGTTCACATTTTTCTTCTTCAGCATCTGCCCAGGAATAGGTGCTAATAAATCGATGTAATGAGGGACGGTGTTCACTCTGCTTTGACCCCAAAATACGCCTAAATAAAGATGATTATAGCCACTTGTCAAATTAAATATATCCGTAGCCATTATCAATTTATAAGTACTATTTTTTGTTGGCATATTCACATTATGCTTCATTACAAAACTTCATGGTTATACACCTATTTTTATAATTATTGTGCATGTACTCTGTGTAAATCAAATGTTACTCTATTACTTATTGCAAACATTTACTTCAGTCAATTATAAAACAGGAGGTGGTTCCCAAAGGGCAACCATAAAATTACACTTACCAGCTGCTTGACCTCCTACTGAATCGGTCATTTTCCATCCCAGCCACCTTTAAAATTCAGAAATAATTTAAAAAATAATGAAATGTCAATTTAGTGAAGTTTATGTTTTGTTATATGAAAATTAATTTGCTTTTGGCTAAGAACACTTAAGAATTTGCTTACCATTCCTGCATTTCCTATATTTCTGGGCAAAGAGGCAATGGTCACTCTCCGAAGAGAAGATGGCTACCCAAAGGGGGCAAAAAGTACATTTAGAAAATTATCCGTATTTTATCATTGTATATATATAACACTAGTGGATATCCTTGTACCTACACATACCTGCGTTTGGTCATTGCTGAGTTAAACAGTAGACATATTTTGTTATGGCCAAATTGCCTTCCAGAAATATTCTACCAATTTATATTCTACCTCCTCCCAACACCCGATGAGTATAATTTTTGCCAGTCAGATACGGCTTTTTGTTTCGGTTTCTAGTAACATTAAACATTTTTTAAATGTTTAATAGTCATGTATATATCTTCTCTGAGAACTATCTGTTCATGATTTTTGCCCATATTATTAATGATATTTCTGACAGAAATGTTTTTCATGGTTAATGCAGCCAAATCTGTCTTTTGCTGTAGAGTTTTTTTTATGCCTAGGTTTTCCCCAACTCAAGAGGCGATAAATATGTACCTATTTTCTAGCTTTTTTTTTTTTCGTGGTTTCACTTTTTCCATTTAGCACATTTAAAGATGGGCATATTTTGATAAATTGATATATTTACATATCAGCATTGAGATTTGCAGAGGAAAATGTGATATACTACTATGTGGTTCTTAAAGTTTAACTTCAGGAAATAAAAATGTAATATTAAATGTAGGAGATAGACTAAAGAAGCTTAAGGTGAATCCTTTTCTTATACCACCATTCCTAATTTAATTGTATAGGTTATTTGAATATTAAAAATATAAAATTGCAGTCCAAGAAACTTGGGTTCTCACCATGGTCCTGCCACTACGTGATCATAACTAATCACTTAACTTATGTGAAAGTGATTTTCCTCATTTGTGAAAGAGATGTGGATGGAATGATTTTAAAGTCTCTTGCTCAAAAAAGTCTGAAATCCTGGTTTTCAAACTGGCAAAAACTGCTGGTTGACTTTCAAGATCCCATTTTCCCCTTTTCACTTGGTGTAAAAAAACCTCCTTGAGTTTCTAGTTAGGCACAAAGACTCCAGAATTAAAAACGGGTTTTCCAGCCTCATTTTCAACCAAGAAACAAAAGGGAAATGTTATCTGGGATTTCTAGGAATTATGAGAGGGAGAGGGAATATCCATTTTTGCTTCTTCCTATTTCTTAGAATGTGACTCCATGAGGAGTTGGTGCCCCTGAACCGATGAAGCCATCCTAGACCTCAAGGTGTTAGCAAAGGGCTGCGGGTGATGAAGCAGCGAGAGGAGACTGGGCCTTTTGGATTTTGTGAAGCTTCTCTACCATTTTGGGACTGCCTCTTTCCAACTCTGGTTTTATATGAAAGAGAAACTATCTGGTTTTCCTCCTGCTTTTGGAGAAACTTAATTGATGTACACATACAGTAAGTATAAAAGCATACATATATACACACATAACTACATAAACACAGACATATGATTTACATGTAAAGCCATGTTTCAAATAATATTTTAAAACCATCTCATCGGTAACACTTGATAGACAATTAGTAATCACCTTGGAGTTTAGAGAAGATGAGCGTCTTTTAATTTGGCAGTCATCTGAAAGGAAAAACACATTTGCACATTTTAGGAATTACATATGCAATTTTTTGCAACAGTCTTAATTCTTTACAAAGAAGAGCAAAAGTCAGAAAATAAGACCCCAGAGACTACTGAGCAATAAAAGTATCTGGTTATTATTTTGTGATTCATAACAATTACCACTTTAATTGATGGAATGCAATCCTCTATGTCACTACAGATGTCCACAATGCTTACCCAGCACATAGGAGGCGCTAAAGAAATGTATGCTGAATAAATGAAACTACAGATCAGAAGATTATCAAATGTGATTACTTTTTCTAGAAAAGGGAACAGATCATTAGAATAATTCTGTTCAGAAAGGTTCACACTATTTAAAACTTTATATAAACCTTATGTTTTAAGGTATTTTCCATGGTCTCAGATGTCTATTATCCAATCCATCAGCCAGCTTACTATGCCACAGTCATTCCTTCTTTGAGAAATACAAAACCATTGTTGATGAAAGTGGCTCATTTAACCTACTGTGTTTTATGTGTGGAGAAAAAGCCAACTCTAACATACCCTAAATAGGAGAACATTAGGTAAACTCGATGGGTTGTATTACATATATTCTTTCATGTCAGCAATCTAATTTAATGAATTTTTTGGTGTCATTACCAAAGAATCCTTCTGGTCTCTCAACCTGTTTTCTAAATAATATCTATAGCATTTGGGCTACATAAATAACAGGAATGAGTTATTCTTCTAACATAACCTTAATCTAAAGTTTTTATATCAAAGACATAATAGGAATTTGTAAGAGAGAATGAAAGAGGAGAATGTTAGAAAAACATAACTGATACTATTAAATTTTTATTACCCTCATCTTCAAGAGGATTAAAAGACCTTTCATTTTGCAGAAGAACCTGTTTCAGTTCTTCTAATTCAGCATGCTCTTTGGCATACATTCTCTTCAGGTTTTCTACATGCTGAATCATCACCTCAACTGCTTTACTAACTCGGCTTTCCTAGTAGGAAAAAAAAGAATAAATTTACAGTGAAAATACTATTCTTGGTATCCAGTTTAAAAATGGTGATTAGGCACATGCATTTATCTTTACTCCATCCCTAAATTCCCCTAAAGTGACAATAAAGGCATTTTTTTAAAGAAGACATGAGTACACAAAGAAAAATAGAACAGAAGAAGATATAATAAAATTTTGAAAGCTTGCTAGTAGGACTAGTGATGAATGTCTAAGACCCGAAAAAGGTGAACTCTAAAAAAAAAAAAAAAAAAAAAAAAAGCAGTAAGCCTGCAAGCAACCTGCACTGCACCACAGAAAGCCATGCAAGCTCAGGATTTAAAGGTGCCTCAAATTAAACTTGAAGGTAGATATATAACAGAAGAAATGGTTGAAAATCTGCATGAAAAATGATTAGATCCACAGATCTCCTTACTCAGACCAGCTGAGCAACTTCCCTTCATCACTTTGACGAAAGACCACAAAGGTTGAATATTTAGAGAGAGAGAAACAGCCTGTGGATTGGGCAGTCACAGATAGTTGATGGTGAATGAATCATACAGAAAAGAAGAGATTAAGCAAAAGTCTGTATACATACTAAATAGTGAGATACCTAGCCTGATTTCTCCCTCCAACTTGCAAACACTGGCAGCCAGGCTTATACTCTCAAAGCAGGTGGTTGGAAGGTTTTCCTCTGAGGAATCTAACACAGCAAGATAAAAGTCTTAACATTACTGACATTAAGAATATCCCAAAGAGACATCCTAGCTTGTGTGAAGCTCAGAGACAATGAGAACCTCCCCTGCCCAACATACACACAGCTCCCATTCAGCTATATAGTGGATCATCACTAATCAGAGAAAAGCCTCTAACCATGAAAGAGGAAAATCCGCACTAGAAAAGCAAGCTGGAGGAGATCAACTACCCAAAGTCTTTGAAGAAACTAGAAATACCGTCAGAGTTAAGATTAAGGGTTGCATCCATGAAATAAGAACAAGATCTTAAAAAGCTGCATGTTGAAAATAAAGTTTGGGGATTAAAAATATGACAAAAATACATAAGAGAAGAGCTTCAAGGTTAAGGTTGAGGAAATATCCCCCCAAATGGAGCAAAAACACTAAAAAGTAGAAAAGAGATGAAAAAGGACCTGTTCAGGAGATCCAACAGGCAAAGAACAAGACTTCAAGAAAACATAGGAAAATTCCACAGAATGTAGAAAAAGGAAATAATTTTTTAAAAAAATCTCTAGAACTCAAGAACTTGCCAGCTTATATCCACCCAGCGCCTGTACGTGAAAATAAACTCATACCAAAAAAAAGGACAGTAGGGAGAAGAGGATATCCTAAAATCTTCTGGAAAGTAAGCAAAGGCATAAACAAAAGCTCAAGAGTCAGAATGGCATCAAACTTTGACAGCAACACCAGAAATTCAGAAGGAAATGAAACAATGCAAGAAAAATTCTAAAGGAAATTAACCTAGAATCTATCACCCAGTTAGACTATCAATTAAGTAGGAAAATAAAAACATTTTCAGTTATATAACGTCTCGAAAAGTTTAACTCTCAGGATTTTTTTTTAAATTGAAGTATAGTTGACATACAATATTGTCATAATTTCAGGTGCATGATATAATGATTTGACAATTATGCAATGCTTCATTCACCATCATAAGTGTAGTTACCATCTGTCACCATACATTATTACAATTTATTGACTACATTCCCTATGCTGTACTTTTTATCCCTAAGACTAGAGCTTTAATAACTGTAGATTTTTACCCCTTTGTATATTCCTGCCTCCTTTGTTGTAGATTAATTGACCATATATACATGAGGGTTTATGTCTAGGTTCTCTATCCTATTCCACTGATGTATGTGTCTACTTTGGGGTAGTGCCATACTATTTTGACTGCCACAGCTTTGTAGTATATCTTGAAGTCTGGCAGTATGATACCTCTATCTTTGTTCTTCTTTCTGAAGATTGTTTTGGCTATTCAGGGTCTTTTGTGGCTCCTGATAAATTTCAGGATAATTTATTCTAGTTCTGTGAAAAATGCTGGTGGTATTTTGAAAGGAATTGCATTGAATCTATTGATTGCTTGAGGTAATATGGACATTTTAACAATATCAATTCTTTCAATCCATAAGCATGGACTGTCTTTCCATTTGTGTCATCTTCAATTTCTTTGTTTTATAGTCTTCAGAGTACAGGTCTTTCACTTCCTTGGTTAAATTTATTTCTAGATATATTATTATTATTGGTGCAATTGTAATGGGATTGTTTTCTCAATTTCTCTTTCTGCTACTTCATTTTCAGTGTATAGAAATACAAGCAATTTCTGTATATTGGTTTCATATCCTGCAACTTTACTGAAATTAATTATTAGTTCTAATAGTTTTTTGGTGGAGTCTTTAGGGTTTTCTAGCTATAGTATCATGTCATCTGCAAATAGTGAGTTTTACTTCTTCCTTACCAATTTAGATGCCTTTTAGTTCTTTTTCTTGCTAATTTCTGTGACCAGGACTTCCAGTACAATGTTGAAGTGGTGAGACTGGACATCCTGGTCTTATTCCTGATCTGAGAAGAAAATATTCCAGCTGTGTATGATGTTAGCTGTGGGTTTTTCATATATGACCTTTTTTATTTTGAGGTATGTTCCCTCTAAATCCCCTTTGTTGAGTTTTTATTATGAATGGATGTTGAATTTTGTCAGATGCTTTTTCTGCAGCTATTTAGATGATCATATGGTTTTTAACCTTCATTTTGTGAATCTGATGTATTTGCACATATCGAATCATTCTTGAATACCTGGAGCAAATCCCACTTGAATGTGGGGAATGATTCTTTTAGTGTATTACTGGATTTGGTTTCTAATATTTTGTTGAGGATTTCTGCAATTATGTTCATCAGGGATATTGACCTGTAGTTTTCCTTTTTTGTAGCGTCTTTGGTTTTGGTATCCAGGTAATGGTGATATTCACAGAATGAATTCATAGAGTTCATAGAATGAATTTGGAAGCTTTCCTTTCTCTTCTATTTTTTGGAATAATTTGAGGAAGATAGGTACTACCTATTCTTTAAATGTATGGTAAGAATTCACCTGCAAAACTATCTGATCCTAAACTTTTTTTTGTTGACAGTTTTTTGATTACTGATTCATTACTAGTAATCCTGTTCAGATTTTCTATGTCTTCTTTATTCAGTTTTGGAAATTGTATGTTTCTAGGAATTTATCCATTTCTCCTATGTTGTTATATTTGTTGATATATAATATTTTATAGTAGTCTCATAATTCTTTGTATTTCTGTGATATCAGTCATTATTTTTTCTCTTTCCTGATTTTGAGTTCTCTTTTTATTAATGAGTCTAGCTAAAGGCTTACCAATTTTCTTTATCTTTTTAAGAAAACAGCTCTTGTTTTCATTGATTTTTTTTTTTTGGCCTCTATTTCATTTATTTCTGGTCTGAGCTTTATTGTTTCCTTCCTTCTACTAACTTTGGGCTTTGTTCTTTTTCTAGTTCCTTTATGTGTAAGGTAAGATTGTTTGAAATTTTTTTGTGGTTCTTGAGGTAGGCTTGTATCATTATAAAATTTCCTCTTAGATCTGCTTTTTCTGCATCCCAAATATTTTAGACCACTGTATTTTCATTTTCATTTGTGTTTATGACTTCCCCTTTGATTTCTTTGTTGGCCCATTGGTTGGTTAGTAGCATATTGTTTAGCTTCCTAGTGTCTGTGTCTTTTCAAGTTGTTTTTTTTTTTTTTCTTAAAATTGATTTCTAGTTTCACACTGTTGTGGTTGGAAAAGATGCTTGGTTTCAATCTTATTTATTGAGATTTTGTTTTTGGCCTAACATGTGATCTAACCTCGAGAATTTTCCATGTGCACTTGAGAAGAATGTGCATTCTGCTAGTTTGGGATGGAACATTCTGTATATGTCCATTAAGTTTGTCTGGTCTTAATGTGTCATTCAAAGCCACTGTTTCCTTATTGATTTTCTGAATGGATGATCTATTCATCGATGTAAGTGATGTATTAAAGTGACCTCCTATTACTGTATTACTGTCAATTTCTCCCTTTATGTCTATTGATATTTGCTTTATGTATTTAGATGCTTCTATGTTGAGTGCATTGATATTTACTATTTTATATCCTTTTGTTGGACTGATCCCATTATCATTATGACCTTCTTTGTGTCTTGTTACAGTCTGTTTAAAATTCTATTTTGTCTGATATAATATTGCTACCCCAGATCTTTTCATTTTTATTTGCACGAAATATTTTTCCATCCCTTTACTTTCAGTCTATATGTGTCTTTAGCTCTGAAGTGAGTCTCTTGTAGGCAGCATATAGACAGGTATTGTCCTTTTATTCATTCAGTCACCCTATGTCTTTTGATTAAAGCATTTAAAGTAATCATTGCTACATATGTACTCATTGCCATTTTGTTATTTATTTATTTATTTATTCATTTATTTTGTAGTTCTCTCTTCCTTTCTTCTTCTCTTGCTCTCTTCCACTGTGATTGATGATTTTCCAAGTGTTATGCTTGGATTCATTTCTCTTTGTTTTTGTGTATCTATCATAGGTTTTTGGTTTGTGGTTACCATTAAAATTTGTATCTAACATCCTAAGTATATAGGAGTCTATATTAAGTTGATAGTCACTAATTTTGAACACATTCGAAACAAACTACATTTTTACTCCCATATTTGGTGAGCAGAAAGGAGACCAGTCTGGCTGGAGTGCAATAATTCAGGAAGATAAACTTAGGAAATTAATTTCAAGATGTAAGAGGGTAGGGGAATCATGTAGATCTTTTTAAGCCATCATAAGGATTTTGGTTTTTATTCTGAAAAAAACTGAGGAGCCACTGGAGGACTTTGAACCAAAAAGAAACATGATCTGGCTTAAGTTTTGAAAGTATTACTCTGGCTGCTTTATGGAGAACAGATTATGTTGCAGGGAGTATTTGGTTTGAATGCAAACAGGCAGACCATTTAGAAAAATATTGTATTAATCTCTAAAACATAGAATGGTAGCTTAGATCAAGGTGGTAGCAGTGGAGAAAGAAACATGTGGTTGAATTCTGGATATATTCTGATGGTAAATAGGATTTTCTGTAGCATTAGAGGTAGAGTGTGAGAGAAAGGTGTTGAGAATTGCTCCCAAGGATTTTCAATATGATAATCTGGAAGGGAAGTTACCCTTGACTGAGATAAGGAGATTATGAGTAAAACCAGTTTTGGAGAGACCATGGGCAGTTTATTTTTATATGTTTGAATTGTTTGTCAAATAATATATATATGTTGTTTGAATTGTCTGTCAAACATCCAAGTGGAAATGCTGCATCTGTAGTTAGTATATTCTAGTCTGGAACTCACAGCAATGGCTTAGGATAAGCATGTGAATTTTGGAGTCATCAGCTGACTACATAAGATGGTATGGGGATTGAAGAAGATGAACATTACATGTACAAGGATGGAGCCCTGGGCCCCACTGATGAGGCCTGGGAGAATGGTGGGACCCACACAGGAGCCTGGAAGGGAGTGACCCATGATGTAGAGAGAAAAACACAGGAGAATGTGGTACCTAGAAGCCTAGTGAGGAGAGTATTTTCAGGAGAAGAAAGAGCTCAGCCATGCTGAATATAGCAGATAGGTTAAGGAAAATAGGTAGGTTAAGGCCAATTAGAGCAGATTTCAGTGAGAATGGGAGGGACAAATTAGAGACCATGAGTACAATTCTGTTGAGGAAATTTGCTGGAAATGGGAGCAGAGAAACGGTGGTAGTCAAAGAAGAAAGGGTCAAAGATTATTTTATTTGTTTTTGTGTTTTTTTCCATCTTAAAGACAATATATATGTGTTCTCATGAGAATGATTCAATACAGTGGGGAAAGTTGAAGATTTTTGAAGAAAAATAGGGAGAATCAGACCCCAAGACTCTGAGTAAATTAGGAGGATGGATTCTGGTATACAGTTGAGATGGTTAGCCTTAGACAGGATTAGAAACAACTCATGTTTTGTACTGTGAAGGAAGGCAAAGTATGAGGGTTGAGATGTTACTAGGTTTGGAACTTGTGGCAGTTCCCTTCCAAATGACTCCAAGTTCTCCCTGAGGCAGGAAGCAAAGTCGTTATTTGATAGAGAAGATGGGGAAGGACATGATGAAGATTTGAGGAGAAAGGAGAAAGTGTGAAATTGATATTTGGAACAGATGATTTAGATGACTGTCCCTGGATAATGCTATTATGAGAGGGTATTTTTTTTTACATTTTTATTTGCATATTCCATTTTCCATTTTTTCTGTATTAAATACGTAAATCTTGTACAACACAGAAGTATTTTTAAAAACTTCTTCCTAGAACTGTAATCCATAATCTCAGGGGAAATAGTAATTTTTAGTAGTTTCATCATAGCAAAAGAAACGGAGACAGATTACCTGATTAATGGCTCCAAGCATCTCAGCCCTACTGGCCACTCGTGCAGTGCACTGGCTAAGGAAAGTAATACTCTTCTCCAGCTTCTTAACAATTTCCTGGGCATGGTTGTCATCTTCACAAAGTGGTGTTAAAGACTGCACAGAAAGTAAAGTATTAAAATATATCCAACCCAAGTATTCAGCCAATGATTCTAACACTATGTTGTAAATACAAATGACAGTCACATCTCACTTATGTTGGTGGAAAGTGGAAAGAAGCAGCAAAGACCAATAATGAATGATATTGAAATATTAATATCATTGTTGGCTATCAAACAGACTATGCAGATGTTCACAAAACTTTTTATATCTAGTATTGATCTCTTCCTTCTTTACTTCCTGAATTTGCCATTCTTTTGTGCACATTTCTACCTACCACTTTTCCACTTAACAGAATAGGATATACTTAACTGGTAATGGTAGAGAAATTGTGCTTATGAATGAGTTGAGTGTATTGTATAAGGAGCATGGTTTGAACTTTTAAGAAAAGTAGTGAAATATACTACATTTAGATATGGTTCTGACTTATATACTTCCTCTTGTATTGATTACAAAGCATTATTGGGCAGGTTAGATGGGTATGCCTGCACTGCCTCATGAATATTTCTTTCAAACCTGTGCTCTTTCCTGATGGAAGACCATCCATTTCACTAGGGTAGAGACAGAATTAAGTGGACAGATTTGGAAACAAACAAGCCACTGCTTATTAGCTGTGTTTCCATGAGTGAATTTCTAAGACTTGCCCAAATCTAAAACACCATAAATTTTGTATATCATTAAAAAAGGAAAAGTTGTGTCAATAAAATTATAAGGCATCACTGACTATATATTGCATTGTAATCCTAAAAATATTATGTAAACATTTCTGTTTGCTCTTTCTTCATCTGCCAGATGGAGACAACTATGGGAATTCCTTTCCAGAATACCGGGACATGAGTGGTAATATATGCAAATTGCTTTTCACACAGTAGATGCTAAATAAATGCCAGCCACTTCTGAAACAGAAACAAATGTGTGAGTTGCAGCTGGAGAGTTGCTAACCAACTGTAGTGGCCATTGTCAAACACATAGTTTCCTATTGTAGTTTAAATAACCACATTCAATTGGGAAAGGAAGAGCAGATGTTAGTTGTCAGCCAAACAAAGTATGGTTTTACCAAAATTGAATCATGAAGAAATAGAAATTTTGAATAGAACAATAGCTAGTACAGAAATTGAAGCAAAACTCCCCCAACAAAGTCCAATAATGGTTGGCTTCATTGGAGAATTCTACAAAACATGGAAAGAAGATTAAAACCATTTTTCTACAACAAGTATTGGCAAGGATGTGGAGAAAAAGGAACCCTCATGCACTACTGGTGGGAATGTAAACTACTACAGCCACTATGCAAAACAGTATGGAGGCTCCTCAAAAAATTAAAAATATAACTACCCTACAACCTAAAATTGCATTACTGGGTATTTATCCCAAAAATACAAACACACTAATTTCGAATTAGGATCCATGTGCCCCTATGTTTATTGCAGCATTTACAGTAGCCAAACTATAAAAGCAGCCCAAGTGTCCAATGATAGATGAATGGATAAAGAAGATGTGCTATGTATATTCTATGGAATATTATTCAGCCATAAAAGATGAAATTTTATTTGCAACAACATGGATAGAGCTAGAGAGTATAATGCTAAGTGAAATAAGTCAGTCAGAGAAAGACAAATACCATATGATCTCACCCATATGTAGAATTTAAGAAACAAAATAAATAAGCAAAGGAAAAAGAAGAGACAGAGAGAGAAACTGTTAACAAACTTATGGTTACCAAAAGGGGGGTGGGTAGGGGGATGAGTGAAATAAATGATGGGGAGTCGAATACACTTATTATTATTAAAAAAAAAAGAACTTTAAGCAAACCCAGGGCTGTACTTGGGTTTGTACATATCCTAAAACTGATATGGAATCTCAAAGGACCCCTAATAGCCAAAACAGTTTTGAAAAAGAGTCGAAGGACTGACACTTTCTGATTTCAAAACATACTACAAAGCTATAATATGGTACTGGAATAAAGACAAAAAACAACAAGGATGCCAAGACCCAGTGGAAAAACTGGATATCTTTTCATGGAGGTCATCAAGAAGACATGACCACCAGTTGATCTATCAGCTGGATCCAGGTAATCAGAGGTTATTCACCCCCTCTCCTGTCCTTGAACTATGGCTTCCCCACTCTGAGAAGCTGCCCCAAGAACACTGCCTTGAAATAATGACGTAGTGCTGAGATCATTTGGATGGTATATATAACAACCCAGTAAAGCCTCTATATAAACTTAATAGATTTGGTGGGTGGCTGCAGAGATCTACTTGTCTTGTAGCCACCAAAGACAAGCGCATATGTAAATTCCTTTGCTTATTAAACCTTCCATCTACCAACTTGGAGTGACCTGCCTTTTCCTTCAGTTTCTCCCTGCCCTCTGAATATGAGGGCTAGTTTCAGATTATATCCACGAAGCTCCTGAGGATCTTGCAAACCAACAATATCCATATCCGTACCCATATCCATGTCCACATTTAATATCCATATCAAAAAAAGTGAAATTGGACTCTTATCTTACACTATATACAAAAGTAAACTCAAAATGGATTGAATAGGGGCACCTGAGTGGCTCAGTTGGTTAAGCATCAGACTCTTGATTTTGGCTCAGGTCACGATCTCACAGTTTGTGGCATCGAGCTCTGCATTGGGTTCTGTGCTGACAGTGTGGAGCCTGCCTGGGATTCTCTTCTTCTCTCTCTGCCTCTCCCCGATCATGTTCATATTCATATTCTCTCTCTCTCTCCCTCCCTCTCTCTAAATAAATAAACAAATAAATAAATAAACAAACACGAGAAAAAATGGATTAAAGGGGCACTTGGGTGGCTCAGTAGGCTAAGCCTCCGACTTCAGCTCAGGTCATGATCTCATGGTTTGTGAGTTCGAGCCCCACATTGGGCTCTGTGCTGATGGTGTGGAGCCAGCTTAGAATTCTTTCTCTCTGCCTCTCTCTCTGCCCCTTCTGGTCTCATGCTCTCTCCCTCCCTCTCTCTCAACATAAACTAAAAAAAAAAATGCATTAAAGATTTAAATTTAAGACCCAAAACTATGTAACTTCAGAAGAAAACATAGGGGAGAATCTTCATGACATTGGATTTGACAATGATTTCTTGGATATGACACCAAAAGCACAAGCAACAAAAGCAAAAATAGACAAATACTGCTATATCAAGTTTAAACACTTCTGTGCATCAAAGAACATAATCAACAAACAAAAAGGAAACCTATGGAGTAGGAGAAAAAAAAAACATACATCTTATTACAAAATTGTCAAAGGACTTGAATAGACATTTTTCCAGAGATGGTATGCAAATGGCCAACAAAGAGATGTATGAAAAGATGCTCAATAATACAAACCATCAGAGAAATGCGAAGCAAACCACAATAAGATTCCATCTTGCACCCATTAGTATGGCTACTATCGAAAAAGCAGAAAATACCATGTTGGCCCTCATGTGCAGAAATTGGAACCCTGGTGCACTATTAATAGGATTGTGAAATGGTGCAACCACTAAGCAAAACAATATGATGGTTCCTCACAAACTTAAAAATGGAACTCCTATTCCCAGTTTGGGTAGATTTCTAAAAGAGCTGAAAGCAGGGTGCCAAAGAGATATTTGCACACCCATGTTCATAGCAGCAATATTCACACTAGCCAAAGATGGAAGCAACTCAAATGTCTATTGATAAATGAATGGGCAAACAAAATGCAGGATACACATGTAATGGAATATTAATTCAGCCTTAAAAAGGAAGGAAATCCTGTCGCAAGCTAAAACATGGATAAAGTTTGAAAACATTATACTAAGTGAAATAAGCCAGATACAAGAAGACAAACACTATATGATTTTACTCATATGAGGTATCTGAGGTAGTCAAATTCATAGAAACAGAAAGTAAAATGGTGGTTACCAGGGGCTGAGAGGAGGGGAAAAGAGGGGTTGTTTAATGGGTACAGAGTTTCAGTATGCAAGATGGGAAAGTTCTGGAGATCTGCTTTGCAACCGTGTGACATACTTAACGCTACTGAACTGTATACTTAAAATGGTTGATATGGCAATTTTGATGTTAGGTTTTTTTACTACAATAAAAAAAAACAGAATATGGTTTCTAAATTTTTATTTTTCTTTTTCCAAAAATAACCTTCTTAATTTTCCAACCCATCTCTATACTTATGGTTATTTCACAAAATGGAAAAATAGTAGTAGTTGTTACCTATCTACCTACACAGGGCTTGCCCATCATCTGACAAGACTAAAATCAGTCACCATTCTTTTTTTCAGTTAATTAAATGGAAATAGACTTTTGATTCTCTTCTTGGAAGCTTAAAATTGATATTATCTCCTATTGCTCAGTTTCCTGCATGATGACTCTTCTGCCTGAAACCTATGTGAACATTTGGAGAGAAGGCAGGTGACCCACAATGATTTTAAGAGGCATTTTTTTTATTGCTCATACTCTATTAGCAATCTTTTATTTTAGCCTGATCCTGAATTCTTACTTCCTCTAATTCACATCTGAGTCAGGCAGGGCTTGGTGCCTGGTATTGGTTTTAGTCACAAAAGTAAACTCCTATGTAATTTTGAAAACATTATTAACAATATGATCAGGTGTATAGTCCCCAAATGTTAGGGTTCTCACCTCTAACAGCTTTAAACAGTTAGTGATTTCTTTCTTCAAATTTTCTTCTGCCAAGTCTCGTGATCTTTCTTCAAGCTTTACTCTTTTCTCCAAGGTGAACCAGTCACACTTAAATCCCAAAGATAATCTGAGAAATTCAGCCTATTGTCAAAATAATGTGAAGGTGAGGGGAGAAAATTGGTTGTAGTGAAATATTTCAACTTAATACTGGGTTATGCTGAGTCATTACTTTCTCCTCCCAGCAACATAATGCTGGCATACATCGGCTTTACCTGCACTTAGACACTGCCAAGGTAACCAGACACCAAATGTATGACAGCTTGTCATAGACTGTATGAAGTGATAATAGACAAGGGAGTCAGAAACATTTTTTTTTAACTTAAAGGGACAAAACTCACCTCCACCTCCTTCTCATTAGCAGAAGTGCTGTAGGATAAGAAAAAAAAAAGTGTTCAAACGTAATTCAATAGAGAAGCAAAAAATGTGAGCATGCCATATGAAGAAGAACTTACTTGTCACTTTGTTTAAAGTTAACCGATTTCACAGTGGTTACAGGGAGAGAGGAAACAGCAGCAACTATTAAAAGACAGTAAAATATTATTGGGTTATAAAGGCTTAGTGGAAGACACAATCAAACGTCCCCTCTCCACTATAGGCATTTCATTGACGTATAGCTGAAATAGCAGCCAGCTAATAATGCACTTTCTTAAATATAAGATAATGTTATGTTATGCTATTGGGATCACAATGACATTAAAATCATTGGCTCATACGTTATCGTGTGAATAGTCTGAAACCTGAAGAGGTCTCAGAGTCCAATTGCTCTCTTTGCATTTGAATGTTTGACTGGATCCCATGGCTAAATGCACACCTTCCTCTGGTACCTTGGTCCTTCTTCAGATCAAGGCTTTAACAGCAGCAGGAGTAGTCATTGAAGTAATAGTAGTGGTATAATAGCAAAATAATAATAACAACAACAGCAACAATAAACATGGTATCAACCATTTGTCACAAGTTTACTATGTGCCAGTCCCAAAACAACGCTCTTTACATATAATGATACTCTTCATGACAACTTCGCAAAAAGGATATATTAGTTATGAAGAGTGTTAGAGATGGAAAAAACCTGGTTTAAGTTCCAGCTTTCACCTTTATAGCTCTGTGACCTGGAACAAGTCACAACTTCATCAAACGTGTATAAAGTAAGGATGATATTATTTTACTTTTTTTTCTTTTTTTTTTTTTTAGTAGACTCTAGGCATGCCCAGTACAGAGCCCAACACAAGGCTTGAACTCATGATGCTGAGATCAAGACCTAAGCTGAGATCAAGAGCCAGATGCTTGTGGTGCCTGGGTGGCTCAGTTGGTTAAGTGTCTGACTTTGGCTCAGGTCATGATCTCACAGTTCATGGGTTCAAGCCCTGTGTTGGGCTCTGTACTGATAGCTCAGAGCCTGGGGCCTGTTTCAGATTCTGTGTCTCCCTCTTTCTGCCCCTCTGCTGCTTGCTTTCTCTCTCTCTCTCTCTCTCTCTCTCTCTCTCTCTCTCTCTCTAATGAATGAATGAATAAATGAATGAATGAATAAATAAAACGTTGAAAAAAAACTTTAAAAAAAGTCAGAAGATTAACCAACTGAGCCACCCAGGTGCCCTTATTTTTCTATAGTAGCTTTTATGAGAACTTTGCCAAGCGTTTTCCACCTGTTTTATACCTAACTTATTCAATCCTCAGAGCAAACCTGTGGTAGGTACTGTACCATCCAAAGTCTACAGGCTAGGAAACTGAATTGCAATTTACCTATCTAATACAAGTGCGTATTTGGGGGAACTAAATAAAACTCTGCACATGAATTCTCAATAAAGATTAGGTTTTTTTCTCATCATTTCCATTTTACAGATGAGGAAATTGACACTCAGGTTAAATATTCTTCCAAATCTGCTAGTCAGAGAATGACCCAGGGTAGAGTCTGCTTGACTTCAAAGCTTCAAATCTATCCTAATGGAGGTGAAAAGGGGAGCGAAGCATATTAGCACTTATTTTTAAATATTTAGTCTTATTCACTGTTGGATGGGATAATAAAAAAATCTCAAAGTGGAGCTTAGAATTTACTACCAACACTGGCATGGTTCTTTGTTCACAATAGTGTAGAAGCTATTACAAGTCCTCTGGAGCTTAATAGTTAACGTAACATAAATGTGGCTTTACAAAAATGATACAAAATGAAGCAAGAGTCAGTTTTATTGGCTGATTTTATCTAGAGATGCAGAATTATAGGCACATCTTTACTCAGAAAGATTTCACTCATAAAAATATAAGCAAGGAACAAAAGTTCACATGGGGTTTGGGAGAGAACATTCCTTACCTCCTGCGGCACATTCTTTTCTATGCTCATCTATTGTTTTTGGTTCCTCTTTAGCTTCCTAAAATCATAAAGAGATTTTATTGCTGTACATAGAGTGGAAATCCTTCATAGCCAATCATTTCCCAACTTCCTGTCCTCTCCTAACCCTACTCTATCAAAAACACTGTGACATTCAAAGAACTGAACTAGGGGTTAAGAATAAAACAGGACTAGCTCTAAGGGGTTTTCCAATGTAGTTGAGGTACACAAGACAGAAATAGATGAATAGTGATACAAATTACCACAAGGCAACCACTAGGTTTGATTGTCAAATAAATGAGATGTGAATAAATAAGTGCTCTACAAAGATAGGGAGACACCATGGCTTGAGAAGCTTGGCAAGTCTCTGCAGATGAGAAACATGCTGGAGCTTGATGGAGAGGTAGGACTGGATGCATGAAGAGGTGGGGGTGATCTAGGACTATCACATGTAGCTTTCTAGATAGGCTGCTGGGGAACTGGTGGCAAAAATAGCAACTAGGATTGTGTTATGTTAGGCTTTTACTCCGTATAAATACATTTTAAGGTCACTGGCCAGCTATCCTACAAACATATCTATACAACAAGAATTACCCTAATTAGAGGGTTGTACTATACTGCCTGGGAAAATCTAATGGGAAAGCAATAGGTATAAAATCATTTTTATGGTGACAATTCTTCAACATTCTCAGAAATTTTCCATAAAAAGCAAGTCTATGACAAATTTCCTTGGTAGAGCCATTGATACTATGTCATGTAATTTTTAGATAATTGAAGCTAGGACTTTGATAAAATGTAACAAATGCAGTCATAAAGGTAAACCTCTGGGTCATTCTTATCAACATTTAAATATTCTTAAGTTTTCTGAATCCTCCCTCAACACCCTAATCTCTTCCATCTGTGGCATCTTCTTTCTCTCCTCTCCCTTATGGCCATGCTTCTTCTGGGAAGAATTGTCCATAGTTGCAATTTCCAGTTTTTCAACTCCCATCTGTCCCTCCACCCAATACTCCAAGAAAACTGCCCCTTCCAGTTATCAGTGAACTCTCTATTGCCAAATTCAATGGAAAATTTTCAGTCTTTAGCTTACTTGACCTCTTTGTGGCATCTAAAATGACCTACAATCCCGCCTCCTTGAAGATTTTTCGTTCCTTGGTTTTCATCTCCTGATGTCCTCCCATTGCTGCAGTAGCTCCTTCTGAGTTTCTTCTGTCATTGCCTTCTTTTCTTAGATAATGGAATCATCAAGAGTCCATTATTCTCTGTGTGCTCTTCCCGCCTGCTCTTTCCAAGTCTCCTTGAGAAATCTCACCCACATACTTTTTTTTTTTTTAGCTGGTAACTCACAAATGTGTGTCTACCCCTAAAAGTCCTAGGAATGAACTTATGAATATAGATATACAGCTGTATATGTAATCTTTCAGAGTATTGATGTCTCGCATCAACCTGAAACTTGACTTGAACCAATCTTATTTTACCCCTTAAAGTTTACCTTTCTTACTGCCTCCCTCTTCTCATGAAATCCTATTCATTCTGTTGGATAAGCCACAATCCTGAGTATCTACATTTTCCCATGCATCCCCCACACCTACCCTGGTTATCAGTCACTGTGTCCTATAAACTCTGTCCCTTAAATCTCTCCCAAATTAGTCTTTTATCCATCCACACCAAATTCATACTATCCTCATCTCTTGCCTGAATTATCAATGGCATCCTAACCAGCACCTCATCTCCATGATTACATTTTCTAATTCTAACCCATATTTTTAAGTTTATTTCTATCTTGTCTTGAGATGAGAAAAAATATTTTTCTCAGAAGACTACCATGAAAAATTAGAGGACTCAAATATTCCTCTATTTTTTTATAAGGGGCAACCACTTTTGGCATGTTTGCTAGCCAACACTACACTCTATATACACTTCACACTACAAAGGATGATTCCAAATCACATATCCCATCATTCCACTCCCTTCAGACTAGAATACTATAAAGTTTTTGCCCACCCTATTGCCTCAAATGTATTTATGCCACAACCATCTCTCAGCTTGAGTTAGCTTTTGTAAGTCTCTGTTTCTTAAAACCAAATGGGCCTAACTAAAACAATGTTTATATACTGATGAGAAATCAATACACACACACACACACACACACACACACACACACATATACGTACATACCTGTATACATACAATACAGAGAGGGACTAATACATAAATAAGACCCTTGAGGAAACATGGAATTGGATCAATAGTCTACAAGTTACTCTCCAATAATTATAAATTCATACCAGTGTCCATGAACTTTCTCTTTAAGGAAAGGAACTTTCTCTGTAAACATTTAAATAATGTTGTATAGCAGTTTTCCAGGTTCCTGGATAGCATTCAATACCATTCACAAAGTACCTCCTCCATGACAGTGTCTGGCCTCCTAACCCAAGCATTTTTCTTTTACATCACTAACCACACTGCGTACTTGTATATTACTGAGTAACTGTATGTTTCTTCCCTTAATTAGAACATGTTCTCTTAATTAGAACAGATCTTTAAGGTAAATATTACTGTTTTATTTAACCTTACTTATTAATACATTTGTTTACTTAAAAGTCCTCTATTGATAGATGGTTAACATGTTTCCAGTAGACCTTTGATGAATAAGTGAGTGAATGAATGAAAAAACAATGTGGAGTAAGGAAGTCCTAGCTCTAACTCTATTGTGTGACCTTGGACAAGTCACAGGGACTCTTGGGCACCAACTTCTTAATCAATAAAACATTGATGTGTTTCAATTCTATTAACTTAATATTTTGAAAGGATAAAATGTGCTTTTAAGAATATTTTACAAATTTAAAGGGACAGTTCTACCATCGTGCTATATCATTACTTTTATTGCCAACACGCGTATATTTCCTTACCAGATTTAATGTGGTTTTGTCCTCACTCACAGAGCCTTGGGGTGCAGTATTGTCATGAGCTGAACTTTTGCCTGTGAGAGAAAGGGAACACACTGAACAGTTGCCTGAGCAGTAACAAGTGAAAGAGGAAGAAATAGTGAGGGTGGCAATTATGAGCAGACTAGTAAGTGGCAAAAATCTTAACATGTGAGACAAATTATATACTATAAAACTTTAAACGTGTCCATTGATTCAAAATCAGGTCTAGAGCAGCTAAGGTTCCCAAGAAAGCTAGCCCTATAAGATTTCTTAATAGAAATTAATATCTGTATGAATGGCCTTCAAGTAAGTTTTTAAAATCCTTTTTAAGGCTGTTGCTTTTTTTCTTTAATCAAACACATTACTAGTATACTTATAGAAACTGGATGAAGGAAGGTTGAACAACCAGTAACTTAGTAGCTTTCTAATAGCTTGACAAACCAGTTTTTAAAAATTGCATATGTAATACTGATAAACAAGTATGATATTCTTCCAAAATGTGGTATCTTTCTAAAAAAGAAAATTATTAAACTAAGGAATGAAGGCACTATAAATGTATGCCATTTCTTTTTGTAATTTCCTTTATTTTTGTGTACTTTATTCGTACTGAAATGTACTTGATAATGATTTTCCTCTTTATATGATCTATTGTCTTGAATTTAGTTCAGTGCAGGCACAAAGGTCAGCAGCTATAAATAGGTTGTGTTTGTTTTTTAAAAAAGGAATAAAGTATGTATTATATTTTTAAATTTTATATGGAAATAAGAACAAAATGAAAAAGTCTTTTTCCAATGAAATTTCAAGTTTTTGTTAACTTTTACTTCATTTTTTTATTACTTTTTAAAACTATATATATACATATACATACACATACACATATACACATATATATACATATATGTGTGTGTATATGTATGTGTATATATATATATATATATATATATATATATATATATATCCAAGTTAGCATATAGTGTAATAATGATTTCAGGAGTAGAATCCAGTGATTCATCCCCTATATATAACACCCAGTGCTCATCTCTATTTTATTTTGGAGAGAGTACGACCAAGTGGTGACAGAGAGACAGGGGGACAGAAGATCTGAAACAGGTTATGTCCTGAGAGCAGCAAGCCCAATGCAGGGCTCAAACTCATGAACCACAAGGTCATGACCTGAGCCAAAGTCAGAGTCTCAATGGACTGAGCCACCCAGGTGCCCGATGTTTTCATTAACTTTTAAGACAGAGAATAGATTCATATGGTCCATAAATTTAAAAGTGTAAACCGTTATGGTGAAAATTATCCCTCCCATCCATGCCTGCCAGAAACCTACTTTCTATCTGCATAGACAATGTTATTTTTGTCTAGCCTTTCAGAGGTATTTTATGTATACATAAAAACTTCTTCTTGTCCTTTTTCACCACAAAATTTTACACGCAATATATAATGTTTTATATTTGTTTTTTTTAAAGAGACAATAGTTATTTGATATCCTTCTAAGGAAGTTTCCTTATATATGTTTATGGATTCATAGTAGTATTCCATTACATTGAGATGCCAATATATATTAACTAGGCTTCTTTTGATAGTTAACTTGTTTCCAATATTTTGTTATTATAGACAATGCTGTAGTAAAGAAACTTCTACAAGTTATGTGTGTGCTTAGAGCTATAGGATAAATTCCCAGAAACCAAATTGTCTTATCACAGGATATGTACATTTAACATATTGGTAGATATCAGCAAATTCCCTTCTATATTAATTATAATAATTTACATTCCCTATAGAAATGTATGAGATTTCCAGTTTTCCCCACAGTCTAACCAACAGAGTATAATAAAATTTTTGCATCTTTGTCTACATGACTAGTGAAAAATGGTACCCTGATGTAGTTCTAATTAAAATTTCTCTTATTCAGGGGGGTGCCTGGGTGGCTCAGCCAGTTGGGCGTCCAGCTTTGACTCAGGTCATGATCTTACGGCTCTGGGTTCAAGCCCCGTGTTGGACTCTGTACTGACAGCACAGAGCATGGAGCCTGCTTCGGATTCTATGTCTCCATCTCTCTCTGTCCCTCCCCTGCTCACGCTCTGTCTCGCTCTCTCTCAAAAATAAACACTAAAAAAATGTTTTTTAAAAAAAAAATAAATAGGCGCCTGGGTGGCTCAGTCAGTTTAAACGTCCAACTTCAGCTGAGGTCATGATCTCGCGGTTCCTGAGTTCGAGCCCCGCATTGGGCTCTGCGCTGACAGCTCAGAGCCTGGACCCTGCTTCGGATTCTGCATCTCCCTCTCCCTCTCTACCCCTCCCCCGCTCACGCTCTGTCTCTGTCTCTCTCTCAAAAATAAATGAACATTAAAAAAATTTTTTAAAATAAATAAAATTAAAAAAATAAAAATAAATTTCTCTTATTCGGTCTGAAGTAGAATATGAAAATATTCTTCAGTTTAAGTAAGGAATAGATTCCATTTCTACAATTTTACAACTCCTTTAGTTTAGCATCTATATCTGAACTGTCCAGTTCACACAATAGAATGGATTTTCCTTGACTGATGTGTTTGGGGTGAACAGGAGCTATGGACTTCCGTGAGTGTTAACTGCAGTGATGGTTTAGTGGGAATGCTTGAGAATCACTACTTTGTTTTCAGACTCAAAAAGGGATCCAACATAGTATATAGTTAATTCTTTTGCCCCCTGAGTGAACCATCACAAACTGGCCCCTCCTTTCAACCAAATAGATTCTAATGGGGATTCTGAGAATTTGCTAAGCAGATGAGTCTATATCTGTGCCACAGTTGAGACCCAGTTGTATCCAGTCAACCTTTGCCGTTAGGAAATATTTAAGCCCTATTAAAATATATTGTAAGTTTTGCTCTATCTACAGAATTGGGGGGAAAAATGGCACCTCTTGGACATTTTCTCCCCAGAGTATAACCTCATTTTTTTAAATAAAATATTACTGAACTATGAGGATAGTTAGTCTAGTGGCTTACAGGTTTGCTTACTGTTTTAGAATGGAAACTATATTTGAATATTTCAACTCCAATAGCTTACCTGTGATCTTTATCATAGAAGAAGCTGATCCTGTATCCTCCTCTTTCTCACAGAGTGACTTACAGACAAGGTCACCAGAAGCCATATTCAAAATTTCTGACCCAGAATCTATCAACAGGAAGAAACTAACAGCATGAACACTATGCAAAAAGAAATTATTTGCCTATGTTCTTTTCATTTGCACTCACCTCAGCAGGTCACAGAAATCAAGCTTCTAGTTATAAAACTAACACTCTATTTTTATATCTTTTCCAAGTTCACTCACCACTTGAAGTCACAGTACTCTCTGTGGATGAAGTGTGTCCAGGAGATGACAGTGTGGAATATTCCCTGTCAAATGAGTAGAGAAGACATTTTGGAGCGTCAGGTCCAAAGATTTCCTTAAAAATTAACAAAATATGCATTCTAATTCACATATAAAAACAGGCAAACCTGGACTGTGGCAGGCTCTTAGGATACAAGCATTCAACACCATTCTCCTAAAGACAAAAAAAAGGAGGAAAAACAAGTTTAACAATTTGACATTTTCCATTCTAGAGAGGTTGTTTTAAGCAAACATTTTCATAGAGTTTTAAACGAACCCGTATTTACTTTGCTCTTTTTGAGAGGATATGGGAAGGGGATGGTATAGTGCAGGCTGATATACATACTTCTCAAAGTTGTGCTTGCAAAAAAAAAATCCAATTTTAAATATACTTACAAGTTCAATATTTAAAGAATACCTGATAAATTCTCGGGCAAAACAAATTCTAAACTTAAAGGGCAGATAGAGTTTATTTCATGAACTTAAGTTGTCTTTAAACAGAACATTCTATGTGGGCGTAATAAAATATTTCTATTTATGGAAATGTTATTCAACCTAAAACTTTTGACCTGGTGATTTAAAAATGGTTTTCTATTTTCCAGCTAGACAAATCATACATTTTAAACTTAATCCCATTCTCAAAGATCTGAGGGATTACATCGACGTCACCACCTACTACTCGGCGCTCAAAAAGAGCTTAACAAAACTGTAGTCCCAGCCTGTCAGGGCAAATGCTTGAAAGTCTTATTTGAATTTCTTAATCTTGATCAGGATTTCCTAATTTGGGGGGAACTTGAGGACATTAGGGTTGATTAGTTCACATGCTCTCAAATAATGCAGTAGGAACATGGGTTACTCTTTAATAATACGTTTTTCTGATAAGTATATTTTCATTATTATTTGGTTTATGTGGGAAATAAAATTTAATACTGAAAACTGAAACCATTCGAAAATACCAAAAACCTGCACAGACCATGCAAAGGTGAAGACACTTACATATTCTATAATCAAGCAGAGAACTTATTAACAGCCACAACCAAACAGGTTTCAATGGAGGGATATTGTATATCACACCCAGTATTTAGAATCTACCCCAGATAATATGGACTATAGTCACAGAAAGGTAAGGATTTAGTAAGAGTTTGCTGAATATGTAGTTATGCAATGCAATCACAGCATTCAAAATTTATAGAAGCCCTTTTCATATATCGTCTCCTTTAATTCATCTAACAACCTTATGAAGTGGGTTTTAGCAAGAAAGTATTTACTTATTTCAGGTAAAGAAAGTAAAGCCAGTGAATCAAATAATTTCCCAGCAGTATTCAGAATAGTAATGTAAGCTTCCAAACCCAGTTCGGATGAAATACAGTGTCCTCTCTACTGTAAACAGAACTGTCTCTGGGATACCCTAACCCAGGCTGTTGGTGAGGTACAGACTTGCCAATTATTGTTTTAAACAGGTAGATGATTTAAACATAAATGTTTACAACGTTCATCTCAAATGTTTAGAAATATCCACAGACTTGCAAAGCAAGAATTTATACCTCATCCTCTTATATATCAATGTTGAACAATCTTCCCTATTTCATTTTGTCTCTGCTTTAAATCCCTTTGGGTCAGATCATGCGTGCCTGAAGCCTCTCATGACATCAGCTTGATATAATTCAACAACCTTCATCAAAGGCCCACTTTGTCCCAGGAACAGTGACAGAGGCTGGAGGCACACTAAACTACAGTACTTGTCCCACAGGAGTTTGTAGGCCAGTCAGGAAGACAAATGCCTAAACCAAACCATAAATTATAGGCAGCATTGCACCGAGGAAAGTAATACGCACAAAATAGACTGGGGTCATATTTGAATTACATTTTTTTAAATGTCTTTATTTTTGAGAGAGAGAGAGAGAGAGAGAGAGAGAGAGAAAGAATGAGAACGTGTGCAAGGGAGGGACAGAGAGACAGGGAGAGGAGAGAGAATCCCAGGTAGGCTCTGCAGTGTCAGTGCAGAGCCCAATACGAGGCATAATCTCACCAACAAAACTGTGAGGTCATGACATGAGCTGAAATCAAGAGTCAGGCACTTAACTGACTGAGCCACCCAAGTGCCCTGAATTACATTTTGAAGAGAAATTGTACCTTATACCCTACAGGTAAATGATGATATCCCCATCATTAAAATAGTTAATAGATTGTATTAGCAATTATTACATGCTTATTTAACTATATTCCAATATACAGGTAAGAAATGAAGCTATAAAAATAGTAAAATATTAAATATCCTTCAGTTTTATTGAATATCATACTTCATAAAAGTCAACAAGGATTCATTCCTTGACAATTTAAAAATAAGACCCCCTTAAAATCCTATAACATATAAAAATTTGATTACATATGTCTTGAAACACTTGCTGCTGTGCTGTAATACATATATAATAATAATAATAATAATAATAATAATAATAAATTATATTGTACTAACTAAAAAGTTAATTTTTTCAGAAAAAGACTTCTTATACCTATTAGGGTTGTGGATACCTGTATCTGAATTTAAGGGGTATGAAATTTTACCTTATACTTAAGTATTTTATACTTAGTTAAGCTGGCTTTCAATATGAGAAAACAGGAAACACATCATTTTTATAAACTAAAAAATGTCTATTATTTAAACTCAAAATAAAAAATACAGCAAAATACGGTTTACCTCCATTACAAATGAGTCTCATTTGCTGTAATGCTCTGTGTAAGCCCTTCTTCTGTTTTAATACCTTATATGTGAAACATTTTAGAGAGAAGCTTTTTGATAAACGTAAAATATTTATGGATTAAATAATAATTCTGTAATTTTGGAGAAATGTCACATTTAGCAGCCAAACATTACTACATCATTGTTCAGGAGCAGTTGCAAGGTAAGCAATTGGATATTATTTCCAATTCATTAGTCTTTCTATATCTCACTAATCGGAAAAATCCCAATAGACAACAAACATATCTCAAGCCTAGATTTTCATAAATTGGTCCAAGCATTTTTCCCTTCTTACAGAATAACTAGAAAAACGATTTTTTTTCAAATTTAGATTTCTAGTTAATGAAACTGGCAATATAAGTCCTCAGGGTGTCTGTGCATATTGAGTGGGGATGACAGACAACTCAGCAAAAATTTTCTACAATTGTGCTTTTTCCCCCCCAGCTTCAAGTCACCACTATTCAAACCAGCATCCCGGACCCACAGGAAACCTAACCTCCACAAAACAGCTATAAATACTTGGCAGATCATGAAAAAGATAAATTTCTGGATATATTTTAAAACCAAGACAAGTTAAGAAACTGACTAAAAGCAAGAAAAAGAAAGTTCAGATGACAGACTTACTTACACGTAGAAGACTGGCTCAAGTCAATGAGTCTAACACATGTCGACAGCATAGAGCAGGAAGAATGTTCTTCCTGTGCAAGTCATTCAAATAGCAACCTGCATAACATTTACATGAAAATCCGTGGCCAGCCCATTTGCTTTTGACAGCAAGCGTCTAATGGAGGGTGGGGTAGCCAGGTACTCATGGAACAAAGTGAGACATATTCTCCCATGGGCTGGGTCAGCAAACGCAGGCCACGCACACAGGCATGGACACACACACACACACACACACACACACACACACCAGGATTATTTCAATATTTAGATAGAAAAATATGAAGAATAAGATATTATTATTATTAATATTTAGGTTATTAGTAAGAGTAATTAACAGGCCTAGATCATCTCCCAGGATTACTTTATTTTTGCTCTTTTAGATAAAATGTTTCTTTAGCTATAGATTTTATGACCAGAGACCCTTCCATTTGTGTTACCAATGTAATTTTTACTATTAGATCTATTTTAGATGATCGGTACTACTCCAATAAATTCATAGGGTTTTCTGAGGAAAAAACCTGAAAAGAGTCTATATATAGGCTTATTTCATTCTAACTTAAAAAAAAAAAAGTCCTTGACTCAGTGTTGGTTTCAATGTTGTGGAAAGAGAATGTAAAATCGAATACCAAAAGATCACAACTACTATAACCTAAACAAAACTAAATTTCCTCACAAGCTTTTTTTTTTTGTACCTAAAAGGACACCACACCCTCAGATCTACAGGACACACCTACCAATCTGAGGTTCATTTATAGTACAATTATAAGTCAACTTCTATATGTTCCAATTTTGCAACTGGCAATGTTATTTATTCTCCAAGGTTATGACAGACAATGACCAGAAAATCTTCTGAGATATTTCAAAATTGACTCTGTCCTTTGTCTCATAAATCATCTCCTCCTAGTGATAGTATATCTTAGACAAAAACATGTAATAACATGGAGGAGACCTCAAAGACCTATTTTTTTAACAGCCAAATTAAAAACAGAGAAATTCATCTTCATATCCTCCGATTGTGACAAGGTATTGTCTTTTTTTTTTTTCATTGACTTATGGTTGACATACAATGTTTTATTAGTTTCAGGTAGACAACATAGTGGTTTGACAATTCTACACATTACATAATGCTCACGAGAAGGGATCTTTTGAGCTTCACACTGCTGATAATTCTGATTCTGGGTGACAGCTATAGCTGCTTTCTGAGTGTTTACTAGGAAACAGGTACTTTGCATACATCATAAAGTGTCTTGGTGGGGTTAGATCTGAGACTGAAGTAGGTAAAGAGAAGAATCCATTTCATTGTCATAGAATCTTCATGAAGCTCCTTAATTCTCTGAGTATGTGGGGACACACATAGGTACCTAGGCACACCCCCAGTTTGGCTCTTCGGTTGCTGTTCAGACTCCATGGTGGGAGCACGTGATTAAGAAAAAGAAGACAGACTACAAGGAGAGACAACTGGGCCCTGGAGAGAAACTGCCAAGAGTGAGGAAGAGTTGAGGAAGTCGGGCTAAACAGACCACTGGGACCCCCCCACTGATGGGAGCCACAGTACTGGAGTCAGTGGGAGACGGCTCCTGGCCACTGTGCCTCCCAGCCCACTGGCTTATCTCTGTATGCACCTTGACACAGAGAGGGTCATTTTAACAATCCCATCACAAGTAGTCCGCCCCCCAACACTGTAGTAGGACCTTGCTCTGAAGTACTGAGACAAGAAAGAAGAATCCTCTCTGCTGGCTGGGGAGTAAAGATCACTAAGGTGATCAGGCACAGAGCTCCAAAGAGTTAAACATAGAGGGAGTGTGGGGATTATGGGCCACAAACAAAAGGCCTGCAGAGATGTGAGTGCTGAAACCAGCTTCCTTTCCCCTAAGCTTCTCAGGAATTGAAGCATCCTGCCCTGGGACTCACTAGTTGGTCAGGCCTGAAGGACATTAGGAGATATTGGTATACACCCCTAGAGGCTCTTGGAAATGTTGAGACAGGACCCCATGGAGAAGAAAGGCCTTCCTATTCATCAGCGAGTGGGGAAACAGAATTAAGGTTTGTCTTTTCTTTAAATATAACTGATTTGGTTTGTTCCCATGGACTGGTTAGGCCAGAACATAGCCATTGCTTTATGCATATGCATACATGTAATGCATGTATGTGTGTATTTGAATCCTCCAAAGAACCCTGAAAAGTAGTATCTCTGTTTCACGGGGTGGGAGGGTAGGAGGGTGTCAAGAAAATTCAGAGAGGTTAAGCCACTTGTCCAAGTTTACACAGCGAACAAGTAATAGAGCCAGTCTTAAATCCAGGCCTGCTTGATTCCAAAGCCTATGTGATGTGGCTATAATTCTAAATCATTACCAGAAAAATTTTAAATAAATACCAAAGTAACAGAATAGAATAAGTAAAAATTGTGTACCTGTTCTGCAGATTCAGCTATTACCAACCTGTGGCCACTCTGTTTTGTCACCCACTAAACCCACCCCTGCATTGTTTTGATACAAATCTCAGATATCATAAATATTTTAGTCTGAATCTCTAAAAGGCGAGGTTTAGAAATAATTTATTCTCTCTTTTTTTTTTCTGCAATATTCCAAATAAATGAATTTTCTGGGTCAGTAGAGTAACTCCATTTTTCCCAAAAATGTCTTAAACTGGGCCCCAAATTATTTACTGTGAGATGTTCTTTTGGAGATAATAATCTTATTAGAGTCCTTTGCTCACTCAAATAGATCCTCTTAAGAATACGGATGTTCAGGGGCGCCTGGGTGGCTCAGTTGGTTAAGTGTCTGACTTCCGCTCAGGTCATGATCTCACAGCTCGTGGGTTCAAGTTGCTTGTTATGAAGGCTCTCAAGAGTGACAAAAATCCTAGAGTTTGAAGCCAGAGACGTAAGAAAAATACCATAATTTATGGGTCACTGGGATAAACACAGATTATATTTTCTGGCAATTTTTATCTCACATTTCATTATAAATCCCTGTACTTATTAATGAGAATGCTTAGAAAATTGTTTTCTAAGGAGAATTTTCTATTACTTATGAAGTGGGGGGAGTTGAGGGGTAGGAAGGTAGGATTTACTCTCATGAGAGAGTGAATCATGCAGTGAACAGGCTGCAGAGATTCTTCAGGGGAGAAGAAACCTGGAAAGGGAACAGTGAGAATTAGTGATATCAGCTGCCAAGTGCAGCAGACAGACTGCTTCCTGGGGACTCTAGAAGAAATGGCACAGAATACAGCATGAGAACCTTCAGGGAACCTATACGTTTCCCCAGGAACGTTGGGTAGGAGTTTCCATTGTGATGTGTTAGCTCCTGCTTCTTAATGGCATCAAGACCATGGGGGGTTGGGGGGGGGGGGACAACAACAACAACAAAAACCAAAACTCAGTCACATAGCCTAATGACAGTGTATTTGGAGATCCTTTTAGATAAATAAAGAAGCCCATTTCCTAGCCAAAAAACTACTTTCAAGGTAATTATGATCAATTATTATGAGTGAAAGTTCTAAATTCAGTGTTCTAAGAGGAGCCATGAGAAAGGCTTATTTTTTGAACGTGGACAAACAAGAATTTGAATCCCACATTTGCTAGTTACCAGTTGAGTGATCTTGGGGAAGTTACTAACCTCTGTGAACTTCAGCTGTGTCATTTGTAAAAGCAGAGAATGCCTACCAAAGTTGCAGAGAAGATTAATAACATGGCATGTGGAAATGCTTTCCTACAAAGTACCTGGTACACAAGTGATGTTTGTTTCTTCCCCATTCTTGGTAAAATCACTGCCAGATAAAAGGGAAATTACTAATAACCAAACATCCTGTAAACTTCCAAGTTCAACTTCCTTTATTAAACTTACAATAACTGCTAACTAATAGCAAAATAGATTCATTTCCTTTTTCTTTCCTTTTCTTAGCTACTCAATAGGATGGGTATTAAGGAACAGAAAAATTTCAGATACACACACTTAAAAGGAATAATAAGAACAAGTCATATAACTTAGCAGTGAAAAGAACCCCATTTATTAAATGGGCAAAGATCTGGGGAGATATACCTCCAAAGAAGAAGCACATTGGTCAAAAAGTACAAGAAAAGATGTTCGACACCATTGGTCATTAGGAGAATGCATACCCAGTCCATCAAAACCTACGTCACACCTGCCAAGATGGCTATAATCAAAAAAGGGACAAATGTTGACAAGGATGTAGAGAAACTGGAATCCTCGTGCATTACTTGCAGGAATATAAAATGGTGCAGCGACTTTGGAAATCTGTTTTATAGTTCCTTGAAATATTACAGATACCATATGATGTAGCAATTCCACTCCCAGATATATGCCCAAAAGGATACCCATATGGGTACAGAAAAACTTATACACTAAAGTTCATAGTAGCATTATTTACATAGGTAAAAAATTGAAACAACACAAGCACTCATCAGCTGATGAATAGATAAAATGTGATATAGACATACATTGGAACATTATTCAGTCATAAAAAGGATTGAAGTACTTGTAACATGCTACAACGTGGTGAAACTTGAAAATATCATACTAACTGAAAGAAGTCGGCCACAAGAGGTTATTCCATATATATGAGATATCCAGAATAGGCAAATGCATATACAGAGAAAGTAGATTAGTGATTCCCTAGGACTGAGGGTTTGGTGGGAAGAAGGGATAGACTGTTGATGGGTATGAGGTTTCTTTATGGGATGATCAAAATGTTCTAAAATTGATTTTGATGGTTGTTGTGCAATTCTGTGAATTTAATTAAAAGCAGTTAATTGTTCTACCAAGAATCATAAAATACCTAAAATTCCATAAAATAAACTTAACCGAAGATGTAAAAGATCTGTATGCTGAAAACTATAGAAAACTTACAAAAGAAATTGAAGAAGACACAAAGAAATGGAAAAACATTCCATGCTCATGAATTGGAAGAACAAATATTGTTAAAATGTCAATACTACCCAAAGCAATCTACACATTCAGTGCAATCCCAATCAAAATTACACAGGCATTCTTCTCAGAGGTAGAACAAACAATCCTAAAATTTGTATGGAACCACAGAAGACCCCAAATAGCTAAAGTACTGTTGAAAAAGAAAACCAAAGCTGGAGGCATCACAATCCTGGACTTTAGCCTTTATTACAAAGCTGTAATCATCAAGACAGTATGGTATTGCCACAAAACAGACACACAGACCAACGGAATAGAGAACCCAGAATTGGATCCCCAAATATATAGCCAACTAATCTTTGAAAAAGCAGAGACTATCCAATGGAAAAAAAGACAGTCTCTTTAACAAATGGTGCTGGAAGAACTGGACAGCAACATGCAGAAGAACGAAACTAGACCACTGTCTTACACCATTCACAAAAATAAACTCAAAATGGATAAAGGACCTGAATGTGAGACAGGAAACCATCAAAACCCTAGAGGAGAAAGCAGGAAAAAACCTCTCTGACCTCAGCCGCAGCAGTTTCTTACTTGACATATCTCCAAGGCAAGGGAATTAAAAGCAAAAATGAACTATTGGGACCTCAGGAAGATAAAAAACTTCTGCATTGCAAAGGAAACAATCAACAAAACGAAAAGGCAACTGACGGAACAGGAAAAGATATTTGCAGAGGACATATCAGATAAAGGGTTAGTATCCAGAATCTATAAAGAACTCACCAAACTCACCACCTGAAAAGCAATCCAGTGAAGAAATGGGCAGAACACATGAACAGACACTTTTCCAAAGAAGACATCCAGATGGCCAACAGACACATGAAAAGATGCTCAACATCACTCATCGTCAGAGAAATACAAATCAAAACCACATTGAGATACCACCTCACACCAACCTGAGTGGCTAAAATTAACAACTCAGGAAAAAAACAGATGTTGGCAAGGATGTGAAGAAACAGGAACCCTCTCGCACTGTTGGTGGGAATGCAAACTCGTGTAGCCGCTCTGGAAAACAGTGTGGAGGTTCCTCAAAAAATTAAAAATAGAATTACCCTATGACCCAGCAATAGCACTACTAGGAATTTCTTCAAATGATACAGGAGTGTTCATTCATGGGGGGTATGTGTATCCCAATGTTTTTAGAAGCACTTTCAACAATAGCCAAATTATGGTAAGAGCCCACATGTCCATCAACTGATGAGTGGATAAAGAAGATGTGGTTTATATATACAATGGAATACTACCTGACAATGAGAAAGAATGAAATATTGCCATTTGCAACAACGTGGATGGAACTGGAGGGTATTATGCTAAGTGAAATAAATCAGTCAGAGAAAGACAAATATCATATGTTTTCACTCATATGTGGAATTTGAGAAACTTAACAGAAGACCATGGGGCAAGGGAAGGGGCAAAAATAGTTCCAAACAGAGAGGGAGGCAAATCATAAGAAACTCTTAAATACAGAGAACAAACGGGAGGTGGATGGGGGGTCTGGGGGAGAGGGGAAAATGAGTGATGGGCATTGAAGAGGGCACTTGTTGGGATAAGCACTGGATATTGTATGTAAGCGATGAATCATGGGAATCTACTCCTGAAACCAAGAGCACACTGTATATACCATATGTCAGCTAACTTGATAATAAATTATATTTAAAAAATTAATAAAAGCATTTACCTGAATAAGTTGTTTAATATGTGAATTATATCTCAAGCAATTAAAAAAAAGGAAGAATACTGGATTGTTAGATCCTGAAACAGAACTGTCTGCTCCTTTTGACTGAGAAAATTATGGAAAGTGGTTTCAACTGTAGACAGAGGGATCACTCCATACATATCTCCATAACCTGGGGAGTTTGCCTAAATGACGTGTTATTTAGTGTTATTCTTTTTTTGGTAGAAAAGTACCATTAGCACCTAACTGCAGCAATGAATACTCTCTGGGCACTGCCCTACTTTGTGACTTTTTACAAAGTACCAGCACTTCAAAGATTATCTAGGTTTGACTTCAATTCTTAGACAGACAATGAGACCTAAGACTTATAGTCATTAGTAAATTTTAAGTCCCAAATCAGCCTGCCTCTCGAATAAAATATTCAGCATACTTCACCAAAATCTCCTTTTGTCTATTTATCCTTTAGCTTGTACTACAGAAGGAGTAGAAAGCCCCCAAATGACTGAATTGTAATTTCTTGTCAAGAAAGTTTGACATTTCTCATGCATCTGTGTTTTGTGGTATGAGATTCACACTTGCTATAAGAGTGTCCATAATACTTCAAAAAAATATACCATAGAAGAGGACCAGGATATGGTTGTACTAAAAATAAAGGTGAAATATAATCAAATGCTCACTTCCATCCTTAGATCATCATTCATCCTGAGGCAACCTGAAAGATCTGTTCCTGAGTGGGGGCCAACTTCAGGGCCTGGGCACCTGGCAACAGAAAACAAAGCTCCTTACTCCTGATGGAAAGACGGAGAATTTCAGCTAATACCAAATGTTTCCCTTCCCTGCCTCAGCTTAACCAAATTTCTAATTAAGTTCATGGTTTTAGTAAGACATAAGGAAAGGCAGCTCCAACCTCCACCAGAGAGAGATGGCAAACCATAGAGAATCTAGCCAAAAATGGAAATAAAGAATTTGCAATTCAAAGTCTTGTTTCTGCATCCTTGATACAGAAAGGAAATTTCACCGGGGTGGATGGTGCTCACAAACCCCACTGACATTTCAAACTTTTCCTGAGGAAGGTCAGTCTGTGTACTCAGAAGGTGAGCACAGAGGAGCTTGGGGAGAGGGAGGGTGTGGGGATAAGGATTTGCAAAGGCTCATTAACCTTGAAGAAGAAGGAATAGAAATGTGATCAAAACCTATCTGAAAAAGTTAACTTAGCAGTATATAGTATATTCCTAAAACCTGGGAAACATTTTGGGTAGCCCAATTTGTCTTTTTACATTTTAGACTGGATGTTACGGAATTCAAAGTGCAAGAAAACTGCACTTCAAGAAAACTATAGAGATACCTTTAAAATTGTCAATTTTCAGAGTTAGATAAGTTCCACAATAAAACCTTCTTACTTAACACATTATGATCTCAGGATTCAAAAGTTTAACTGATTAAAAGCTTAGGCAACAGGAATAGGGTAAATATATTTGGCTCTTTTAACTTACTTGTGTCTTCTAGTCACATCCAAAGCACCATCCTCTATTTTCACATGGTTGGGACTTTCACATGCATCTTGGATTCGGTTGGCTACACCTGAGAAAGGTGTCAACTCCACTCTTGGAATCACTGTAAGACTCTCTAGATGCAAGGCATCTGCAGAACAGAAAAGAATAAAAACAGAAATTCATTTCTGGTTTAAACTATATTTTACGTATATACATACATACATACATATTCTTTCCCTCCTGAGAGATGGAACTATTTCTGAAAAAACAGAAGTCAATTCAATTCTATTTTAACATAACCCTCCCCCCCACCTTGATGCCTCGTTGTATGAAGTGAAAATGCCAATTTTTTAAAGCAAGTTGGGGAGGGGGCCGAAAAATCCCTGCCTACTAAGCAATTAAAGGGGTCAGCAATTTGCAACCAGAGGGTAAAATCCAGCCTAATTTGTAAATAAAGTTTTACTGTATCACAGACACACCCATTCATTCAGTATTGTCCATGGCTGCTTGTGTGATACAACAGCAAAGCTGAGTAGTTGCTGCAGAAGCCATATAGCCTGCAAAGCCTAACATATTTACTATCTGGCCCTTTACAGAGACAGCTTACCAACTCCTGAAGAGAAAATTGTCAGATGCTGTGACTAGAAGTCATCAAAGACACGAAAGACATAGGGTGACAAACTGTTTTTTGGAGAAAACCATCTTGTTATGTGTTTTTCTGAGTATAGGAAAAAGAGTTTAATGGAAAAAAACAGGCTTTGGAGTCAATCACAAATTTTTAATTCAAATCCTGGCTTGGCCACATACTAGCTGTGTGATCTAGATAAATAACTAAACCACTCTGAGCCTCAGTTTACTTACATATAAAGTGTAAGCAATGACAAAATGACCTTAGGCAAATTACTAACTCACTGTTTCTGTTTGTTTATTTATTTATTATTTATTTTGAGAGAGCAACAGAGAGCATGAGTGGGGGAGGTGCAGAGGGAGAGGGAGACAGAGAATCCCAAGTAGGTCCTGCACTGTCAGCACAGAGTCCAGTGCAGGGCTCGAACTCACAAACCATGAGATCATGACCTGAACCAAAATCAAGAGTTGGACACTTAACTGTCTGAGCCACCTAGGCGCCCCTGTTTCCTTATCTTTAAAATGGAAATGACATTAGGATCTACCTAGCAGGGAGGTGATGATTAAAGGAGGTAACAGCAATGTTAAGAGCAGAGAACTGTGCCTCGCATGCAGCAGGCACTCATAGGGACTGCTGACATTGTGATCACGTTACTACGCCTGGGTTAGTGTGAACAAAGTCATCTAGAGAAAGCACGAAGCTGTTGTATGATACAAAAAGGCCATTAGCAGTGGTAGCACTTTTCCCTTCTCCACCTGAAATGACCCACAGATCACTCTACTTTCTATTTATTTCTTCTTAACTTTATTTGATAACCATCCCATTTCTCTTGTCATTTCAGAACCAGGCATTAACTTTTGCTTTCACTCACATCTAGGTTGTGATGAGAGATGAGAGATGTTACTGCTTTGAGCATTTCCTAAGATAAAGCTCATTCTCCTTAGCCTGGCCTTGAGTAATAGCCCACATGTAACCTGCAACTTGCTCCAAACTTATATTCTACCATATCCCAGCCAAACTCCAGTTTCCAAAATGACTTGTCCAGCTTTGATTCTTCTTCAAACATTTGAAGCTTTTGCATTCTTACTTCTGTTTTACTTTGTTTTTCCCTCATGCCATTCTCCTCAGAATACCTTGTCCATGATTTTTGCTTTCCCAAATGCAACCCATGTTTCAAGGCCTGGTTCAACTCTCATTTCTTCTATGGAGACTTCTCTGAGCCCATTCTTTTTTTTTTTTTTTATATACATTTTAAATTTATTTATTTATTTTGAGGAGAGAGAGAGAGAGAGAGTGGGCACGCGCAGAAGCAGAAGAGGAGCAGAGAGGGAGGGGGAGATAGAATCCCAAGCGGGCTCCATGTGTCAGCACACAGTCCGATGTGGAACTCGATCCCACAAACTGTGAGATCATGAGCTAAGCCAAGATCAAGAGTCAGACACTTAACCAACTGAGCCACCCAGGTATCCCCTCTGAGCCCATTCTAATCTCCCTGATAATCTGTGAGCTATTTTAAGATTGATTCTTTATTACACATAATATGGTGCTTTGTACAGAGTAAGTGCTCAAACATAAGTTCGTTGACTGAATTCCGGGATAAATATCCAAGTGTTCAACAACTTTTTCTGTACAAATATAATTGTGATTACTTTCCCATTCAAAAAGAGCCCTACCCTCAGCCATGCCTGACAGGGTATAAGAGGGGGGCTATCCATGCTTACCCAGCAGAGGTGTGTACCAGCATGTATGTTTGAAAGTCAGGGGTGCCTGATGTATTCTTGCTTCTTGACTGCTATATTGTTTATGGCAACACTGCTTCTGAAGAGAAAATTAAGTACTGTTAGGTATCTAAAGGCATGTAACAGTATGTTTCATTATCTACTCTCTTTATCTCCAAAGGCAGAAAGACTATTACCGGTCTCAACCCTGTGAGAGAGGTCCAGAAGAAAATAAATGATGTCAAGTAAGAAAGCTTTCATCCTCTTGAACAAAGGGTATACTTTACCCTGTGGGTAAACTATAATTCTCATTAAAAATCACAGTTCAATAATTTAACAGAATTATATCAATTCCCAATAATCGAATTCTCATATAAACAAGAGCTTTGAGGAAAGAGGTATGGGTGAGGGGCAAGCTTAGTTATACAATATTTCATCATGATACCACAATCAAATTTAAAATATTGCCATACCGTAGGGTCTACCAGCATTGTATGCATGTGTGTGATAAAGAAAAAGAATAGGAATCCATTGCCTCATCTCATAATCTCCCAAAGAAAAGTGGTAGAGTTTAGAGTTCTGAGACTACTGACACATACTGGACTTCACTTTCTATTTTGGCATAGTAGTGGTTTGCAACAGGCACTTAAATCATTTCAAAAAGCTTAAACTTACCAGTTGTTCTTGAAGAGGTTGTTGAATTCCATCTGTGCAGGACAGGGGATCATAGTGAGGAAATTCTTCATCTAAACGGCTCTGTCATGAGAAAATGATGGAACATATTCAAAGACAGAACAATGACAGAGTCAAAGAAAGATGCAAAACATATTATGCTTAAGAGAAGATATGATGCTACCTGAGGAGGGTAGTTATTGGCCAGTTCTTTCTAGTGTTCAACTTTAAGGGAATAGGTTTGTAATTGTAAAGCTTTCATTTTCTTTTCCTCATTACTTGTTTTAGAAATGAAATCCAACTATCAGGGACAGGAAACACAAGGGCTGTCATTGAAATCTTTAGGCAGAGGCCAAAGAAGCTTGGTGGAGACATGTCAGTGTAGTGAAAATGGTGTCTATGAAAATTTTATAGCTATCAAATTGTGGCCCTAGTCCAAGAGGTAGATACATATCGATCACAGTTATGCTATAATATAAAATCGTATTGGTGTTCCTAATATGATTAGAGAACATTTGGATGTGGAGGTTTTTCCACTTCAACTTATTATAGGGGGTTTTCTAGGCACTCTGCCTAGCTTAGTCTCCACATGAATAATTTTTGTTCTACTTAAACAGATGTGCCTGCAATACACCCTTGGAAACAGATACATGCAGACATCACCCCTCTCTTTCTTCCCTTCTCCAGTCCCTCCCCCACCAGTGCCAAACTTACCCTTCCTTATGTTCCTCATTTAAGAACAAAAAGGAGAAATTCACCAAGTATCACGAGGGAAAGAAATACATTGGACTCTGCCATGGATATATTGAGATATCCAGACAGAAAGGAGTTGAAAGTTTAATTCAAACAGGAGAAAATAAGAGACAATAACCATCCCAGCCCATCCAAGAGTACACATTCAACAGTATCAGAAAGGAGGTGCCTAAGACTAAGAAAACTGGCCCTTTGCTAATAGATAAATTCTCAAATGTTTCTTTTTGAAAGATGTTATTAGAAGCCATTCACTAACGTGAGTTCTCTCCTCTTGTTTTGCTAAATGCTTTCAGTGCATAAGAGAACAAAGTCCCCCGGAGGATTTTCTTCTAAATTGGTTATTTAATTTTATAATCAAAATCATTATCTATTATAAATTAGCTTCAAAACCTTACACAGATTGGACCTCTTCCCCACAGTAAACACACATCACAGGTTTTTTTTGTTTGTTTTTTACCTGAAACGGTAAGCCATGGCGTCGTCCTTTAATTAACTTCTTTCTCAGTGACTCAACTGTTGCTATAAAAAGAATTCATAACCAGCTTAATATGGACGTTAGTAACCCGCTTTTTCCCCTGGTTAATTTCATAAACTTTTAACAGTTTTAAATTTGGGGCCTGAGGAAAGGAGAGGGAAAAGCAATGACTTCTGAGAACACTGTTCTCAAATCATGTCCTGGGGCAGTGGATACAGAGAACAAAGGTTGGAGAGGCTAAACCACTATCACTCTTGGGTATTAAAATTAACCTTGGTAGATGCAATTGACTTCTAGAGGTGAGTCATAGCATTATTTCACCTTCACATAGGAATACACCTGAGAGGTCATCAGTCCAACTGCCTACAAGGTAGAAATCCTCTCTCCAAGCAGCTTCTGCTGGAGCTATGAGTGACGGGAGCCCCAGAATCCTACAGGTACATCTGAGATCATGAGAACGTTGTCCAGAGGATTTCAATGATGACTCAGTATGCATGGAGCTGGGCTCAGATGCATAGGATAATGCTCAACTCAGTGTACTCTTTCGTGCAATTAAAAATATTTATCTTTCTACTTAAGTGAAATCTGTCTCCTAGTAACTTCGAAATTCTCATCTCTGGAGCAACAGAAATGAAGAAAAAAAATACCTTTTTAACCCTGAGCTACATAGTAACATATCACTTATTTGACAATCCTTACTCTTTGAAATATAGCCAAGAACCAGAAAACAGGCCCAAATCTTTTGAACCAAAATAGATGTTGATATGCCTGCCCTTTATTCATGTGGCAACTCCTCACACTTCCACTCATGCAGTAGGCTCTGGATTTATCTATAAATCTCACAAGCTCTGACTGTGTTCTCAGCCCACAGATGATTAAAAACAAATGAGGGTAGGAAGCTCTGCTAGATGGAGACATATTAATAGCTGCCACTTTTTTTTTCTTTCTTTTCTTTTTTTTTTTTATATCACTAACAGCCAGGAAAATTAACAGCAAATATTCTGGTGTCCAAAACACATGTGAATCTGGTGTTTATTTTAAAGACCAACAGTTTTATATCTCAATAGCCTGAAGAAATTCTGAACCATGAAAATAATGTTAATATATGTGAAAAGTACATAATCTATAAAATTATTTTTTCTAGGAAAAAGGGCTTGAAAAAATAAGTAAAATTCTATTTTGTAAGACTTTTTTTGCTAAAAATTACTTATTTTGCAACTAAGCTTGACACAGTGTTACTGGGCCCACCAGGAGGAAATTATCTTTTTAAAAATTTCTAACACACTTAAGTAGTAAAATTATTTAAATTTTAATACTTAAAACTCCAGTAAAGATTCAATTTTAGAAAATTCTCTGTGTTAACTCTATTCATAAATAAAGCCCTATACTTCTCCAGACCTACATCTAAGCAATAGCAACCAAACCTTTTAGAAGTGGCCAATATTATGTCTCTGAAGGTAATATATCTCCAAAACACTGTCTCTGGATTTTCCAATTAAGCTTGTGTTTCACAAGAAATAATGAGCTAGTAGAAGGCTGCCTAAATTGCCCATCTGCTTTCCCACCAGGCAATCTTGGGTTTTAGGAATAGTCCATCTCAAGACATTTAAATTGTAAACCTTATTTCAACAGATGTTTTGTGAAATGTGTAGCAAGTATTTCCATATGTTTTATAAGGCAAAACATGTTGCCTTTATGACCCTAATTTGCATTCACCTTTGCATTCTTTTTATGTGTTTGGAGTTGGATCTGCCATGTCTCTAGGACATTTAGATTTCACATGGAAGCAAATAAAACAATGGCCACTGTATCCCCTGCTGTTGCCATCTGTGATATAGGATGGGACCAGGTGTCTCCAATACTTTGCCTCTGAAGAAGCTGAGACAAAACAACTTTCCAAATGACTATGCAATGAGGCTTTCGGGCAAAGGCCCTGCAATTAATTGGCTGTTGCTAATTTAAAGCCATAGAATTAGAGCTATAATAATGTTAGCTATCAGTGATGGTTGATATTTAAGGAGTATGGACTCTTGTAACACAATATATGTGTCACCTCATGTTCTATAAAAGCATGTATTAAAAAACATCAAATTTCACTGAAAACCACAGACAAGGAGAAAATAATTTACAACAGATATATCTGTCAAAGGACTTGTCTCCAAAATATGTCAAGAAATCCTCTAACTCAAAAACAAAAGGACAAATGTCCTAATTTGCAAATGGGCAAAAGACTTTGATATGTCACAGCCAATCAGCACAAAAATGAAAATCACAAGATACACAGGAGAGTGGCAAAAAACAAAAAGACTGATACCATCACACGTTGATGTTGTAGAGCACCTGGAACTCCCAGACACTGCTGGTGAGTGTGAAATGTTACTGACCCTATGGAAAACTGCCAGTTTCTTAAAAAGCTAGTTACAGCTACACTACGACCTAACAATTCTGCTCATAGATAGATCTTTCTCCTAAGTTAAAGAAAAACATACGTCCCTACAAAGACCTATACACAGATATTTATAGCAGCTTACTCCATAACACCCCCAAACTGCAAATAACTTAGATGTCCAATAACAGGAGGAAAGATAATCAAATTGTGGAACGTTCATATAAAGAAATATGGTTCAGTCATGAAAATGGCATACCACTGAGAAACAAAATAGTAAAATAACTATTATGTTGAGAGTGAGAAGACAGACACGAACAAGAGTACATACTTAATATCTCAATTCTGGAAGCTAAACTAACCCATCGGGGATAAAAATCAGATCAGAGGCTGATTCTGGGCACCTGGGTGGCTCAGTCGGTTAAGCATCCAACTCTTGATTTCAGCTCAGGTTATCATCCCATGGTTTGGTTGGTGGGATCGAGCCCCATGTAGGTCTCTCCGCTGACAGCACGGTGCCTTCTTGGGATTCTCTCTCTCCCTCTCCCCCCTCCCCCCGTACCTCCCCTGCTTTCAGACACACTCTCTCTTTCAAAATAAATAAAAACTTAAAAGCAAGAAAGATCAGAGGCTGATCCCTGTAGTGGAGGAGGTGGGAGAAGGACAGTAACTGGAAAGTAGCACAAGGGAACTTTCTGGGGTTATAGAAGTTCTGTGTTTCGATGTGCATTTGGCAAACTGGTTAAACACTACACTTAAGATCTGAACATTTCAGGATAGGTTAATTGTGCATCAAAAAATGAACATAAAAATTGTAAGACCAAAAATAACTGAGTTTATGAGATAAACACAGTTCGGGAGAGATCACTAAAAACACACATGTACCACTGTAACCAGAGCACTGACCAACACAATTATAAACTATTAGTGCCTTGGGAGAAAATGTGGATCACTGAGACATGTATCTTAAGATGACTGACTAAAGGCTGCCTCACAGGATAATACAAACGTACAATAACAAAAGCATGGAGAGCTGACGACATTCAAATGGGATAGTGCTGGTGGCGTGCTAAGAAAATGCAGATGGAAGTAGAACTCTTGGGCAGCAGGACTGCTAAAGAGAACACAGGAGGGACTACAGTCTGCCACAAGCCAGAGCTCTGCAAGGCTGGGTGCACCTCTCTGGGGAGGGAGGCCCAGGTGCAGACCCTTGATTTTAATTTTCTTAAAGTAAAGCTAAAAGGGCTCCTGCTGCCTGTGAGCAGCCAAAGCCGAATGCTTCTTCCTTCCCTGTCGAAGGTTACAATTCCATGCCTACCAACCCAGATCCTATTCCCAGGAAAATCATGAATGAAACGACATAACTTCCATATTATGCTGACATGTCATTATCCATTTGCCGATGGTGAATGAGGTAATGCATGTGGGAGAAACGTGCTCTATCAGAACAGACTCTGCCAGGTATGACCAAGCACTAGCTAGTGTTTTGCATGTGTTATTTATAAACTACTGCATTTTCTGGAAGAGGATACGGAGACTCAGAGAGGTAAAGTGATTTGCCCAACATTATCCAGTTTCTCATTTGTAGACTTAGAATCAGAATGTAGGTTTGACTTCAAATACCATGCTCTTAATCATTATGCTATACTGCCTCCTAGATTATTTCATCCATTTCTGCATCCTACATTTGGGAAAATTTAGTCCCCCATCCCATCAGAGCTGTTGAGCAAGCTTTTTCTGACTTTGGGTTTTTCCCTCGGTTCTCAGCTCAACACCTATCTTTAAGTGTCTGAATCACGTGAACCCTTCTTTCTTGTCTCATTTCCCTCTTGTGTACTAGTGGCTCAAGACAAGTGGCCCTCATCTTGCATCCATCCTCAAAGCCAGATGGCTCTTATCTGTCCCATACCTCGTGCCATTCATGCTAGGGATGGCAAGTCAGAAGAGAGTTTCCAGTGAGATCATCTAGGTGAAAGCCTTCTCTAAACTATAAAGTTAATAGAGACACTATGCTCAAATAAGGAATTTATGATATACAGGAGCTTCTCGGGTTCTCTTGCCAAGGAAATATTTATAATGTCTAAAGGAAATTAATTCCCTCATCATTGATTACATCAGAGACTCAATCAAGATTTCATGTGGGACAGGGGCAAGAAGAGGATGAACAGCAAAGAGGTGATATTTTGGATTAGATCAAGTGGTCTATGTTTTGTGTACATTAGAGTCACTCTAATGTGTTGGGTAAATACCCTAGATCTAAGAAGCCTTTTTATTCCCTTTCAAAACAAAAATCCACTTATACATCTAGAATGGCCTTTGTTAACAAGATACTTAGATACATATGTAGGTAAGAAGCAAAAGAAAGAAAATATGTAAGGAACCATTCCAGAAACTTAGCAGTTATAATGGCATATTTCATGAAGGAAAGCATGTACACTAAGAAATAAGTCCAGTCCTGGTGGCAGCTGAAAGCTTGAATATTACTTATTCAATATTAAGTTCAGGACTTCTAATCAAATGTCATAAACAACTTCCTAGTTTCAGTTTATGAACACTGTCATTGACCTTAACATTTGGACCAAATAACTGAATCTGCACCCAATTTGCTAATGAACCATTCTTAGATACAACAGAAAGTAATTGCCTTAAACACTTAATAAATGTATTAAGCTAACCAGAAAGTTTCAGAAGAGCTAAATGGATTTGAATATTTTTGTTTTCTGACTCAGAATTCAAAAGTCTGACTCAGAATTCAAACAGCATGTGGTGGCAGTGGTAATGGTGGAATGTGCCAGGATGTGTTTATGTGATAACTGTCCTACCTCGCTGACATTTATTCACAGTCTATCTGGAAAATCTGCTGTACAGAACATCTCAAAAATATGTGCTACCTAAATTTCCCTCTTGTTGCAAGGTTGATTTTAACGGGCATTTTTAGAAAAATTCTCATAAGTAAATGGTCTTCAGGGTAAAATCTTGATATGTAAGCCTTCTATGGGCAGCAAAAGATACAATCAAGTACAAGAAGTTCAAAAAGCCAGGCAGGTTGTGAGAAACTCAAGATAGAAAGGAAACATCCACTCTACTTTATTCAGCCAGAAAACAAAACAAAACAAAACAAAAACACATGCCTGCGACTCAGGGTAGCTTTCATATTCTGTTTTTAATAATGTTTGGACCAATAAACTGGGGAAGACAAGAGCAAGTTCATAATATCAAGAAGGTATATTTTGGAATAAGTTTAAAAAATTGACTCTTCCAACAAGGTACTATAAGGAAATCAAGGTGGGGGGAGTTGGAGGAGGAGATAAATTCTTATTTTTATAAAACAGTGGGTATAATGCTGATTTAATCAAAGATAAATATAACTGAAGCAAAAGATTAGTCCTCTAAGCACAGTGTCTAAAGCAAAAATACCATAAGCCAAATTTGGAATGCTTTGTTATTCACATCTCAACATGAACACTTCTAATCACAAGGGAACCTTCTCTAATACCTTCTGAGCAATCATAAAATAATATATAGATTATGTCATTTAAAGCCGCACACTGTCTGATGGAGTAAACTGATAGTTAGAATTACTGAAAACTAGCAAGGTCTGCAAGGTTTAAAAATTATAATAAAATATTGAATAATTACTGTTATGTTAAAACTAGCCAAGTCCTTTAAACTTTTAAACAGCTTTCTCAGAGAGCAATAGAAAGGCTACAAAACAAACAAACCCAAGACTGAAAATCTCCATCTCTATTTCACCTGAAGCTTATAATTCATTTGTTTGTCACCCAAACCAATAACTGTTTCTAAAAAGAATATTTAGCTGACCAGATAGAACAAAAAGCTAGCCAAATAAGGGCAATTGTCTGATAAATGCTCAAATAAGTAAGCTTTATTTTTACCAAATTATCTTTCTAGAATAAAATAAGCTTATGAATAATCTGCCAACTGTCATTTGACACTTGTCTCTTCAACTAAGTCCTTAGTAAACATTTATCTACTTTTAGGTAATACAGAAAAATACTGAATATTCTAATTGTTTAAAGCAAAATATATATGTAAAGAACACATTAAAATTTAAAAAGCATTCTCATATATTTAATATTTGGATACACTGAATTCGTAAGTATTTTGCCCCCTAAGATAACTACTTAAAAGAAAATAGAGAGGCAGGTCCTTTTCTACCATGTCTTGAGTACAAGTGAGCTAATAAAATCAGAGTAGAATATGTAAGCTATTTGTGATTTCAAATATCCCATGCATACAAGATTTTTTTCCTTGTTTACTTTTACAGATATTGAGAACGTTAATTTTTAAAGAAATAGCAGTCAGGGCCAAATCTAGCTCATCATAAAAGATCTGAAAGGGAAAGTTAATCGTTAAATCAATCTACTTAGTCACTAGGCAAGCCTCTCTGGAAGCCCACAACTCTGCCTTCTGGAACCATTTGGTTGTCATAAATACAATAATAACACAGCAGCTGTAATCTACAAAAATGGCTGTAGTCCTTTTTCTCAGGTGGACTGAATTGGGACATAACAAATATTTGCTACTCACTTTTCAATTTTCTTGTCTTCCGCTCAAGTGTCTGGCAAGTATTCACTAACTCAGTATTTATAGTCTGAAGATTCCGTTGTTCCGAAATTGCGTCCTCTAATTTATGCAGCAAAGACTTAGCTTTGTCACTGGCTGAGTGGGCTGCCCGATCTCGATCCTCAACCTGGACACGTACAGTTAATGCTGGATTTTAGCAGGGTGGCCAGGAAAGAAAGCAATTGAGCGCTCACTGTTACTATGCACACGAAACTGAAAATGTGCTTTTCTTCTCAGGGAAGTGATAAGCCTCTACTGAACTTCTGCAATTCTGTGTTTGCATGGGCTTTGTATGCCTGAGCTATTTCTTCAGCGGTAAAAGTCCTGATATGTCAAGCTGCCTCTTTCTGCAAAGATGCCTCTTTTCATCAGTAGGCTGTTGACACCGCCTTTTTTACAACTCCCCGTTACTTCCTCCGCTCGCTGCTGGTCGCCAGGGACTGAACTTCGCAGTTCCTCTTTGTTTTTTTGGTTTTTGTTTTTTTTTTTTTCTGTTCCTCCTCTGTTTTTTACTTCATGGTTTCAAAGACATCTGAGGAAACTTCCCTTTGAACATAAAGTGGTCAAAGGCCACCCTACCTGCTCTTCTCCATCCTCCAGCCATAGGCTGGTTCTGTGGACCTTCTTCCTAAGGTCAGCTTCCGGGTTGACAGCATCTTCTTGCAGTTGTTCAAGGGTTTCTAGTTGTTTCTGCCTGGAGTTAAAAAAAAAAAAAAAAAAAAAAAAAGGTCCAAACCGCAAGCTATCAGTGACATTTCAACTAAGAGTCACCCCTGGGAAGTTGTGACAAATTGAGACTTAATATACTTCCTCAGAGATCAGAGGAAAAAGTGAAAGTATTTACATACATATATAAATACTTGACAAATAGAGAATTTTAACCAAAGCAATCATATCGATCAGTTGGCCTGATACCCCTACTTTACAGATAAGGGTATTTGATCTCCTATTTTACACTGGAATATTCAGTTTCCCACAAACTACATTCATAGTAGTTAGTATCAGTCACCAATTGCTTAGATGGTGGCACAGTGAGATCACTGTAAGAGGTGGAATATTTACACATCATAGCTAGCCTTTTTTTTTTTTCCTGAAAAAAGAGAGAAAAGAAAAAGAAGGAAAAAGAAACAAAAAAGAAAAGAAATAAGAGCTTTGTTTCATGATCTTGGCCTTTTCTAAGAGTTGCCCATCATGGTAAATCATGAGTATAGGAAGGGCTGCTCCCAAGCACAGATGAAACACTAGATGTTAGTATTTCCAAGTGAAGCCTTGTCTTTTCTGAAAACTTGACCCCTCTCCCTTTCTTCCTCACTCCAAATCTCTTAGTGTTATTATGTTACCTCTCTTTTGGATCCAACCCTAATCCTCCAAATACATTAAAATGCACCTGCTCTCAGTTAGCTGGTATTATTTAAACCATGTTATGTATCAGTATGTCCATGACTATCTGGAAACAACTGAATAAGGACCTTAGCTCAAAGGGATAATAAACTCTGGGAGCTTCAAAGCAGTGAGGAAAGCACTATCAGGTTTAGGCCTTTTGCATGCCTCTCAAACGTTAACAGAGTCAGAATCTCATTGTATACTTACATAAATCTATCCCTAACTACAAGAAGAATCACATGAGAGACCAGGATGGTTGCATAGAATGCTTACCATCATGGAAAACTAGCAAATAAAGCTCTAAAGAAAAATAAGAACTACCTAAACAAACAATATATTGAGCTTTATTTAATACCTTATAGTTAGTCTTTCCTTTTGTAAATTGTGGCAAAAATATTAAATATGAGATCTATCCCCTTAACACATTTTTAAGTGTTTGTTAACTATAGGCACAGTGTGGTATAGCAGATCGCTAGAAATTACTTGTCTTGGTAACTGAAGCTTTATATCCATTACATTGCAACTCTCCATTCCCCCTTCCTCTAGTCCCTGGAAACCACCATTCAACTTTCTGCTTCTATGAGTTTGACAATTGTAAATACCTCATAGAAGTGTAATCATGACATTTGTCCTTCTGTGACTGGTTAATTTCACTTAGCATAATATCCTCAGGATTTATCCATTTATCACATATGACAAAATTTCCTTCTTTTTAAAGACTGAATAATATTCCATTTTACACACACACACACACACACACACACACGTATATATTTTATTTACCATGGATATTTAGGTTGTTTCTACATCTTTTTTTTTTTTAATTTTTTTTTTCAACGTTTATTTATTTTTGGGACAGAGAGACAGAGCATGAACGGGGGAGGGACAGAGAGAGAGGGAGACACAGAACTGGAAACAGGCTCCAGGCTCTGAGCCATCAGCCCAGAGCTGGACGTGGGGCTCGAACTCACGGACCGCGAGATCGTGACCTGGCTGAAGTCGGCCGCTTAACCGACTGCGCCACCCAGGCGCCCCTGGTTGTTTCTACATCTTGATTATCATGAATAATGCTGCAATAAACATGGGTATGTAAATATATCTTCAAGATTTTGCTTTGAATTCTTTTTTTTTTAATTTTTTTTAACGTTTATTTTTGAAACAGAGAGAGACAGAGCATGAACGGGGGAGGGGCAGAGAGAGAGGGAGACACAGAACCGGAAGCAGGCTCCAGGCTCCGAGCCATCAGCCCAGAGCCCGACACGGGGCTCGAACTCACTGACTGTGAGATCGTGACCTGAGCTGAAGTTGGACGCTCAACCGACTGAGCCACCCAGGCGCCCCGCTTTGAATTCTTTTGAACATATACCCAGAAGTGGGAATGCTGGATCATTTGGTAGTTCTATTTTTAATTTTTTGAGGAAACTCCATACTGTTTTCCATAGCAGTTGCCCTCTTTTACATTTCTACCAACAGTGTACAGAGTTTTAATGCTCTACATCTTTGCCTACATTTGGTATCTTTTTGTGTTTTTTGGTTTTTAATAATAGCCTTCCCTAACAGGTATGATTCATTCATCATTGTGAAAGACTCATTGTGGGTTTTATTTGCATTTCCCTGATGACAAGTGATGTTGATCACCTTCTCATATACCTTTTGGTCAACTGTAGGTCTTCTTTGGAAAAATGTCTATTCAAGTCCTTTGCTATTTTTAAATTGGGTTATTTTGTTGTTGTTACTGAGTTGTAGTAGTTCTTCATGTATTTTGAATACCCTTATCAGATATATGGTTTACAAAAATTTTCTTTCATTCATAGGTTACCTTTTCTCTGTTAATTCCTTTGTTGTTCAGAAGCTGTTTAATCTGATGTAGATCCACTTATCTAGCTTTACTTGACTTGCTTCTGCTTTTGATGTCATAGCCAAGGCCAATGTCATGAAGATTTTCCCCCAAGTTTTATTCTAGGAGTTTTACAGTTTTAGGTCATATATTTAAGTCTTTAATCCATATTGAGTTGATTTTTGTATGTGGTATGTAGCAAGGTTCACCTTCATTCTTTTTGCATGTGAATATCCAGTTTTCCCAACACCATTTGTTGAAAGGACTATCCTTTCTCCACTGTGTATTGTTGACACCCTAGTCAAAGATGACTTGGCCATTTACACATGGCCATATTATTTCTGGGCACTCTATTCTGTTCTCTCTTTAGGCTAGTACATACTTTTTGAATTACCATAGCTTTGAAATAGATATCTTAAAATAAGGAAGTGTGATACCTCCAGCTTTATGATTCTTTCTCAAGATTGTTTTGGCTATTCAAGATCCTTTGTGGTTCCATATGAACATCAGAATTATTTTTTCTATTACTGTAGAAAATACGATTAGGATTTTGATTGGTATTGCACTGAATCTGTATATCACTTTGGGTAATATGGACCTTTTGACATTATTAAGTCTTCTAATCTATGAATACAGATGTCTTCACTTATTTGTACCTTCTTCATTTTCTTTCAGCAATGTTTTATAGTTTCACCTCCTTATTAAATTCACTGCTATTTTATTCTTTGGATACTGTTTTAAATGAGATTGTTTTTCCAACTTCCTTTTTAGATAGTTCATTGTTAGTGTATAGAAATGCATCTGATTTTTATATGTTAATTTTGTATGTATGCTGGAACTTTGCTGTATTTATTTTTGAGAGAGAGGCTGAGAGAAAGGGAGACAGAGATTCAAAGCAGACTCTGCACTACTAGTGCAGAGCCTGACACAGGGCTCAAACTCACGAACTGCAAGACCATGACCTGAGCTGAAGACCCAGACCCTCAACTGACAGAGCCAACTGAGCCAAAGGTGCCCTATGTATAAGATCATGTCTGTAAATACAGATGATTTTACTGCTTCCTTTCCAATATGGATGCCTTTTGTTTCTTTTTCTTGCTTAATTGTTCTGGCTAAGGACTTCTAGGAGTATGTTTCTTAGTAGTGGTGAGAGTGGACATGCTTGCCTTGGTTCTGATCTTAGAGAAAAAGCTTTTAGTCTTTCGAGTATGGTATTCGCTGTGTGCTTTTCATTTATGGCCTTTATTATGCTGAGTCATTTCTATTTCTAGTATTTTGAATATTTTTATCATGAAAAAGTTAGATCTTGCCAAATGTTTTTCTACATCATTTCAGATGACCATGTGATATATATTTTTCATTCTGTTAATGGAGTATATCACATTAATTTATTTGTGTATGTTGAACCATCCTTACATCCCAGGGATAAATCTTACATGGTCATCATGTATTATTGTTTTTGATACCTTATTGAAGTTGATTGCTAGTATTTTGTTGCACCTATACTCATCAGGAATATTGACCTGTAGTTTTCTTTGCTTGTAGTATCTTTGGTTTTGGTGTCAGCAAAAAATTGACCTCACTAAAAGAATGGGGAAGTGGTTTCTCCTCTATGATTTTTTGAAAGTTTCAAAAGACACCACCTGGTCCTGATCTTTGTTGGGTTTTTGAATACTGCTTCAATCTCCTTAGCATTTTTTGCTCTGTTCAGATTATCTTTTCCTTACTGACTCAGGCTTGCTAGGTTATATGTTCCTAAACATCCATTTCTTCAAGCTTATCCAATTATTGGTGTATGACTGCTTGCTCATAATGGTCTTTTATGATCCTTCCACCCGCCCCCACACTGTAGCATCAGTTGTAATATCTCCTCTTTTGTTTCTGATTTTATTTTAATCTACTTTTTCTTAGTCTAGCTATAGGTTTGTCAATTATATCTTCAAAAAACACAACTCGGGGGTGCCTGGGTGGCTCAGTCGGTTGGGCATCCAACTTTGGCTCAGGTCATGATCTCGTGGTCTGTGAGTTCGAGCCCTGCATCAGGCTCTGGGCTGATGGCTCAGAGCCTGGAGCCTGCTTCGGATTCTGTGTCTCCTCCTCTCTCTGCCCCTTCCCCGTTCATGCTCTGTCTCTGTCTCTCAAAAATGAATAAACGTTAAAAAAAATTTTTTTTAAATAAAAAAATAAAAAACACAACTCAGACTTTCAGGGAATATGGGAGAAGAGGAGGATCCTAGGCTCACCTAATCCCACAGATATGCCCAGATAACACACACATCAGTGTAAATAAGCCATAAAGTGACCCAAACACTGAAAGAATAGACTTTCCACAGCTAAATGTAGAAAAGAGGCCACAATGAAGAGAGTAGGAATGGCAGAGACATGGTCAGGAGCCAAAATGACTCATGGGACTGTCTGTTGGAAGGAAGGATGCCACTGGCACAGAGAGGGGAGAGAAGGAGACCCCACACCAAGCATCTCAGGCATGGGGGAGCCACAGTGGGAAGATGAATTCCCATAACGTTGGGCTTTGAAAACCAGAGGGGCCTAATAGTCCTACCAAGATACAGCATAGAAGCAGCAGTTTGAAATATACCCGGGGTATATGGGAGGGAGAGTTATTCACTTATCTCAGAGCAGGTGCTGGAGGGGCAGGGATCTTTGGAAGAGTTCTCCAAGAACTGCTCTGACTGCAGTCCTTACCCACCAATGACAGCTTCTCATGGGACACCAAAGGTAGAGAACCTTGAAGTTTGGTGCTACTACAGGTCTGGCAAAGTCCTGGTCTGGGACAAATCCAGCCGAGGTGGTCCCAGACTGGCCCATTAACAAAACAAGTACCAAACTATGACCACAGCAGGCAAGGAGAGCCATCACAGATGACTGGATTGAAGGCAAATGTTGCTCAGCCTTATTACCAGTGTACATGCAACACACATAGGAAACACTCCTGAAGGATCAGGTTCTGGTAAACAGGGGACATGGCACTGCGGAGCTCCACAGGATGTCTTCTTCATAAGGCCACTACTTTCAAGAGCAGGAGACACTGCTGACCTTCCTAACATATAGAAAGAGACACAGAGAATTAGACAAAAAGAAAAAAAGAAAAAAGAGAGAGAGAGACAGAGGATTATGTCCCAAATGAAAGAACAAGTCAAAATGACAGCAAAAGACCTAAACAAAACAGAGATAATATGCCTGTTAGAGAATTTAAAATAATGGTAATAATGGTACTCAATGGACTTGAGAAAAGATTGGAGGATTTCAGTGAGACACTCAACAAAGAGATATAAAACATAAAATAGAACCAACCAGAGATAAACAGCTCAATAACTGAAATTTAAAACACATTAGGTAGAAGAAGGGGAGAAGATGGCAGCATAGGATGATGCTGGGCTCACCTCGTCCTGCTGATCACTTAGATTCCACCCACATCTGCCTAATTTACCCCGATAACCACCAGAAGACTAGCAGAATGGACTATCTGGAGCCAAGCATAGACAAGAGGCCCACGGAAGAGGGTAGGAAGGGTGGAGAGGCAGTAAGCACTACACGAACTGGTAGGAGGGAGCCGGGGAGGTGGAGGGGCAGCCCACCCGGCAAGTCAGAGCCCCCGAGTCTGGCTTGCAAAAGCAGAGGGGCCGGACTCCATGAGTTCTGACAGCCAGCGGGACTTAACATCTGGAATGTTATAAGTCAACAGCTCTGCTCGGAGAGCAGGAGGGCGAGAGGACAATGGGAGGGAGAGGTGTTGAGCCCCGGAAGACAGAGTTCAGCTCGGCAGGGAACCAAGGCGCTGGCCAGTGCCATCTCCCTCTCCCATGCCGCACTGAAATCCCAAATGGAACCAGTTTCTGTCACCGAACTTTCTTGCACTGCACAAACACCCAACGCTGTGCTTCTGTGGATCCATCCCTCCAACGGGTCTGGCCTGGCAGCTCAGAGCATGGAGCCTGTTTCAGATTCTGTGTCTCCCTCTTTCTCTGACCCTCCCCTGTTCATGCTCTCTGTCTCAAAAATAAATAAATGTTAAAAAAAAATTTTTTTAAAAATAAAGCAGAGATAATACCTATCCTTCTCAAGCTATTCCAAAAAATAGAAACGGAAGAAAAACTTCCAGACTCATTCCATGAAGCCAGCGTTACTTTGATTCCTAAACCAGACAGAGACCCAGCAAATAAAGAGAGCTACAGGCCAATATCCCTGATGAATATGGATGCAAAAATTCTCAATAAGACACTATTCAACAGCATATAAAAAGAATTATTCACCATGATCAAGTGGGATTCATTCCTGGAATGCAGGGCTGGTTCAACATTTGCAAATCAATCAACGTGATACATCACATTAATAAAAGAAAAGATAAGAGCCGTAGGATCCTGCCAATCGATGCAGAAAAAGCATTTGACAAAATTCAGCATCCTTTCTTAATAAAAACCCTTGAGAAAGTCGGGATAGAAGGAACATACTTAAACATCATAAAAGCCATTTATGAAAAGCCCACAGCTAATATCATCCTCAATGGGGAAAAACTGAGAGCTTTTTCCCTGAGATCAGGAACACGACAGGGATGTCCACTCTCACTGCTGTTGTTTAACATAGTGTTGGAAGTGCTAGCATCAGCAATCAGACAACAAAAGGAAATCAAAGGCATCAAAATTGGCAAAGATGAAGTCAAGCTTTCACTTTTTGCAGATGACATGATATTATACATGGAAAACCTGATAGACTCCACCAAAAGTCTGCTAGAACTGATACATGAATTCAGCAAAGTCGCAGGATACAAAATCAATGTACAGAAATCAGTTGCATTCTTATACACTAATAATGAAGCAACAGAAAGACAAATAAAGAAACTGATCCCATTCACAATTGCACCAAGAAGCATAAAATACCTAGGAATCAACCTAACCAAAGCTGTAAAATATCTGTATGCTGACTATAAAAAGCTTATGAAGGAAACTAAAGAAGACATAAAGAAATGGAAAAACATTCCATACTCAAGGATTGGAAGAATAAATATTGTTAAAATGTCAATACTACCCAAAGCTATCTACACATTCAATGCAATCCCAATCAAAATTGCACCAGCATTCTTCTCAAAGCTAGAAAAAGCAATCATAAAATTTGTATGGAACCACAAAAGACCCCAAATAGCCAAAGTAATCTTGAAGACGACCACGAAAGCAGGAGGCATCACAATCCCAGACTTCAGCATCTACTACAAAGCTGTAATCATCAAGACAGCATGGTATTGGCACAAAAACAGACACATAGACCAATGGAATAGAATAGAAACCCTAGAATTAGACCCACAAAAGTATGGCCAACTCATCTTTGACAAAGCAGGAAATAATATCCAATAGAAAAAAGACAGTCTCTTTAACAAATGGTGCTGGGAGAACTGGACAGCAACATGCAGAAGGATGAAACTAGACAACTTTCTTACATCATTCACAAAAATAAACTCAAAATGGATAAAGGACCTGAATGTGAGACAGGAAACCATCAAAACCCTAAAGGAGAAAGCAGGAAAAAACCTCTCTGACCTCAGCTGCAGCCATTTCTTACTTGACACATCCCCAAAGGCAAGGGAATTAAAAGCAAAAATGAACTATTGGGACCTCATCAAGATAAAAAGCTTCTTCACTGCATAGGAAACAATCAACAAAACTAAAAGGCAACCAATGAAATGGGAAAAGATATTTGCAAATGACATATTGGACAAAGGGCTAATATCCAAAATCTATAAAGAGCTCATCAAACTCCACACCCGGAAATCAAATAATCCAGTGAATAAATGGGCAGAAAACATGAATAGACACTTCTCTAAAGATGTGTAAGGCCAACAGATGGCCTGACAGGTACATGAGAAGATGCTCGACATCACTCATCATCCAGGATATACAAATCAAAACCACATTGAGATACCACCTCACACCAGTCAGAATGGCTAACATGAACAACTCAGGCAACAGCCAATGTTGGTGAGGATGTGGAGAAAGAGGATCTCTTTTGCACTGCTGGTGGGAATGCAAACTGGTGCAGCCACTCTGGAAAACATGTGGAGGTTCCTTGAAAAATTAAAAATAGATCTACCCTATGACCCAGCAATAGCACTGCTAGGAATTTACCCAGTGGGTACAGGACTGCTGATGCATAGGGGCACTTGTAACCTAATGTTAATAGCAGCACTTTCAACAAGAGCCTAAATGTCCATCAACTGATGAATGGATAAAGAAATTGTGGTTTATATACATAATGGAATACTACATGGCAATGAAAAACAATGAAATACGGCCTTTTGTAGCAACGTGGATGGAACTGGAGAGTGTTATGCTAAGTGAAATAAATCATACAGAGAAGGACAGATACCATATGTTTTCATTCTTATGTGGATCCTGAGAAACTTAACAGAAGACCATGGGGGAAGGGAAGAAAAAAAAAGAGGTTAGGGAGGGAGGGAGGGAGCCAAAACATAAGAGACTCTTAAAGACTGAGAACAAACTGAGTGCTGATGGGGGGTGGGAGGGAGGGGAGGGTGGGTAATGGGTATTGAGGCGGACACCTGTTGGGATGAGCATTGGGTGTTGTATGGAAACCAATTTGACAATAAATTTCGTATTAAAAAAAGATAAATCAGCTGCATTATGTACAAAAAAAATACATTAAAAGAAGCAGAACAGATCAGTGATCTGGAGGACAGAATAGTAGAAAGCAATCTAGCTGAACATGAGAAAGAAAAAAATAATAAATGAAAACAGAGTAATAGAACTCAATGACCTGATGAAGCATAATAACATTCACATCATAAGGATCCCAGAAGGAAAAGAGAGCAAAGGGGGCATAAAATACATTTGTATAAATAATCCCTGAAAACTACCTGAATCTGGGGAAGGAAACACAAATTCAGATCAATGAGGCAATGAGGAAAGTCCCGAACAAAATTGACCTAAGCAGGGCCACACCAAGACACAGAGTAATTAAGATCAAAATGTAGCAATTAAGAGCATTTTTAAAATAGCATGAGGAAAGCAAACAGTTGCATTCAAGGGAGTCCCCATAAGGCTATCCACTGATGTTTGAGCAGTCACTTTGCAGGCCAGAAAAGAGTAGAATGATATATTCAAAGTGTTCAAAGAAAAAATCTGCAACCAAGAATGCTCTATCTAACAAAGCTATCACTCAGAATAGGAGAGATGAGGTTTTCAGAGAAAAAAAATTTAAAGAAATTTACCACTAAACAAGCCTTACAAGAAATGTTAAAGGGGACTCTTTGAGTGGAAAAGAATGACTATAAGTAGGAATGAGAAAAGTAAGATGCACTAAATCACTACAGTTAAGTGTATCTATAAAAATCAGCCAAGGGATTCACAAAGTAAGAGATGTAAAGTATGACACCATATACCTAAATTGTGGAGGGAGAGGAGTAAAAATTTAGTGCTTTTAGAATGAGTTCAAACTTAAACAACCATCAAAATACTATAGACTGCTATATCAAAAATATAATATAGAAAAACTTAATGGGAACCACAAATCAAAAGCTGGTAATAGATATGCAAAAAAAAAAATGAAAAGAAAGAAATCCAAGTATATCACAAAGAAAACCAGCAAACCATGACAGAAGAAAGGAATAGAAAACTATAAAACAGTGATAAAACAAATAACAAAATGGCAATAAGTATATAATGATCAGTAATTACTTTGGATGTAAATGGACTAAAAGCTCCAATCAAAAGATGTAAGGAGATGGAGTGGATAAAAAAACAAGACCTATCTATATGCTGCCTACAAGGGACTCATTTCAGACCTAAAGACACATGCAGATTGAAAGTGAATGGATGGAAGAGCATTTATCATGTAAATGGAAGTAAAAGAAAACCAGAGGAGCAATACTTAAATCAGACAAAAAGAGACTTTAAAACAAAGACTATAAGAAGAGACAAAGAAAGACAGTATATAATCTTAAAGGGAACAATGCAAAAATAAGATTTAACAATTATAAATATTTATGCACCTAACATGGAAACATCCAAATACAAAAAGAACCTAATTACATAAAGTTAATAATCAATAGCAATACAATAATAGTAAGAGACTTTAACATCCCACTTACATGCAAGGATAGATCATCCAAACATAAAATCAACAAGAAAAGAGTGTTTTTGAATGACACATTGGACTAGATAGATCTAACAGATATATTCAGAACAGTCTATTCTAAAACAGTAAAATACACATCCTTTTCAAGTACACATAGAACAGATCACATATTAGGCCAAAAAATAAGTCTCAACAAATTCAAAATAATTGAAGTCATACTATGCATCTTTTCCAACCACAGTACCATGAAACTAGAAATCAACCACAAGAAAAAATTTCCAAAGAACGCAAATACATGGAAGTTAAATAACATGCTACCAAACAATGAATGGGTCAGCCAAGAAATCAAAGAGGAATTCAAAAATTACATGGAGACAAATGAAAGCAGAAACTAATGGTACAAAAATGTTTGGGATGTAGTAAAATCTCTTCTAACAGTAAACTTTATAGCAATACAGACCTACCACAAGAAGCAAGAAAAATCTCAAACAACCTAGCCATACATCTAAAGGAGCTAGAAAAAGAAGAACAAATTCCAAAACCAGGAGAAGGGAATAATAATAAGAGCAAAAGGAAATGAAATAGAAACAGAGAAAACGATAGAACATATCAATAAAACCAAAAACTGGTTCTTTGGAAGGATCAACAAAATTTATAAACCTTTAGCCAGACTCAAGAGAGAAAGAGAGAACTCAAAATAAGAAAGAGGAGAAATAAACACCACCACAGAAATATAAAAGCTTATAAGAGAATATTATGAAAAATTATATGCCAACAAATTGGACAACTTAGAAGAAATGGATAAATTCCTAGAAACATATACCCTCCCAAAACTGAATCAGAAGGACACAGAAAATTCAAACAGACCAGTTACCAGCAATGTGATTGAATCTGTAATTTTTTTTAAAACTCCCAACAAAGAAGTCCAGGACCAGTGGGTTTCACAGGTGAATTCTATGAAATATTTAAGGAAGAGTTAATGCCTATTCTTCTCAAACCTTTCAAAAAATAAAAGAGAAATGAAAGCTTCCAAACTCATTCTATGTGGCCAAGATTACCCTGATACCAAAACCAGATATAGACACAACAACATAAGAAAAAAAAAAAAAAGAAAAGAAAAAACTACAGGCCGATATTTCTAATAACCATATACACAAAAATCATCCACAAAATACTAGCAAACCAAAGCCAACAATACATTAAAAAAATCATTCACCATGATTGAGATTTATTCCTGGGATGCAAAAATAATTAAACATTCACAAATCAATCAACATGACATGTAACATTGACAAAAGATAAAAACCACATGACCATTTCAATAGATACAGAAAAAGAATTTGACAAAGTACAACATCCATTCATGATACAAACCCCCAACAAAGAAGGTTTAGAGGGAAACATACCTCAACACAATAAAGGCATATATGAATATGAATATACATATATATATATAAAGGCATATATGAATAAATATATGAAAAAGCAACAGTTAACATCACACTCAATTGAGAAAAACGGAGCTTTCCCCCTAAGATCAGGAACAAGTCAAGGATGTCCACTCTCACCACTACTACTCAACATTGTACTTGAAGTCCTAACCATAGCAATCAAACAAGAAATAAAAGGCATCCAAATTGGTAATAAAACCTTCACTGTTTGCAGATGATATGACACTATATATAAAAAACCCTAGAGACTCTACCAAAAAACTATTAGAACTAGTAAATGAATTCAGTAAAGTTGCAAGATATAAAATCAATACACAGGAATTTTGTGTCTCTATACACTAATAATGAAGTAGCAGAAAGAGAAATGAATACAACAATCCCATTTATAATTGCACACCAAAAATAATAAAATATCTAGGAATAAACACACCAAGGAGGTGAAAGAACTATACACTGACAACTATAAAACACTGATGAAAGAAACTGAAGGACAACACAAACAAATGGAAAGATAGCCCACGCTCATGGATTGGGAGAACAAATATTGTTAAAATGTCCATATTACCCAAAGCAATCTACAGATTTAATACAATCTCTATCAAAATACCAACAGCATTTTTCACAGAGCTAGAACATGTAACCCTAAAATTTGTATGAAACCACGAAGACCCCAAATTGCCAAAGTAATCTTGAAAAAAGAACAAAATTAGTACTATCACAATCCCAGATTTCAAAATGTACTCAAATCCATAGTAGTGAAAACTGTATGGTACCAGCACAAAAATAGACACATCAATATAACAGAATAGACAGCCCAGAAATAAACCCATGTTTATATGGTTAATTAACCTATGACAAGGGAGATAAAGATATGCAGTGGGACACACACTGTCTTCAACAAATGGTGTTGGGGAAAATTGGACAGCTACACTCAAAAGAATGAAACCAGACCACTTTCGTATACCAAAAACAAAACTAAACTCAAAATGGATTAGAGACCTAAATGTAAGACCTGAAGCCATAACAATCCTAGAAGAGAGCACAGGCAATAATTTCTCTGACATCAGCTGTAGCAACATTTTTCTAGATTTGTCTCCTGAGGCAAGGGAAATAAAAGCAAAAATAAATTATTGGGAGTACATCAAAATAAAAACCTACAGCAGAGCCAAGGAAACAATCAACAAAGCTAAAAGGCAAACTATGGAATAGGAGAAAATATCTGCAAATGACATCCAATAAAGGGTTAGTATCCAAAATATATAAAGAACTTCTGCAACTCAACAGCCCAAAACAAATAATCCAATTAAAAAATGGGCAGAAGACATGAACAGACATTGCTCCAAAGACACATAGATGGCCAATGAGACATGAAAAATGCTCAGCATCACTCACCATCAGAAAAATGCAAATCAAAACCACAATGATACCACCTCATACCTGTCAGAATGGCCAAAATTAAAAATACAAGAAACAAGAAGTGTTTGCAAGGACGTGAGCTAAAAAGAATGCTGTGCACTATTGTTGGTGAGCGTACACTGTGGAAAACGGTATGGAGGTTCCCCAAAACATTAAAAAGATAATTACCATATGACCCAGTAATTCCATTACTGGGTATTTACCCAAAGAATACAAAAACGCTAATTCAAAAAGATATATGCACTCTTGTTTATTGCAACATTATTTGCAATAGCCAAATTATGGAAGTAACCTAAGTGTCCACTGATTGATGAAAGGATAAACAAGGTGTGATATATATATAGAGAGAGACACACACACACACACACACACACTAGAATATTACTCAGCCATAAAACAAGAATAAAATCTTGCCATTTGTAATAGCATGGATGGACCTAGATCTGTCAGAGAAAGAAAAATACCATGATTTCATTCATGTGGAATTTATGAAACAAAATAAATGAATAAAGGGGGGAAAAAAAGACAAACACACACACACAAAAACAAGTCATTTAAATATAGAGAACTGATGGTTACTAGAGGTGGGTGGGGGATGGGTGAAATAGGTGAAGGGCATAAGAATACATGTATCATGGTGAGCACTGAGCAATGGATAGAATTGTTGAACCACCATATTGTACACTTGAAACTAATAACTGTATATTCTGCTAGAGTTGAAATTATAAATTGGAGATATTTTAAAAATTAAAATTTTTAAAAGCCAACTCCGTTTTATTGATTTTTATTTAAAGAGTTTTCCTATTCTCTGTTTCATTTATTTATGCTCTGATCTTTATTATTTCCTTCCTTGTTCTAATTTTGATCTTAGTTCTTCTTCTTCTGGTTTCTTGAGCTACAAAGTTAGGTTGTTAACTTGAGATCTTCCTTCTTTTTAATGTAGGCACATTTGTCACCATTCACTTCTCTTTTAGTACTGCTTTTTCTGCATACTATATATTTTGATATGTTGCGCTCAATTTTGTTTGTCTCAAGGTATTTTCTAATTTCCCTTGTAATTTCTTCTTTGTGGTTTTTCAGCAGTGTGCTAATTTCTAAATATTTGTGAATTTGCCAGTTTGCTATGATTTCCGGTTCTATTCCACTGTGGTTGTAAAAGATAGCAAAATTTCCATCTTCTTAAATTTGATAAAACTTGTTTTGTGACTTAACATGTGATCCTGCAGAAAGTTCCATGTGCCCTTGAGAAGCATGTATATTCTGTAGCTATAGGGTAGAATGTTCTGTAAGTGTCTGTTAGGTCCATTTAGTCTATAATATTCAAGTATGTTGTTTCCTTATTGATCTTCTGCCTCGATGTTCTATCCATTATTGAAAGTGGTGTATTTAAGTCTCCTATTATATTGCTATTTATTCCTTCCATTCTGTCAATATATGGTTTATATGTTTACATGCTCTGATACTGAATGCATATGTATTTTTAATTGTAATATCTTCCTAGTGAACTGATCCTTTTTATCACCGTATACTGCCCTCCCTTTGTCTCTTGTGACAATTTTTGACTTAAAGTCTTTTTTCTCTGATATAAGTATAGCCACTCTGACTCTCCTTTGGCCAGTATTTGCCTGGAGTATCTTTTTTCACCCTTCACTTTCAGCCTATGTGTGTCCTTACATCTGAAGTGCGTCTCGCAGACAGCATATAGTTGGATCTTGTTTTTTAATCTATTCAGCCAGTCTATGTCTTTTGATTGGAAAGTTTATGTACATTTAAAGTAATTGTTGATAAAGAGGGACCTTTATGACCCCTTTTTCACCGTGACCATTTTTCATTGTTTTGTGTGTTGCAGTTCTTTTGTTCCTTTTTCCTCCCTTGTCTTCGTGTTTCTTTCTTTCTTTTTTTTTTTTTTTTTTGATTAATAGTTCTTGACTCCTTTTTCTTTTGTGTATCTTCTACAGATATTTTCTTTGTGGTTACCATGGGGCTTACATAAAATATAACAGTATTTTAAGCTGACAACAACTTAACTTCAATCACATACAAAAACTATACTTTTACATCTCCCCTCCCCCCCTTTGTTATTGATGCAACTTACAAATTTTTATTGTGTACTTTAACATATTTTTATCATTTTATATACTTACAATTTTTAAACTTTTATCTTATAATTAAGTGATTTGCTTATCACTGCTATAATATTACAGTATTCTATATTTCTCTCTATATATATTTACCTTTACCTGATTTCATTGAACATCTTTATGACAGTTATTTTGAATTCTCTTAGAGGTAAATTATTTCTCTGATTCAATTAGTGACAGTTTTTGGAGATTTTGCTTCTTCATTTCTTCTGACTCTGTGTCAGTATCTGCACTTCAGAAAAAACAACCACTTCTCCCAGTCTCCATAGCCTGGACTCATATATACAGGAGAAAACCTTTATCAGTTTGGGCAGAGTTCTGGGGGCTTGCAAGTCTTCATGCTAATTCAAATCACCATTATCATCCTTATTGGAGCCTAAGTGTCTAGAGTATGATAGTAACATTGCTCTAAGATGGGTGTGACAGAAGACAGTCTTTTAGATACCCCTCAGAAAAGTGATCCTATTCTTTCCTTCCCTAGGGAGAAGCTAAGATCTGGGGTTTTTCATCTGTTTTCTTCTGAGCTAGGGGACTATGATGAGTACTTGTGTGCTAGTTCCACCTGCCATCACTGTTCTTAGTGTCCCCTAAGTGTCTACAGTATGTCCAGTTCCATCTGCACTTTGAGACAGTTGAGTCAAAAGCCACTATCTTGGCAAGTCCTCAGAAATGTTGGAATGTGGACACACAGTCTGATTCTTTTCTTCCCAGGGAGAAGCCGGATGCTGGGGGATTCCTTCTGATCACATGGTCCTATACCTGGAGCAGGAATGACACTGACAGGGTATCTAGAATTTTTCTACCAGCGTTGATGTGGCTGGTTTCACATCCACCCAGGTGCAGAGCTTCCCAAATAGTTTCTGAATTTCTCAAAAAAGTGAATTTGTTCATGTATCACTGTTGAATCAGTATATCCCATGAGGGAAGGAAGGCCCAGGGCCTCCTATTCGACCTTCTTGCTGACATTACCTCTTCCTCTTCCTCTTCTTCCTCTTCCTCTTCTTCTTCTTCTTTTTAAGACATCAGTTTTACCAACTTTTCTCTTTTGTAATAGTCTAAGCTCTCAAGACTGTCCATTATCTTCCAAGGGAAAGCAAAAGGATTGTAAGGACCAACAGAAATCCATATTTAATTACAACTTTAATCATATATATTACATATATTTGCACCTATAATGCACTTTGTGATTAAGTCTTAAAAATAGCTTTTAAAGAATTAGACAGTACTAGCTATTAAAGATATTCAAGAGATTTTAAATCTTTGAAGATGTTTCTTCCGTAGTGACTTGCATTATGTTAAGATATGTAGTATCAGCTTTGAGTGTGTTTTTAAATTCAGTATCTCCTTGCTAACATGTCCTAATGCCAAATCTTGATTTCTACTCCTGTTATCTGATTCTCTCTGAAACTTCACTATCCAAAGAGAACCCCATTTACCTAGTTTTCAGGGAAAAAAAAACACAAAAAACCAACAACAATGCTGTAAGTCAAGGATGACTCTTTTTTGTATTCCCACATCAAATTCACTAGCATGTAAGATTTGACCCATCCTCAAAATAAAGTTTGAATCCAACCATTTCTTATCTCCTTGCTCACCCTGACTCATGTTACACTCCTTCACCTACACTATTGAAATAGTTTCTAACTCAGTGGCTCAAACATGCAAGCTCATTAAAACCTCAGGGCCTTTGCACTAGCTAATTCCTCTGACTAAAACCCTTCCCAGATCATCTCTTAGCTCATACTCTCACTTTGTTCAGCTATCTACTAAATTTACCAATCACAGACAAGGCTTTACTGGCCCTTCCTTCTAAAATTTGGTCCTCCTGCCCCACCATTCCTGGTCTTCTTATTCTCTTAATTTTCTTTATATCACTTACCACCATTGCCTGGTATTATAGTATATAGTTACACGTTTATTTGTTCACTCTTTGAATACCTTAAAAATACTAGTTTCATGGATGCAGAGGTTTCTTAGTTAATTTTCTAGCATTTAGAAAAATAACTGACAAGGAGTTGGCAATTGGGTGTTGCACAAATGACATACTTTACACTCCCTGAGACCTTCAAGAGCAGTTTTTCCTTTCATTGCCTCTCCTTAACTCATTCAATTCTTTCCATTTCTCAGTACTTCAGCCTATTTATTGTACAACAGAATGAAAGCCTTCTCCTTCCCAGAAAACAGCCCCTGAGAGTTTACCTTTAATAAATATTTCTAAACATAGAATTCTTACTTTCATCCCCACAAAATACTCCCTACTCATAGATAAAGCTTACTCATTTAAAACTTATAAGCAAATCATTTCTTGTGTAGCCACTAAATGGTTTTGTCTATTTAAAATTCTATCCGCGGGGCGCCTGGGTGGCGCAGTCGGTTAATCGTCCGACTTCAGCCAGGTCACGATCTCGCGGTCCGTGAGTTCAAGCCCCGCGTCAGGCTCTGGGCTGATGGCTCAGAGCCTGGAGCCTGTTTCCGATTCTGTGTCTCCCTCTCTCTCTGCCCCTCCCCCGTTCATGCTCTGTCTCTCTCTGTCACAAAAATAAATAAAAACATTGAAAAAAAATTAAAAAAATAAAATAAAATTCTATCCGGAAGGCAGGGGTTTAACCAGTTGGGCTTAACCTGCTCAATACCAGGTTCCCAGAATATTTTTAATGAATATTTCATCCAATTTTAACAAGAGCATGGTAGGGGATTAATAGTTGAAAGAACGTGGGTTTTGAAGTTACACACATTTAGGTCTGATCCCAGCTGCCACTTAATAATCCCTCTTGGGCAACCTTGAATGAATCTCTGAAACTCTCAAGATAAATGAATGTCAAATTCTTAACACTACATCTAGCACAGTAAGCTCTCAACAAATTTCACCTATTGTTACTTAGTTGGGCTGCTTGTGAGTCTTATGGAATATAGAAAATTCACTTATTCAGAAATGACTCTCTCCAAATAGGTCTTTGTTGCTAAAAAGAAGAATTTTAACGCTCCCTTTTGTGGAGATGTTATCTGTGTAAGGAAGCTGCATATCCACTTAACCCACACACCACTATGGGGAAGTCTGGGCTCCCTGGTTCTTAGGGAGAATAGATGATCATTTTCTTGAGAGAACTCCTTCTGGTATTAACCTCTTTCTGGTATCTAATTTTCTTATTGGGGTGGGGTGGGGTGGGAATAAAACAGTTTCTTCTGGCTACTTTCTTTAAGCAACTTTGGTCTCTAACTACATTTTTTTTTTTATCTTATTCAAATTCACTACACACCCATGTTCATTCACTCACCAAAAAAGCATTTCTTAAGGGGATTCTTAGTGTGGTACTAGCAGATACATAAATAGTGGTCAACAAAAGATGTTACTGGCTGTCCTTGTTTAGTATGTGGCTTACAGAGGGCACAAATTTCAAGAATTTGGTGAATTAAGAATTAAGGTGAGAGTAAGATAGTAAATTATTTTACATTTAGAGTCCTCTATTCCCTGACTTCTCTTACTTGAAATATAATTGACTCGTGCCCAGTGCAATAAATACATTGTATACTGAGGCAGAAAATGAAGCCAGATGGGACAGGAGTCAACAGACTCAAATTCTTCCATTAATAATAGACTTCTTTGTAGATTTCCCATTAATAACCCTAAGGTCTTGACCAATTCACTTTAAATCTTTATGCTTCAGTCCTGTGTAAAATTGTAAGGTTTTACTAAATGATCTCTGAAGTCCTTTCTGATTAAGAGAGTTCTATATTCTATAATTCCAATTTTCTTCTTTAGGGAAAATAACTCCTTATACAATAGGTTTCCACAAATTTTAAAGTTCACTATTTGCAATTTATTGCAATATATAAGTTGAATATATTTATGTCAATTTCATGCTACTTCATAATTCAAAATTATCAGACAAAATGCCTTCCTTGAAAGAGTGAGATCATCATCTGAAATCAATGCATACAACTTGAAAAAAGTAAACTGAATGCCATGGTACAATCCCAAACGTGTCATTATACAAAGCATGGGTTTCTTGCAGATAAATGACCATCACCTGGAAAGAAATTCTTTTCTGAAATAAAAATATTCCAGCCTGAATCTCTTCAAAGTCTCTATTAATTTGACAGATTCTTTATCAAGAGATTTTTTCTGGCTTCCCAAGGTGTTCAGCGTTAATATGCAAAGATTTAGTTTCTCTTCCATTTTATATTTGATTTCCTACAAGAAAAGTCACAAAACAAACTCCACTATTTCAGTGTTAAATATAAACAAATGACAGGCCATTCCCATCTCAATAGTATTCATGGTTATTAGACACTAAACTTCTAACTGAACAGATACCAAGTCTCAACTGTCCAAAGATTATTTTTTGGACCCATTATCTCAATTTAACAAGTACATATTGCGTGCCTATTATGTGACTAAAATTGAGCTTTCTTAATATAAGCGGTCCCTAACCATTTCATCAATCATCACAACTGCTTTAGAATAGGATGGGGCAAGGAAATGCAATGAAATCAGTATTTGTTTATTAGCATACTCAAAAGCAATTAAAACAAAAAAAGGTTTGTCAAGGGGGTTGAAATTAGTATTTCAGAGTCTTCAGAGTTCACTTCTTGCTTGAGCTTAACTTAGGAAACTTATGGATGTTAGAAAGTTGTCTGGCAGCCAAGAAGTAGAGATAATAAGATAAAAGATAAGGAGATTTCTTCTTTTATGCTTCCTTTATAACCAAACAGGAAATAGTTACCTAAGTTCTCATTTTTCCAATGTTCTGCTAATTTCTGGTATAATGAAACTATCAGAATCTCAGGAGTAACATTCCTTTGCACAATAATTATTCCATCACATTTAAGCAATTTTAATAAGTCAAAGAAAAATTCAAGCTTAGACTAGCAGTTCTCACAAGATTCAAATAAAATACTTTTTCCATTCAACTATTTTATCCTGTCTCTTTAATACATATCACACATCCTCACTCTCATTTTTCCCCTCATGTTCATGCACACTTATCCTCACACACACATCTTCATGCTCTCCCATACTTTTCCCTACTCTCACACATACTTATTTTCACACTTACCTTCACGCTCTCACACACTTACCTCATGCTCTCACACACTTATGCTACCCTCATGTTCACACACACTTATTCTCACTCTTAGACACACTTACCTTCACCCTTACACACACTTATCCTCACCCTCATACTCTTACTTTCACCCACATGCACATACTCACGCACATCCCCAGACATTCACTCCATACACATCAACAGCCCGAGATAGCAGAAAATTACATAAAGTCTTAGAAATGATACTGCATATAATATTACCTGGTTTAATAAAGCAGAAGAAAAAATAGGAAAATCACAAACACAAAAAACACTTACAGTAAGCTTGTTCTCCCACTTTTTTTTCACAGTAAATTCTGGACCAGTTACCCACTGTAGAGAGCTATCCATGAGGGTTTCAACTTCAGAAACTTCTTTGTGCTGAAAGAATTCCACATGTTCAACTGGGAATTCAGGTGAAAGGCACATGCTATTATATAAGAAGTAATTTACACCAAAGGTCCTCTATAGATAATTAAGACACCATACACAGTTCTTTCTCATTTAATGCCACCCATGACTTTTCTTTATCTGGGGATATTGCCATGTGTAAATGCTAACTCTTGTCAGTTGCTGCATATATGCTGAATACATACAGATAGAATCATTTTTTTAGACAAAACATGCACATTTTTCTTCCTGTCTCAAATAGTAGGAAACAAGCATTTTCATGGATTTCTTTTTCCACTCTTTAAATACTACCTACCATACGCTAGGTACTATGAAAGGGTCTAGAAATACCAACGTGAAGGTAAGATGTTTTCTTCCTCTGACCATCTCATTTCTAGCCAAAAATCAAAATGAAATAAGAGGTACTACTATTAGCCAGAAAGAAACTGTTCACTAGATACTATGTCTTCAGTCCTCTGATACTAATGATTAGCCTGTAGGAAAAAAAGTTCGAACAATTTATAACGAATGATCAACCTATTTGTCCTGATTGAGCCAGAACTGGAAGATCATCTTCAGGAAGGTTTAAGAAAAATCTCTTTTCATAATAGGATTAATTTGAATCTCAGCAAAACACAGATATGCCTGTACTCCACAAACATACTGTAGATCAGCTATCTGCAAATGTTCGTAGCCAGTGAATCACCACAGTACATGTTACACAATACCAGCTTTTGAAGGACAGCTGTGAATTCCACTCCCTTTTGTTCAAATTTTCTCAGTAATAGCATTTCTTGGTCCATCAACATATCCAGAGATGACAAACTGGTGAAACTGCACTGCCACTCAACTTCATTGTCCTGAAACAATTATTAAAGTGTCCACAACTCTGTCATTCTAATAAAGAACATTTTTTATGCAAATGATATTCATGGGTCAATATAACTGTCCCCACCAAAGAGTGCTAGTTGTTTTATAAAATCCTCCTATGTTACCGAACAACAGCTTACATTTTCTTTCTAGGATGGCATCAACTTAACATTTATTCATTCTTAAGGAAAAACATTTATTCAATAGATAACATTTACATGTGGATAATATAAACCACTATGGCTCTAATTTAAGAAAATAGGGGAAGGTAAAGAAATACACAAGAAAAAAAAAAACTATAGGGAGGGTGTTCAATAACCACCACCACAAAAAACTAGTTTCTTTTGTCTCCTCCTTTCATAAAAGTCACTCTCAGATGATGTTTTCCAAAGGATAATTCTTATGGTTCTCCCAAAGCATCCGTCTCCTATCGTATTTTTGATACACGACCACACCACATTTAACTTCCTTCTTGTTGCCTATTGGAAAACATTTCAAGAGCTCTTATTTCTACACTTCCTAAGCCATTAGAACGATAAACCTCAGAGCCAGAACTTTGCCAGCTGCTTAACCCCTGTTTAGAAGTATAGAACTTTACAGGCTGGCATCTTGACATCATTATCATCTCAGAGGACTGCTGTGGCAGATTTGCCACCATTTCATTCAGTCTGGCAGTCTGGCCCGGTTTCAAAAACACAGTAAGATGATGAGTATTTGAAACAGAATGTCAGGAAAGCACAGCCCTCAGAAGAATGTCCAAGGCTGCCGGAGACAGCTTTAGATGAAGGCAGCATATGTTGCCCCCGGATCCTTGGCAGGAGAAATTCAAACAGCATTTGCCCTGAAGACATTTTTCCTCTTCTTTCAAGGTCATGTCACAGCTGTCAGGAGGAGGACATTCTGACATATCCATCGTCCACAGACATGGAAAGCCCATCAAAGTGGTGAAAAGAAAGCAATTTGCTAACAAAGCATTTCCTAACACAACAAGCACAGACTGGAAAGTACAAAGGAGTAAAAATATAGTCTTTGGGGGGTGGATCTCCAACATTTCATCCCCAAGAAGGCTTTTGATAATTTCCTCCCATGCTGAAAAAACTGGGTCTTCCTAACAGAAATTTTTTAAAGTAATTCATTTGCATTTTTAAATTAACCAAAAACATAAAAATGCCAATTTCTGTTCAGAATGTAATAATCAGTGCCATTACATTGGGATGCTACAATTTCATTTTAGAGCAAAGAAATTTCATGATTTTTATAAGCATCTTTATTTTTGTCAGATACATTTATTTCAGGGGGTTAGGGAAATACCTAAAGATAGTTCATGGATCTCTATCGTTATCTTCAGGACCCCAGGCCCGGGTATCGGCACAGGTACTTTCTCCTAAAAAAATATCAAGACTATACAGATTTCTAAAGTCTGGATTCACTGAACACATGCTTCTTCAATCTTAGCCTTAACCTCACTATGATTTTCAGTCATAACGTGAAAAAGGTCCATTTTTTTTTCACGCTAAGAGACTTTAGGTTTGGATTCTAAAAACATTCAACAGATTTCCTCAAAATATCACAGGTGCTCTTCAGCAAGCTTGGACCTTCACCTGAAGTAAGCTATTGCATATGGTCTTATTTTATGAAGTTTTGCATTTGATGATAATCACCTACCTCTGCAGATTGAGCAAGAGTGAGTTCACAATGTAAAGATTTTTCTTCTTCAGAGATGATACTATTACACTCTTCACTAACATTCAGCTGGATCCCATTTCTTGAAAAATGAAAATAATAATCCAGTCCAGTTAGATGTGACTATGTTATAAGTCACCAAAATGGGGTTTATCACTCCAGTAAGCCCTCATGTGTGCCAAGGATTGTATAAGGTACTTAGTAATAGAGAGAAATAATATTCTCTGTCCTCCAGGACCAGCACAGACTAATGACTCTAGGCGGTTGTAAACAAGTAGGCCATGCTTTTTTTTCTCTTTTTTTAAGAACTAGAGCCAATAGTTAAAAATGAGAAAATCTAGATTTCTGGCTTTTCTTTTAAAAATCAAAAGATGCAGCTACACTGGGCCCATATATTCTTGATTCGCTGGCCTTCATCTGGGTAATACACTTTTCTCAGTTGTCACTCTTCTAAATGTGTGCACTTATCCCAAATATTTTGCTCACTTTTGATATCTGTGTGGCTCCTGTAGACTCCTGGATAGCATAGTGTGCATACTTAAAAACAATTATAAGATGAGGTATGTTAATAAAGAGGTAAGAACAGCATGCCATGCATGCATTCAAAAGGATTGCTTAATCTCAAAGTAAGAAAAAAGCATAGGTCATGGAAAACTGAGAAGGAGATCTATTGCAGAAAAGGAGAGAAAAATATCATGAATGTGGCACAAAGAATTGTACATAGCTCAGCAGACCAATAATGTAGGGTGGAGGCACATGAGAGAGAGAAGGCTGGTGAGAAGTTGCTCTACTTACAAGATAAGTTCCTGTTGCAAGTGCTGTAATTCATGAGCCAGTTTGTTTTTATCCCCTCGTAAATTCTGGAATCACATACAACATTAGGCTGTACGTGTTACTCTAATGGGGGATTTACATTTAAACAACCCCACCTTGCAAACTGTGAGATTATTATGGTATACCTCTATAATGTTTCCATATTCTATGATGGTTGACTTAAGTTCTTCTATACTTAAATCCTTCTGAAAAGCAGAAGAGAGAATACCAAATACATGTATGAGTCTACCAAATCATATTTAGATTCTCAATCTGAGCCACAGAAAAATTGTAAATGCTCAATGATGATGAGACCTTCTACCAAGCTTATTTGAAAGCTGAACCAGTCTATGTTTATGATTAAAACCACATAAAAAAAAGTATGGGACAGCAAGGCAGCTATACCTAACTGGTGCCGTTATGTTCTATATTTGCCTGGTTCCGTGGAATCAAACTCTAAAAGGTAATTCTTAAGCTCAAGTCAAAATTATATTTACTATCATAACAGGAAAAAAATCAGTCTACCTGCAAATGACTAATGAATTATTAAGGTATCCAATTTTATCCAGTTCAAATGATATCTGTTAATCATAGTTTTGTACTCTAAGACCAGAAGGTACAGTCACTGTCTGACCTATAATTTTACCTCATGATTAACATAGTGCCTGGCAAATGGGAAGTGCTCAATCAATACCTTGTGAATGTTGGGCAGAAATGCAAAGTGGTAGAAAGACCAGAGTTACGGAGGAAGTGAGAAGCCACTACAACAATGCACTCTATGGAGACAAAGAACACTCACAATGAAGACAGAAATTTGGTACAATATTCAGTATCTTCATCAATGTCCACAATTCATACTTTGAAACTTTGTAACAGAGAAACGAAAAGGAAATACTGCTCTTTATTCACTTCCTCCATCTTGGAAGTTTATTACTTAGATTGTGTCCTTCCTATGTCTCTTAAAGCTACCATAACCAGCATCTCTGTAGCCAGCATCTTTTCTTAATACATAGGTCATGATTAAGGATACAATGATAAAGAAAATCGTGTCTATCTACCTATCAATCAAATCAATCTAACTAGGTAGAAATAACTGGGGAATATATTCTTCTTGTTCCCTAAATGACCGCACACTCATTTACGTTATTATGAATTAAAACTACATCACTGGGGCACGAGGGTGGCTCAGTTGGTTAAGCTTCCAACTTTAGCTCAGGTCATGATCTCATGGTTCATGATTTTGAGGCCCACATTGGACTCTCTGCTGACAGCACAGAGCCTGCTTGTTTTTTTCTCTCCCTCCCTCTCTCTGCCCCTCCTGCACATGCACACACACACTCTCTCTCTCTCTAAATAAATAAATAAACTTGAAAAAAGACTACATCACCATATCTAGCCAGTAGCTGGTAATTGGTACACAAATATTACATAAATGGATGAATACCACCCAAACTTAGGATATGTTAAAACTTATCCCAGATGACAAAGTCTGTATTCTTTGTTCAGAAGAACATTTTTGTGAAGTATTATAGAGGAAAGTCCTGTGATAGAATATTAGAATCAGGTACTCTAATAGGGGTGAAGTTACACAAATGACCATCTCCTTTATGATTTGGGGAGAGCTAGCAAACCCCATGGGACTTCATGGGCAGGGACCATACCAACCTTCTGCAAACTTGCATCTTTGTTAAGCAAAGTGTTCTCATATGTGTGTAACTGCATCTGAAAAGAGACAAGTTTCGGGAAGGCCACTGGGACATTGCTTTGGTAAAAGATAATGCCATAAAATCATTCCAAAAGGGAGACATGTTTCTCAAGCACCTTTAACGGGCATGTGTTTCTTTATAAACAACTTTCACATCAGCCTCATGACAACTCGAGAGGCTAGGGCTGTTGCCCTCACTTTACCAGTGAGGAAGTTGAAGCTCAGCACTATTAGAAGACTTGCTCAATGTCACACATGGTAAGGGACAGAACTGAGCCTATAATATGAATCTTCAGCTTTAGTCATGTGCCCTTGCCACTATTTTACACTTTATATAATAAGAAGACCAATAGAGTCTTCATTTTCTTGGTGAAAATGGAAGTCTAGATAGAACATGAACACAAATCTATGTCAACATATAAAAGACCCTTCCTCTTGGATAACAAGTATTGTAGAAACCCACAGATGATCTAGCAACATAACCTAAACTTGCCAAAATCTCATTAGTTAGATTGCAAGAAAAAAACTGTCTTTTAAAAACATAGTTTAAAAATGTTCAAGATGTCTCTTAGCAGAGTGAATATTAGAATATATTGGTTTATTCAAACCAAAGGCAAGCTTGTTGGCAAAGTCTTCTAAATATAATTGACAAGTATGTATACTGATTAAATTGAAAACCTAGAAAAATGATCATCATAGTCAGAAGTAGAATCATCCCTTAATCATATATATTTGATATCCTTTTAGGTATTTTCACATAATCTTCTCATTTGAGTTTCCACCAAGCTTGGGGATTAGGTAGAAAATATCACAGCCATTTAGTAGGTGAGAAAAGAAAGACTTAAAAGAGGTTAACTACTTGCTTGAGGTCATAAAGCTTTTAAGTAGAGAAGACAGGATTTGAACCCATGTCTTCTAACTCTTTCTACTAGTTTATGACAGTTGTGTTTTCCAAAAACAGTCATTCCTAGAATAAAATTAATTTCAATGTCTAAACTATGATATATATATATGTATATGTATATGTATACACACATACCTACAAACATGAAATTTAAATATATCATTTCACACATATACTACAGCAAAAAATATTATTCAAGTAAACTATTAGAGATGACAATAAGTGGATATGAATTCCTAAATTTATTAATATTCTTTAGTTTCCTGATAAGAATGTATGGAATACAAAACAAAATATACACCAAATATAGACTTTTTAGATGCAGTTTAGATAAAAAATCATTTTTGTAGGTTATTATCCCTTAATTCAATCAAGGATACATTTTCCCAGCACTTGTTTTGTGCATTATGAAGGTATAATAGCTGAAATCTTTGATGATTGAGGGATTTACAAAACCAGATACCCCTCAATTAGAAAATATCATTATAATAAAAAATATAAATAGTTACAAGTGTTGGCAAGGATGTGGAGAAATCTGAGCCCTCATGCATAACTGGTGGAAATATAAAATGGTGCCAGAAGAGAGTCTGGCAGTTCCTAAAAAGGTCTAACATAGTTATCCTATGACCCTGTAATTCTACTCCTAAGTGTATACTTAAGAGAAAATACATGGACACAAAAATGCATATACAAATGTTCATAGGAGCACTGTTCATAATAGTCAAAAAGTAGAAACAGCCCAAATGCTCATCACCTGATGAATGGATAAACAATACGTGGTATATCCATAAAATAGAATATTATCCAGTAATAAAATGAAATAAGGTATTGATATATTTTATAACATGAATGCACCTTGAAAACATGTTCAGTGAAAGAAACCAATCATGAAAGACCACATGGTGTGTATGATTCCATTTTATTGAAATGTCCAGAACAGGTAAATCTGTATTATAGAGACAAAAAAAATCTCTAAAGTGGTTGTCTTAGGGTTGGTGGGGAATGGGAGTGACTGCTAAAGGAATTTCTTTGGGGATGATAAAAATGTTTTAAAATTGCTTTTGGTGATGTTTGCACAACTCTGTGAATATACTAAAAACCACTGACATATCATTTAAAGTGGGCTAATTTAATGACATGTGTGTTATATATCAGTAAAGCCATTATGTAAAAAAAAAAATAGAAACTGTGTTTTATATATTCTAATTGAGACATTTTGAGGAACACAAATTTCAGAATTTATAACCAAAGGTTATTGTGTCAATGGGTCATATACACCTTGATAAAGTAATATTGGTTTGACAAAAGAAAATATTTTACCAGTATTTGGGAAGTGCTTACTTGGTGCTCAGTCTCAGTTTTAGACAATTCCTCAATCTTCTTTTCCAATTTATAGATATCCATAATATTCTTAGTATTCTGGGTAAAAGAAGATAATATTCTTAGATTTAGACCAAATAAACAAACAAACAAGCAAACAAACATCACAAAGTCTTTTTTAGGAAGTGGTATTTTCATTGTTAACATCAGAATTCATTTTAAACTAAGGGAAAAAACTTTAGACTTTATCCAAAAATAACATGATCCTTTTAACATGACCATCCAGGGGGCACCGGGATGGCTCAGTTGGTTAAGCGCCTGACTCTTGTTTTTGGCCCAAGTCATAATCTCACAGTTCATGGGTTTGAGCCCCACAAAGGGCTTTGTGCTGACAGTGTGGAGACTGCTTAGGATTCTCTCTCCCTCTCTCTCTCTGCCCATCCCTCACTCATGCACACATGTGCACTCTCTCTCAAAATAAATAAATAGACTTAAAAAAAATTAACATGACCATCTAGGGATACTCTTGAGAGTCCCTTCTTATCTTCCATGCCACCTTGGCTGTGCACTCCCTGGTCACATCTTCATCTTCAAACCGGTCATTCCCAGAAAATTTGACCCCCTTCTCATTTTCATTGTGAGCATCTCACTCTTTAACCATCACTTCTTTCCAGATTACTTCTTTGAGAGCCAACAAACCTTCAGTCCCCACTGAAGTCTATAGTCCATTGATCCTACCACCTTCTCATTACCCTTCCACTTTCCTGTGAACTCAGTTGCCTTTTCACTCAGCTTTAAATTCTTCCATGGTCCATCATTATAATCCCTCCCTTCCACTTCCCCTCAATTCCTTTGCTTCTCGCCCACTTGCTTCTTAGTATTTGCTTAATTTCTGCTTGCTACCCACTCCCTGTCAGCACCTTTTCAGATAAACATTGTTAAAGAAAAATACAAATGAACCAACAGATCACACATTCAATTTATAATTTTTAACTTCAGTGTTTACTGGTGATCAGATCATACAATCCTAGTCCATTCACAGGGCCACTGGCCTAAACCAGGGATCTGCAAACTACACCAACTCTCCCACCCCACCCCTGCAAGTCAACTCCAGCTGACCACCCAGTTTGTAAATAGTTTTACTAGAACGCAGCCATGCCTACCTTTTTTTTTTTTTTTTTTTTTGCACATTGTCTGTGGTTGCTTTCATATGACAATGGCAGAAGTGAGTGGTGGCAACAAAGGCCTTTTAGACAGGCAAGACTAAAAATATTTACTATGAGATCCTGTACAAAAAGTTTATCAACTCTTGGCCTATTTCATCCTTTCTCTCCTTAAACTCCAATACCTCCTCCAGCTTCCTCACTCTCAGGTGATGTCTTTTCTTTTATCTCAGTGAGACATTGGAAACAATCAGAAGAGAGCTTCCATATCACCAGAACATATGATAAATATCCTTGGATGTTTTATAAAGTATTTGTTGATCTAACACTTCTCTCTACCTCCACTCTAACTGCTTCAGTCTGAGCCTCCATAAACTTATGCCTGCCATGTTACAAGGTCCTCTTAATTGGTCTCCCATTTCTTCCCTTGCCTCACTACAGTTGATTTTAAACCCAGCAGCCAGAGTTATGTTGTTAAAATAGAAATCAGATCACATTACTCATTTGCTCAGAACTGTCCAACGGCTCCCATCTCAATCAGTGGAAACAGCCAGAGTCTGTCAAAGCCTACATGTGCCTCTGTGGGAGGGTCTTGCTCCCCACAGCTCTCCGCTATACCTATTGCTGCTGTTTCCCTCTGCTCCAGCCAAACTGGCCTTGCTGTCCTTCCCAAAGAGCAGGCAGACTAAGCCTAAAGACTTAGAGCTTATGGTTTCCTCTGCCTGGAATGCTCTCTTCTGATAAACCTTGCATTTTTATTAAGTGATTAACTTCATAGAGCTACTTTTTCTAACTACTCTAGTTTAAATTGCACTGTCCCACAATTTTGTTTTCTGCTTTTCTTTCCTCCATGGCACTAATCACCACCTAGCATGCTAGTTCCACATGGACTATTCTGCTTAAGCTTATATCCTCAACACCTAGAATAGTGCCTAGCACATGGAAGTCTCCCAATGAATATGTGTTTGTTGAATGAATGAATGAATGAATGAATGGAGTGAATGGAACTAACCACCAAACCATTGCGCTGTTAGTCTTCACAATGTATCAGATTTTTACCACCTAAGGAATCTAGTAATGAATCTAGTATATGCATTTTCTAACGCAAATCAGTATTTGCAATGTTGTTTCATGTTGAAGGGTTCCAAAACTTCCTCCTTCTATCTCAGTTCTAAATTCAGTTCTGTACAATTTTTTGATGTTAGTCAAACATCTTAAATACAAGGAGAAAAATGTCTTTCACTGGGAACTTAATTGTAAAGCACAGGCTTCATGAAAACCTGGCCTTGTAGCTAAACCATGCCTAAATCTAATGTAGGATTTCTTGACATTTAATCGTTCCTTTCCAATCCACTATAAAATTGCTTTAATGTCCAGTTGGCCCATATTTGGAATAACTCTCCATCACAGACTGTTCATCACAGCTTAGAAAATATTCCTGATAAACTTATAAAAAGCCCAAATAAAAACTATATATAAATTGACATTCAAGAGGTACTTATAGAGAATTTTCCTCCAAAATAGTACCTTACTAGTAGCTTTGGTACCTGTTGTTTCAATGCTTTAATTCTGTTGCTTAGAAAACTTATTTCATAGAATTTTTTAGAGATTTTACTAATATTTCCTAACATATATGAAGTACATTATGATTCACCAAATAGCTTCACATACATTATCTCAATCTCCAAAATAACTGTAGGGAATAGGTATTATTAACCCAAAAAAGATAGATGGCTTTTCCAAAGTCAGACTTTCAGACCTAATGCCTGAATCTTAGACTCAAGACTTTTGCCACCTAGTTCAGTAGAATAATAATGGGAAATTATTAGATAATGTCTACATTTTCCTTCTTGATTTGTATACTTTTTATATGGGTTAATTTCATTTCATCTTAAATTTGAATTTCTAAAACACCATTTCTTCCACGGATAATTATAAAGGTAATAATGTACTTCTATTACAGACATGAAAGTCCTATCCATTCTTCCTCACTTGCCATTTGACGACAACAACAACAACAACAACAACAACAACAACAGAAACTGATCTTTGGTTCACAGAATCCTAAATATTCAGATAATTTCTATTTAATCCAGGGTCAGAACTCATGCTTGTATGATTTCCAGATGTTTATCTGTGCCTGTGTTTAACAATTTCAGCATACCTCACCTCTTCTTGGAGAATCCGAATCTTAAGAATCAGAGCCCGGTTTTCTGTCTCCTGATTCATTAAGAGAAAGTAATTAAAAAATATTTAGAAGTTTATGGAAACACCACATACATTTACCTCTAAGGCTACTGACATTCTTTCTCTTTATTAACTTTAAATATGGTAGTCACATATCACAAGCCTAGTCTGAAAATATTTTCAATATGGACCTAAGCCTTTGGCTTCAAGTTTCTTGGGATTTGTAAGTCACTTTTCTCCTTGACTCAGTCTAACTGACAGGGAAGGAAAGAGGAAAACCAAAAAAGGAATAATATAGCTTCTTTCCTTGCTACTTTCCTGCCATCCACTTATGACAGGTAGTGTGAATTCATCTATTTAAAATGGCACCCTGAAATCACGAAAAGTTCTAGCTTTCTACTTGAAGTTGTTGATATTCTCAGATTCAGTATTACCAGAACATACAAATATCAAAAGCCATTTAATCATTAAGAGCCCCAAATTCAGAACCACAAGAAAAAAAATATTCTAGGACAAGATATATGCCAAAACATTAATAGGAAATCTTGTGGATAAGGTAAGGATTTTTGTGGGGTTTTATTTTTTCTTTGTTAATATGCATTTCCTCATTTTATAGAGTGAACAGGTATTACCTATGTAATATAAAAATAAAAGGAGAAACATCTCAGGTTAAGATGTCATTTGTACAAGAATGAAAGAACACAAACACCACATAATTGGAATCTGAAGACCTGAGTTAAGTTGTAGCTCTACACTTATTGACTTTAAATAATCAAAACATCTCTGGACTTTACCTATAACTATTAATTTTTTTAACTGAAGAATAGCACCTTCTGCTTTTACTTCACAGAATTTCTATGGCAACCAACTAAATAAAGTAGTAAAAATTCTTTTGAAATTGTAAAACACTATAAATTGCACAAGGTTAGGATTGTATGTCTAGGGCTCAGCACTTTTAACAGTAGCAGCTAACAATATTGAGTCCTAGGAAGAAAGAGAACATTGATTCTTTTCATGTATTAACTTATTTAGCCCTCCCAGCGAGGGCAGGTAGTACTATTATCTTACTTTTATTTGTGAGGACACTAAAGGTTAAAGAGGTTACATGGTTTGCCTAAAGTTACACAGCTGTCAGAGGCAGGACTTATATGCCAGCAGTCTGACTCCCAAGAGTGGCTACTTGACCATTTCTCAACATTTCCTCAACATAGAAGTTCCTGTGTGGTCCCAAATTGAGTCTTTCCTGTACTGCATCCACAGAGATGTTCAGAGTCACCTGACAATGAGTCTAGTCCTCACATTTTGCTATTGAGGCAAGAGCTGAGCTAAGCTAAGCTGTGTTGGTTGTGGCAGTGACACAGGCCTGGAGTCCAACTGTCCTAATGGCTAATACATCTAAAAATGAATTAGTCTGAATGACTTATAGCTGATCCCACCATCATTAGCAATGGTAGAATACTGCTGGCATATAGAAGGATTTTGAAGATTATTACTAAAGCTCTAAAGATTATTACCAAAATGGTTTAACATTCTCAATAAAAATAACTACTTTTTTTGGCAGTTGAGGTAAAGCTTTGTCTAAATAATGTTTTGCTCTAAAAATTATAAGCCTGTGTTTATTTAGTGTAAGGACTGATTTATGAGGCTTCTTAGATTACTAAATTCATAAGTACTTAGTTATCTAAGTAGAAATAAGTATGGGGATAATGAATTTTTTGAAAACCTTTCTTGAGAAAAAGCTGAAAATTTGATAGAGAATTTTTTTAAAGAAAATTCAAGTGGTTTTTAGCATTAGTTATTTACAAATTCACATATCAACTTCTGGAGGCATTCCAGAGATGTAGGTCTTCACAAACCATTGTGGATAGGATTGAGTAATTTGTAAAGAATTTTAATCTTGGTTGAAAAGAAAAACAGTCTATCCTATTTGCCTTTACTTTTCTTTTTTTTCTTCCAAATTTTTATTTAAATTGCCTTTACTTTTCTAAGGTATTACCAATTCATTTATCAGCCTACTGACTTCTGAGTTTTGCCTCCAAATAAACCCTCTTGGCTATCAGTTATGTAAACTATATGCCAATTTCAAAGTACTTGGATGACTTACTAATTGTTTGTTCTGAGCTACAATCATGGTCTTCTGCTCTTCTGAAGCATTCATACTAATTTTCAGTTCCTCCAGTTCTTCTTTTAACAGATTCGTTCTCATATTAGCCTGGTGGGCACTGTGGGGGTGGGGGTGGGGAGGAAGGCAATGAGCAAAACCTCAAATATAACTGTCAAAGATACAAAGTAAAGCCAAGGACTATTTTTGGACCCAAGTTGAAAACCACTAAAGGATTAAACCAGATACCAACAATAGTAAAAATATACCCATGATCTTTCACAGCCCTTTGAAAAGAAAGAGATTTTGTGGGGAGCTTTGGTGGGGGAAGAGAGATAGAAGGAAACAAACATTCTTGAAGATAAAGATTTGGAGTCTCCCTTTGAAATTCATCACTGGCTGAATCACATGGTTCTTTCCTTCTACTAAGATGTAATATTATTTAATGCAATTCTATACATATTTATTGAATAATACCATGTTCCAGATGCTCTACCCTGCAAGAAGGCCTATGATGGTGAACAAGGGACATGGTCCTTGTTCTTGTAGCAGTTACAAACTAATGAAGGAGAGGACAACTATAGTTGTCTATATAGTGTCTATTCATTTTCCTTTAGAAGTTTATTATAGCATTGTTTACAATACCAAAGCATTGGAAACAACCTAAATTTCCAACAAAAAGAAACCTATTAAATGAATTATGGTAATCCATAGCATGGAATTGCCTATTTGTACTCCCACTGGATTATAAACTGTTTTCTGAGCAGGGTCTCATAGAAGGTACATTTGTCTTCCTTACTAAGGAATTACGTTGATCATTCAACAAATGTTCATGGAGCAGCAACTCTGTGCCAGGCGTTATGATAAGCACTAAAGAAGCCAAAGTGAATCCAAATATGAGAACTCTACCCTCCTGGAGTTTATAGACTAGAAGGGTAAACAGAAATCGTAATTATAACACAGTGTGATATGAACCAAGATTGGAGTGAATCCAAGTTCTGTAGACACTGTGTAAATGGCAGACACCTCAAATAATGGGGATTGGGGGGGTGGGGAGAGGGAGACAACAAACAGAAGCCCATTGAGGGACTTCAAGCAATTAGATGTTGTTAGAACCTAGAGTAGAAAGTGGGAATAGAGATAAGGCAACAGAGGCCCCCTCAAGAAGGGTTCTGCCAATTGGATTACATCTTGAAGGTGACAGGGATCCATGGAAGTATTTAAAGCAAGGGCATGATGTGGCAGACTGGCATTTAGAAAGAGCATTCCTGCCTGTGTGGCACTAGTTTTAGAAACATAGGGAGACTAATCAGGAGGTTGCTGTAGTGATCCAGGTAAAAGATGATGTTGAGTTGAACTAAGTAGTAGATATAGGAAAAGAAAGATGTAAACCTACTTGAGGAATATAAAAGAGGTAAAATTAACAGGACTTGCTATTTGATTTAGAAGTGAAGGCAGAGAAAGACAGGAGAAAAAGGTTTCTGGCTGGCAGACCTGTGGACAAATGACAGAGTTGTTCTATGGCAGACATTCTACTGAGCACTAGGGTGACCAGGATGAGTAACACGGGGTTCCTCCCATCCACACACAGTTAATATAGGAGGCAAATGATGGGACAACCACTCAATGAAAGGAAGCAGAGCCCTTTCTGAAGGATCAGGGGAAGGAAGAGGATACAAAGGGCTTAATTTTGTGGACACTAAGCATTCCGGCTGCCCATCCAGATTCTCTAGGCTTTCTGTCCATTCTGTGAGTTATTCAATTCCTTTCTAGTACATTTCTTCACTGCTTATGCTAACTACAGTCAGCTTCTAGTGCTTACAACCAAATATTCTCCCTGGCACATTCATCCAAGGCATAGATTTTTAAGAGAAACTTTGAATTATTTTATCTCAGATATGTAATAAATAAACCCATTGTGGAAAGGAGAAAGCTTAAAGTAATTGTTTCTTTTTATTTACTTTATAGATTGGCTTTGAGGCTAGACTGGCTAGTCAAAAATTATGAGGGAAAGAATCCATGGTCAGGATATTCTACTGTCTTTTCAAGTTAATTTAGAACTCTTCTGTTCAAAATTTTAGCACCTAAACATCTTTAAATGCAGAACTTTTGAGAAAATTGTTGCTTTTCTTCCTGAAGTTCAAGCATCTCCTTGCAACGCATTTCCCCAGTGCTTGATACCATGTGGTATGTCTTCTTGGTTCTTTATTCCTCTTTATCTTAAGCTAAAGTCATGAATTTTCTTATCATCCATCAAGTTTATCAGATACCCTGAAAGCACATTTTAAATCTGACTCACCAATGAATCTCTCATAATAGAGTTGACCCTTGAACAACATGGGGTTAGGTGTGTCAACCTTCATTAAAAATCTGTGTACAATTTCTGACTCCCCCAAAACTTAACAGCCAATAGCCTACTGTTGACCAGAAGCCTTGCCAATAACATAGTCAATTAACACATATTTTCTATGTGATATATATTAGATACCATGTTCTCCAAATAAAGTAAGCTAGAGAAAATAAATCCTTAATAAAATCATAAGGAAGAAAAATACATTGATAGTACTGTACCGTATTTACTGAAGAAAATCCATGTGTAAGTGGACCCATGCAGATCAAATCTGTGTCACTGAAGGATCTATTATACTTACCATGGGAATTTGCATAGAGTAAGAGTTCAACTGAACCACAAAATACTTTGGAGAGATCCACACTTGGTCAATAGGCATATTCGCCTTATATAGACAACACTGCCTTAAATGACATAAAAAATATCATTGCTAGAAATGAACTGACAAACATTGCTGGCAAAAATCTAAAATAGTACAGCTGCTCTGGAAAACAGTTTGGCAGTTCTTCAAAATGTTAAGTACAAGTCACTGCACAGCAATTTCACTTCTGGGGATATACCCAAGAGAACTAAAAGCATATATCCACACAAAAACTTATATAGACAAGTTCATAGCAGCAGCATTTGTAATAGCCAAAAAGTGGAAACACTCTAAATGTCCATTATCTGATGAATGGATGAACAAAATGTATACACCCATACAATGGAATATTCAGCCATAAAAAGGAATGAAGCTCCATGCTATAACATGGAACTGTGACAACATTATGCTAAGTGAAAGAAACCAGACACAAAGGTCACATATGGTATGATTCCATTTGTGCAAAATATCCAGAACAGGTAAATCCATAGAGACAGAAAGTAGATTAGTGGTTGCCAGGGACTGAGAGAAAGGGAAATGGGGAGTGACTGCTAAAAGGTATGAGCTTTCTTTGGGGCACCTGGGTGGCTCAGTAGGTTAAGCATCCAACTTTGGCTTAGGTCATGATCTCACTATTCCTGGGTTTGAGCCCCACGTTGGGCTCTGTGCTGACAGCTCAGAGCCTGGAGCCTGCTTCAGATTCTGTGTCTCCCTCTCTCTGCCCCTCACCTGCTCATGGTCTGTATCTCTCAAAAATAAATAAACATCAAAAATAATTTCTTTTTTTTTATTTTTTTATTTATTTTTTATTTAAAAAATTTTTTTAATGTTTATTTATTTTTGAGACAGAGAGAGACAGAGCATGAGCAGGGGAGGGGCAGAGAGAGAGGGAGACACAGAATCTGAAACAGGCTCCAGGCTCTGAGCTGTCAGCACAGAGCCCGACGCGGGCTCGAACTCATGGACTGTGAGATCATGACCTGAGCCGAAGTCGGACGCTTAACCGACCAAGCCACCCAGGCGCCCCAAAAATAATTTCTTTTAAAACCACTGAATTGTACACCTTAAAAGGGTACATTTTATGCTGTGTGAATTATAACCCAATTTTAAAAATAGATTTTTTTAAAAAAAGGAAAAAAAGGATGGAAAGCTCCCAGAGCACCGTACCCCTCTCTATGGTTCACCTTTTTATCTGAAGGCGCAATTCAGTACACTCTTCTGATAACTGGCAGTTAGCTTCTTCCAAGGTTTCTAATGCCAGTTTTAACTTATTATTTTCTTCCTCCAATTTCTGCCTGTTAAAATGTAGGTCTGCTGCATAGGTAATCAAATGAGACACCTCTCTGCAGGGGAAAGAATGAATGAGAATAATCGTCAACATCTCCAATCCCTTCCAATCCAAATACAGTATGTATCACTGTGCGATTTTCTACTTTCTCCTTTTCCATCCTTATAAATAAGTGCAGTCCATTTATAGAATAAATACGTATTCAAGCATTTGTTACAGCAGCAAAGATTTTTCCAGAATTGTCAAATATTCAGCATCTGCCAGTTGTGAAGTTGGCTGTCACAGCTTTTGTTTATTCTTTTTCTACTTCACGCCTAACATTTATCTCTGCCTACAATAAAGTTTCCTATTTCTGGCTTGGTTAGGAGAGATTCTGAAATAAATCAACACATTGTTACTCTTTCAGTCAAGGGATCCTGACAAGTTTTAACAGGCCTTTAACTAGGAAACTAGCCTGTAGCTCACAACTTAGTATTCACCTTTCCTAAAATTTCCTACAGCTTGTTCGTGTTTGTGTCACCCTTGCCTCAGCATTAGATAATGGACCCTTTGAGAGTCTAGGCCACATATTTCATGGAGTCCCAGGCCTTCTCTTCCTCTTTGCCATCTGATGCCAGTGCTTAGCACAGCTTGGGTACGTGTTTCCTACTATACCTTTTAGCATGGGCAAACGTAAAGTGTTAAGGATAAAATAAGGGAGAAACAGAATTGCCTCTCCTTGATATCTAAAACACACACATTTAGCAGAAAACAGCTTTTCTCATTCATATCTAGAAGTATCTATTAAAGAGGTGCTTTAAAAACAATTCCCCGGGGCGCCTGGGCGGCGCAGTCAGTTAAGCGTCCGACTTCAGCCAGGTCACGATCTCGCGGTCCGCGAGTTCGAGCCCCGCGTTGGGCTCTGGGCTGATGGCTCAGAGCCTGGAGCCTGTTTCTGATTCTGTGTCTCCCTCTCTCTCTGCCCCTCCCCCGTGCATGCTCTGTCTCTCTCTGTCCCAAAAATAAATAAACGTTGAAAAAAAATATAAAAAAATAAAAAAAAAACAATTCCCCAAAGAGCGTAATGTCAATGTCATAACTCTACCTCAAATGGAACTTGTTTTCCATGGAAAACACATGAAGTTAATGAAGGAGAAGGGTTTTATTAGTGATAAAATGCTAAAATGTTAATTTATATAATACTAGTCTTATATAAATTGCGTTCCTGGTGAAATTTATTCTAATGCAATTGGGATAGAATAGTTAAAAAGAGTCTACAAAAAGATTTGTTAGCTCTATCACACACACACACACACACACACACACACACACACACACACAAGTGGCTTTATCATAAGTAAAATATGTAGATCTATGAAATAAATGAGAAAAATAAGTCAGAAAAGTTGGGGCACTTGTGAAAGCATCACAAATAAGAATGCTTACAAGACTCCTTTAGACACATCTCCACCCAAAGCCTCGAAGCTCCATGACGTAGATTCTGTTTTATCTGTGGTCATCTTAACTGAAACACATACAAAAGTGTTTTATGAAAAATCCATTTCTCCAAACCACAAGAAAGAGGCAGAAAAAAACGGAAGAAACACATACATACTTGCTCTGCTTGATTTGATGCTGTCCTGTTCAAAAACAAAATCATCAATCCTGCCACTTGATCCAGTACTCATTCCTTCCCTGCAACCAAAACAAAACAAAGCAATGAGCTAGGATTCCCTGCCAGCCCAAACCTTAGCTGATTTTTCAGATATGCTCTGTACTGTTCTATTCAAGTATTTCTTTCTGAATTTAAAACTACCTTTTCACTTAGCAACTATTTGGAGCTCAACATTGTGCTGAGATAGAGTAATAGAAAAGAAACCTTAGGCATTACCTCTGCCTCCCATAAACTTTTAATCTAACACAAAAAAGAAAATGAGCATGCAGAAGTAGGCAGGTGATGATGTGCGGCAGCTATGACTAGGGATGTGAGGTCTCAATGGGTTAGGAAGTCAATATAGTTTGGAGTAGTAAGTGGACACTTACAGAGATGGGAATACTGTGGGATTAAACAGTTGGGAAGGAAAAGGCATAAACAACTAATACTTAGGACATATTTATGAGGCTATCATTTTTCTTTTCTCTTAGAAAACCAGGTAGAACCTAAACAAATTGTACTTTGAGCATTTACTCCTGAAAGTTGGGGGAAGCGCTCTATAGACTGCTGTCGAGTACCCAAACTCTAGTTCTAACCCTCAAAATAAACATTAAAATTTCAACCATTTCCTTTTTAAGAGTCTGTATACTATGATTTAAGTTTTACTTAATCTAAGTGCCATATCCTTAGAATACGTCTCTGGAACAGCCACAAAAGTCTCTATATTTGTACTTACATCTCATTGTGTTTCAATGTGAGATATCTATCAGAATCATACATGCACCATGTTACTATTTCTAGCTACACACTCATCGCCCTTTGAGTTTCTTTTCTTATATTTTGTGTTTATATCTTCCATATTTTTTTCTTTACTTCTGTCCTAAAAATTAGGGTTTCTTTCTTTTGCCTTCACACCATTTTATAATGGGTTAATATTTTTATTATAAAACTTAAATATTTTAGGAAAATGAGAAAATGCATGAGAACAAAAAGTTGAAACTATCATGGAAAGATAATCATTTTGGAATATATCTTTCTCAACATTTTTTATGCATATTTTTTCTTTTTCTTTCTTTTTTCTAAATGTTTATTTGAGAGACAGTGAGCAAGTGGGAAAGGGGCAGAGAGAGCCAAGCAGGCTCCGCGCTGTCTGTGCAGAGCTTGATGTGGGGCTCAAACCCACCAACCATGCAACCATGACCTGAGCTGAAATCAAGAGTCAGACCCTTAACCAACTAAACCACCCAGGCGTCCCTATGCATATTTTTTTCTTGATAAATACAGAATTATACTACATATATGTATTTATGGTCTATTATTGGAAATGAATGTATGTGAATATAATTCTTGTTAAGTATCTAATTATAATTTTGAGTGACTATTTAAAATTCTAGTGTATGGAATTATTTATTAGTCTGACCCTCTATTTAAAAGTTTTTAAGTTGCTTGTATTTATCGCTATCATAAACACACCTATCGCAGTATATGGTTGGTTATTTTTCTTTAAGTTGTATGACTAGCCCAAACCCATCACGTATTTTTAAGGGTTTGGTACATATTCTTAAATAGCTCTTGAAAAAACTGTACCAACTTGCACCACTACCAACAAGGTACTGGACAGTGCTTATTTCTCCACCTGCCTTGACAACATGGGATAGGGTTATTTTTTTAACACTTTGGCACACTGATGAGGAAAACTGGTATGTTGTCTTTATTTGCATTTCTTTGATTACAAGTAAAACTAGATATTTTTATATATGTATCTTGCTTTCATGATTGACTCATTTTTGGCAAACAACATTTCAATCATCTTTTCCTAAGCTACATTAAAAAGTTTTGTCAGATATTGGGCTTGAACGGTTCTTTAAGCAAATTCCTACTGTATATGAGCTGATAGCTAGAGATTGGTGGCTGATTAAAAGCCACAGAAATCAAGCTTCCTATGAAAGAACGTAACACTTCTCCAGGTTCCACTAGGGGCGCTGTTATCATGGGTGCTAGTCATCCTTTTTGTTTTTCAATCCCACTACTTTTTTTTCCCCCTTTTCCCTTTAGCTTCCCTGTATCCTAGGCTTCCAAATTATATTCACTTCCTAATTATCCCCACTGACCTCTACAGGGCATTTATTCTGAGTTTAAATGCATTTGGAGATTTGCTGGTCATTATCAATAATTTGCTTGACTTCTATGTCAGCTCAATTCTTTGTGAGAACATAATAATATGTGCTGCCCTAATCATAGTAAATGAATGCTATTAGAATTAATATAATTCATATAATACATTCTCAAAGTGTGCTCATCACCCCCATGTGCACACTCATCAGCATCATTATCACTTGAAAACATGTTAGAAATACAAATTATCAGGCTTCTCCCCAGACTTGCTGGATCGCCGTTAGGGGGCAATAATCAGGTATAATAAACAGTTTAGATGATTCCAGTGCATGCTAAAGGGTGAGGGGCACCGGATTATAGTATTTCCATCAACACACACAAAAAAAACAGATTAGCATTAATTGTAATCAGTTGTTAAAACAGAACCTGAATACACATCCTGCTCGGACTATGATTACCATTTCTTTCTACAGCAAGCCATCCATTCTTTCATGATGGTATGAAAAGTTTCCAGATCCACATGCAGGTCTCTCTTTTCAGGATCAAGCATGTTCCATAACTCCTCAAGTCCACCATCTTCAGAATTTTGACGAGTTGTCTGTCTCAGGTAGTCTATTATATTGGCAATTCCAACTGAGCCTTAGGAAGAAAGGCAAATCAGTTTTGAAAGATGTGTTAACATTATGTTTTAAAAGTGAAAAGTGAATTACTCTATTCCCTCAGGACCCTGGGGTCCTGGAAACTTGCCATAGAACCTTCCCAGTCCTGCTGAGTTGGCATGGCAGAGTGGGAAGAGCATCAGCCTCAGGCTGAAGTCTAATGGGCCTAATGTCAAATCTTCACTCTGAAGTGTACCAGGTGTGTAGATGTGGGAACATTACTTAATCTCTTTGAGTTTCAGTTTCCTTACCTGTGAGATGAAGATGATAAAACCTACCATACACAGTTGTTACGAGGTTTAAATATGTATGATATATATAATCAATAATAACTTTTAAGAGTAATCAAAAAGCCACCTTATTTTTGTCTCCCATTCTTTCCTTAAAAAGTATTCAGTGAATAGCAACAGCATTTTTCACAGAACTAGAATAACCCTAAAACACATATGGAACCACAAAAGACCCCAAATACCCAAAGCAATCTTGAAGAAGAACAAAACTGAAGGTATCACAATCCCAGATTTCAAGTTATAGTACAAAGCTAGAGTAATCAAAACAGTATGGTACTGGTACAAAAATAGGTATATAGGTCAATAGAACAGACTAGTGAGCCTAGAAATAAGCCCATCCTTATATGGTCGATTAATCTATGACACAGGAGCAAGAATATGTAATGAAGAAAAGATAGTCTCTTCAATAAATGCCTCTGGAGAAACTGGACAGACATGCAGAAAAATGAAACTGGACCACTTTCTTATACCACACATAAAAATAAACTCGAAATGGATTAAGGACCAACTTTGTGAGGTATAAACCCATAAAACTTCTAGGATATTTGGGGAAGATGGCAGAATAGCAGGATACTAAGCTCACCTTATCCCGTGGATACACCTAGATAACACCCACTCAGTGTAAATAATCCAGAAAATAACCCAAAGACTGACACAACAGACTCCTCACAGCTAAGTGTAGAAAAGAGGCTACATCAAAAAAGGCAGGAAGGGCAGAGATACAGTTGGGAACCAAACTGATCTGTGAGACTGTCTGCAGGAAGGAGGTACACCACAGGCACAGAGAAGGGAAAGGAGCACGTCCCACACCAGGCATCCCAGGCATGGGGGAAAATGAATCCCCATAACATTTGGCTTTGAAAAACAGAGGGGCTTAACTTAGCAAGTTCTTACACTCAGTGGGGCTTAACACCTGCAATCTTAAAAAGCAGCAGGTTTGGCTTTGGGAGAGCAGGAGGGCAATAGGAAATCGAGTCTCTGCCCTTAAGAGACAGGATAACAAACAATCCCACTGAGTTATAACATAAAAGCAGCAATTTGAAAAAAAAAAAAAAACCTGAGGTATACAGGAAGGAGATTTATTTACTAATTTCAGAACATGTGCAGAAGGAACAGGGACCATTGGGAGACTTCTGTAAGTAAAAAGGTGCTGGCAAGTACCATCCTTTCCCTATCCCCATCCTAGACACACAGACACCTGCAGGTACCTACACAGTGTGAACACTTTCCACCTAACTTGTTAAAAGTGACCCTGCCCCCACATTCTCCTGTGGACCTGCTCAAGCCAACACACACTTAGAAGTCCATCCAAAGCAGTGCCACATATCTGGCTGTGTTCCAGCACTCCAAGCTGACACCTGCCCTGGGTAGAGAAGAAGATAACCACATATACCAGTTTGACTGTGACCTCAAAAGTGGGCAGGGGGCAGAAATATGGTTTGACTTCGGGCCCCACTCACCAAAGAAAGCTTCCCAGGGGACAACACAGGAAGAGAGCCCTGCAGTTCCCTGTGATCACAGCTCTTGGGAAATGCTTAGTGTGACCCAACTGAAGCCAAAGGCAGTCCCAAGGTGGCCCATTAGCAACACAGGGGCCAAATCTTGCCCAAACAGGCAAGGAGAGCCATTGCAGATGACTGAACTGAAGGCAAGTATGTCTCAGCCACAACAGGAGGGCACAAAACACACAGGAGACTCCCTTGAAGTGTCAGGTTTTGGTGAAAAGGGGACATTACACTGCATGGCTCTATAGAACCTCCTCTTCATGAGGCCACCTCTTTTAAGAGCAAGAGCTATAGTTGACTTTCCTAACACATGGATACAAAGTTAGACAAAATGAGGAGACAGAGGAATATGTCCCAAATGAAAGACCAGGACAAAAATCACAGCTAGAGAGCTAAACAAAAAAGGAGGTAAATAATATGCCTATTGGAGAATTTAAAGTAATGGTAATAAAGATAGTAACTGGACTTGAGAAAACAGTGGAGGATCTTGTTGAGACTGTCAACAAAGAGAAAACAAAAAGAACCAATCAGAGATTAATAACTCAATAACTGAAATTTAAAATACATTATAGGGAGTAGATTAGAGGAAACAGAAGAATGGATCAGTGACCTGGAGGACAAAGTAGTGGAAAGCGATCTAGCTGAACAAAAGAGAGAGAAAAGAATAATAAAGAGAATAGTTTAAGGGACTTCAATGATACCATTAAGCATAATAATGTTCACATTACAAGGATCCCAGAAGGAGACAAGAGTAAAAAGGGGCAGAAAATTTATTTAAAGAAATAATAGTTAAACACTTTCCAACTCTGGGAAAGGAAACAAATCTAGACCCAAGAGGCACAGAGAGGGCCCAACAAAATCAACCCAAGCAGGTCCACACCAAAACACATATTAATTAACATGGCAAAAAGTAGTGATGAAAATAATTTTCAAGGCAGCAAGAGAAAGAAAGCAGTTACATACAAGTGAAACCCCATAAAGCTATTAGCTGATATTTGAGCAGAAACTTGACAGACCAGAAGGGAGTGAAATGATATATATTCAAAGTGCTGAAAGAAAAAAAAACAAAAACAAAAAAACCTGCGACCAAGAATACTTTATTCAGCCAAAGTATCATTCAGAATAGAAGGAGAGATGGAGTTTCCCGAACAAAACTTGAAGTAATTCATGACCAGCCTTACAAGAAACATTAAAGAGGATTCTATGAGTGGAAAGGTTATCGATAAGCAACAGACTGGAGTAAGAAAAGTAGGTTGCACAAAAGGACTAAAATTAAGTATATCAGTAAAAATCCATCAAGGACTTCACAAAATGAAAGTATGAAACTATGTACCTAAAATGTGGGTGGCAGAGGGATAAAAATGTAGTGCTTTAAGATTGGGTCCAAACATAAATGACCATCAACTTAATATAGAATGCTATATGCATAAGATGTTATATGTAAATCTAAAGGTAATCACAAATCAAAAACCTGTGACAGATATGCCAAAAATAAAGAGAAAGGGATCCAAATCACTAAAGAAAGCCATGAATCCATGAACAAAGAGAACAAGAGAAGAAAGGAACAAAGAAGTACTACAAAAGCAACCATAAAATAACAAAATGGCAAGAAGTACACACGTATGTAAATAGACTAAATGCTCTAATCAAAAAACCAGGGTGACAGAATGGATAAACATGTAAGAACCATTGATCTGCTACCTGCAAGAGACTCATTTTAAACCTAAAGACACACACAGGTTGAAAGTGAAGGAATGGAAAAACATTTGACATGCAAATGGAAGTGAAAAGAAAGCTAGGGTAACAATACTTATACCAGACAAAATAGACTTCAAACTGAATACTACAACAAGAGACAAAAAAGAATACTACCTAACGATAAAGGGAACAATCTAATAAGAACATACAACAATTTTAAATATTCATGCACCCAACACGAAAGCACCCAAATACATAAAGCACCTATTAACAGACATAAAAGAATAGTAATACAATAATAGTAAGGGAGATTAACACCCCACTTAACTAATGGATAGATCATCCAGACAGGAAAACAACAATAAAGCAGGGGCTTTGAATGACACTTTGGACTAGATAAATCTAACAGATATATTCACTCAGGACATTCCATCCTAAAACAGGAGAATACATATTCTTCTCAAGTACACATGGAACATTTTCTAGACTAGATCACATGTAAGGCCACAGAACAAGTCTCAACAAATTCAAAGAGACTGAGGACATATCATGCATCTTTTCAGACCACAGTACTATGAAACTGGAAATCAAGCACAAGAAAAAATCTGAAAACACAAATTAAAGAGGTTAAATAACATGCTACCAAACAAGGAGTGGGCCAGCCAAGAAATCAAAAAGGAAATAAAAAAAATACATGGAGACAAATGGAAATGGAACCACAATAGCCAAAAATCTTTTGTATGCAGCAAAAGCTTTTCTAAGAGGGAAGATTATAGCAAGACAGGCTTACCTCAAGGAACAAGAAAAACTCAAACAACCTAGTCATACACCTAAAAGACTTAGAAAGAGAGAGGAAAAAAACAAACAAACAAAACCCCAAACCAGTAGAAAAAGGAAATAATACAGAGGAGAAATAAACAAAATAGAAAGTAAAAAAACAAAAAAACAAAAAAACAAAAAGAACAGATCAATGAAACCAAAACCTGTTTTTCAAAAGGTCAACAAAATTGATAAATCTTTAACCAAGCTCATAGAAAGAAAGAAAAAAAGGAAAGAAAGAAAAGAAAGAAAAGAAAGAAAAGCAAGGAAGGAAGACAGGAAAGAAAAAAATAACTAACACAAGAGAAATACAAAGGAGTAAAATTATAAAAGAATATTATGAAAAATTATATGCCAACAAATTGGACAACCTAGAAGAAATGGATAAATTCCTAGAAGCATATAACCTCCCAAACTGGAATCAGAAAGAAATAGAAAATTTGAACAGACCAGTTATCAGCATTGCAAATAAATCTGTAATAATACTAAACAAACAAACAAACACCAAAAAACAAACAAAAAAGAAAACAATTCCCAAACAAAAATCCAGGTCAGATGGCCCCACAGGTGAAGCCTACCAAACATTTAAAGAAGAGTTAATACCTATTCTTCTAAAATTATTCCAAAAAAAAGAAAGAAAGAAAGAAAGAAAAAAGAAGAAGGAGGAGGAGGAGAAGAAGGAGGAGGAGGAGGGAAGGAAATCTTTCAAATTCATTCTATGCGGCCAGAATTATCCTGATACCAAACAACAGATAAAGACACCACAAAAAAAAAAAAAACAAAACAAAAAACAAAACTACAGGTCAATATCTCTAATGAACATAGATGCAACAATTCTCAACAAAACTGACACAACAATGCTTTTAAAAAATCCTTCTTCACTTATTTCACTTAGCATAACACTCTCCAGTTCCATCCACATTGCTACAAAAGGCCATATTTCATTCTTTCTCATTGCCACGTAGTATTTCATTGTGTATATAAACCATACAGAGAAAGACAGATACCATATGTTTTCACTCTTATGTGGATCCTGAGAAACTTAACAGAAGACCATGGGGGAGGGGAAGGAAAAAAAATTTAGAGAGGGAAGGAGCCAAACCATAAGAGACTCTTAAAAACTGAGAACAATCTGAGGGTTGATGGGGGGTGGGAGGGAGGACAGGGTGGGTGATGGGTATTGAGGAGGGCACCTGTTGGGATGAGCACTGGGTGTTGTATGGAAAGCAATTTGACAATAAATTTCATATTAAAATAAATAAATAAATAATCCTTCTTCATGATCAAGTGGGATTCACTCCTGAGATGCAAGGGTGGTTTAATATTTACAAAATCAATGTGATAATCACATCAACAAGAAAAAGGATAAAAATCATATGTTCAATAGATGCAGAAAAAGTATTTGGCAAAGTATGAAACCTATTCATGATAAAAAGAATACCTTCAACAAAGTAGATATAGAGGAACCATACCTCAATATAATAAAGGCCATTTATGAAAAACTCACAGCTGACATCACACTTACTGGGGGAAAAACAGATTTTCCCCTCAGATCAGGAACAAGACAAGGATGTCCACTCTCACCACTTTTATTCAACATAGTGCTGTAAGTCCCAGCGAAAAGCCATCAGATGAGAAAAATAAATAAAAGGCATCCAAATTGGAAAGGAAGAAATTAAACATTCACTATTTGCAGATGAAATGAGACTATGTGTAGAAAACCCAAAGACTCCACAAAAAAACTACTAGAACTGACAAATGAATTCAATGAAGTTGCAGGATATAAAATCAACATATAGAAATCTGTTGCATTTCTATACACTATAATAAAGTAGCAGGAAAGGAAATTAAGAAAACAATCCTATTCACAATCATATCAATACCTAGGAATAAACTTAACCAAGCACATAAAGACCTGTACTCTGAACACTATAAAACACCGATGAAAGAAATTTAAGATGGCACAAACAAATGGAAACATATTCCATGCTCGTGGATTGGGAGAACAAATACTGTTAAAGTATCCATACTACCCAAAACAATCTACAGATTTAATGCAATCCTTATCAAAATACCAACATCATTTTTCATGGAACTAAAAGAAATAATCCTAAAATTTGTATGAAGCCACAAAAAAAAAACCCCAAATTTCCAAAGTAATATTGAAAAAGAACAAAACTGGAGGTATCACAATCCCAGATTTCAAGATATACCACAAAACTGTAGTAATCAAAACAGTATTGTACCAGCACAAAAACAGATGAATAAATCAATGGACCAGAATGGAGAGCCAAGAAATAAACCCACACTTGCATGGTCAATTAATCTTTGACAAAGGAGGCAAGAATATGCAACAGAAAAATGACCTCTCTTCAACAAAGAGTTTTAGGAAAAAACTGGTGTTGGGCAGCTACTGAGAAAAGAATGAAACCAGACCATTTTCTTATACCAAACACAAACACAAACTCAAAATGGATTAAAGACCTAAACATGAGACCTGAAACCATAAAAATTCTAGAAGAGAACACAGGCAGTAATTTCTCTCACACAGGCTGCAGCAAATTTTTCTAGGTATTTCTCCTGAGGCATGGGAAACAAAAGCCAAAATAAACTTAGGGACTACATCAAAATAAACAGCTTCTGCCCAGTGAAGGGAAAAAAATCAATAAAACTAAAAAGCAACCTACAGAATAGGGGAAGATATTTGCAAATGACATATCTGATAAAGGGTTAGTATCCAAAATATATAAAGAACTTATACAACACCAAAAAAAAAAATAATAATAATTTAAAAATAGGCAAAAGACATGCACAGACATTTCTCCAGAAAAGACATCCAGAGGGCCAAGAGACACATGAAAAGATGCTTATTTCACTCATCATTAGGGAAATGCAAATCAAAACCACAATGAGATACCACATCATATTTGTCAGAATGGCTAAAGTCAACACCACAAGAAACAACAAGTGTTGGCAAGGATGTGGAGAAAAAGGAATCTTTGTGCACTGTTGGTGAGAGTGAAAACTAGTGAAGCCACTATGGAAAACAGTACAGAGTTTCCTCAAACATTAGAATTACCATGTGATCCAGTAATTCCATAAATTATGGAATTCCATAAATTCTACAACTGGACATTTACTCAAAGAGTACAAAAACATTAATTTGAAAAGATATATACATCCCTATGCTTATTGCAGCATTATTTACAATAGTCAAGATACAGAAACAGCTATATATATAGTGGAATATGTATCTGTGTGTGTGTATGTGTGTGTGTAGTGAAATATTACCCAGACATCAAAAAGGATGTGATCTTGCCATTTGTGACAACACAGATGAACCTATAAGGTATTCTGCCAAATGAAATAAGGCAATCAGAGACAAATACCATATGATTTCACTTATATATAAAATCTAAAACAACAAAACAATGAATAAATGAACAAAACGCAGAAAGAGACTCATAAATACGGAGAAAATACTAATGGTTGCCTGAGGGGAAGGGGTGGAGGGGATGACAAAAACAGGTGAAGAGGAGTGGAAGATGCAGGCTTCCCGTTATAGAATAAGTCATGGGGATAAAATGTACAGTATAGGGAATATAGTCAATAGTATTGTAACAGTGTTGTATGGTGACAGAAGGTAGCTATACTTGCAGTGAGCACAGCATGACATATAGACTTGTTAAAGTCTACATACAACATAGTGAAGTCCACTATGTTGTACACCTGAAGCTAATGTAACGTTGTACACCAACTATGCTTCCCCCCCCCCAAAAAAAAATCAAAGGTTAACTACTGCATAGATATTTTTCTCAAGGTACAAAAAAATGTGTTCATTAGTTATATATGAAAATAGGGAAGAAAACAAAGGCATTCAGTGAAGGGAGTTTCCCCTCTGCCCTAGATGAAATTTCAGTCTCAAGTAAGTAGTTTCAATCTTTTTTGGATGAATTAGTATGGCAAAGTCATTCTTAGATACAGTCAATCCTACTAGAACATTTAGAAATTAAGTTAGTAATTGACACACCAATCATATTTAAGCATAAGACATCTCTTTCAGCTTATAACTGAAGCCTGCCTAGAGCTATGTGCTCTGGGAACAGGCTGGATGCAAGAGTGAGGATTCTTCCCTCAAGGAGGTTAAGTATAGGCTGTAAGAAAAAAAGACATCTAGTGATTAGGAGAATGGGTAGTTGTAAAGGAGAATGAATAACCTTAAAGAGAGTACAGCTCATCCCCAAATTAAGATGGTTTGATTTCTTACTTTACAATGGTTGCAAAGCAACACACATTCAGTAGAAACTGCACTTCAAATTTTGATCTTTTCCCTGGTTAGTGATATGCAACACGATACTCTTTCTTGATGCTCAACAGGGACAGTGAGCCACCACTGCCAGTCAGCCATGCGATCACAGAGGTAAACAATGAGTACACTTACAACCATTTTCTTTTTCACTTTAAGTGTTCATATACATTACATGATACATTGAATACTTTATTATAAAATAGTCTTTGTACTGGATGACTTTGTCCAACTGTAGGCTAATGTAAGTCTTCTGAGCACGTAAATTAGGCTAGACTAAGCTCTGACATTTTGTAGGTTAAGCATTAAGTGCATTTTCAGTTTAGGGTATTTTCAATTTACAATGGGTTTATCAGGGTGTAAGTTGGGGAGGATCTGTATTAACAGCAAATGTCATTTGGTAGTGTTAGGAAGTTTTGAGAAGGGAAAACATGAATACATTTAGAGAGATGATTTTTACTGTAAAGCTAACAATATCTTACTTTCTCCACTAAAACTCTAAGCCCTTCATCACATACCTTAAACTTAAAAGGCCTCCTGTCTTGGTTTTTTGTTTTTTATGTGTCAACTTGACTGGGCCATGGGATGTCCAAGTATTTGGTCAAGTGTTATTCTGGATGTTCTATGAGGGTATTTTTTGGTGAGATGAACATTTAAATTAGACTAACTAATGCAGATTGTCCTTCCTAATGAGGGTGAGCCTGAATAGAACAAAAAGATGGGCCCTCCTCTGAGTAAGCAACAATTCTTCCTGACTGACTGCCTTTGTTTGAACTGGGACATCTGTTTTCTTCTTACCTTCAGACTCAAGTCCAACCATCAGCTCTTTGCTCTTGAGACTGCCTTTGGATAGGAACTAAACCATCAGCTCTCCCAGTTCTCTTTGGGGAGGTTTTGGACTCACTGGGCTCATACTGGAACTTAACCATCAGCTCCTTAGGTCTCTAGCTGACTGACATACCAGGTGGATCTTGGTATTTACTTGCCTCCATAATCATGTCAGCCAATCCCTTATAATAAATCTCTGTAATACACATGCACACACACACACACGCACACACACACTTTGTCTCTCTCTCTCTCTCTCTCTCTCTCTCTCTCTCTATTGCTTTCATTTCTCTGAAGAACTCTGATTAATATCTCTCTTCAGTGGAGTTTCCTTATTTTCTTCAGGGAAATAGTTCCTTAAATCCTGCCCAAGCAGAGAAGCTTTCTGGGAATAAATAGGCATCATTCATCTTAACAATATAATTAAAGGGTGCATGAAAATGTTTTCCCACAAGAATATTCATTGTGATGCTGTTTATAACAGAAAAAAATAACATCCAATTGAGATAAACTGGTTAAGTAAAATATGATATATCCCCCCAAAAAGTATAGTATATGAAGAAAATTTGTGGACACAGATGAGCACTCAAAATTATATGAGAAAAAGCTGATTCTAAAAAAAAGTCTGGAAACATTCCCATACATACTTAGGGAATATACTGGTATGTAGCTTAAGAAAAAAAGAATGACCCAAAAATCTTAAACCATTTTTAGCAGTCATATTGCAGTAGTGAGGCACACAGAATCTAGGGCGTCCCTTATGATCCCTGCCCCCTGATGTTTACACCCTTGTGCAGTTCCCTCCCCTTGAGTGTGGGCATGCTTCTCACCAGTAGAACATTGCAAAGGTGATGGGGCATACGTGTATGTAGTTATATAATTAAGGTACATAAGATTACAGCTCTTGACCTGCTAGAGTCACGCCCGTGCTGGCTTTGAAGGAGCAAAATTATTTGAAGGAGCTGTGTTATGGCCTTTCTGTGCTGAGAGGCCCAGCTGGCAGGAAACAGGGACACCTCTAGCTGACAGCAGGAAGAATCTGAGGCCCTCAATCCTATAACCACAAAGAACTAAATTCTGCCACCAAAAGCAGGCCATTCCCCTGTTGAACCACAGATAAGACAGCTGCCCCAGACAACACTTTCATTGCAGCTTGTGAGTTCCTTAGCAGAAGACCCAGCTAAGCTGCACATGGAATTCTGCTCCACAGAAGGCGTGGCTTGTTGCAAGCCACCAAATCTGTGGTAATTCAGCAACAGGAAAAATACAAGTAGTTTGGGTATTATTATTCTAAAATTGTCATGTGTATATTGTAGAATAAAGCAAATGAGCATTTATATTGGTTTCGTTGAAGACTAGGATTTTCTATGGGTGACAAAGGAAATACAGGTATGGAAGAGATAAGTAAAACCCCTATACTGCTAAATTTGCATTGGAAGGAGGTTGATGAACTCAAAATGTATTTTATCTTCCAAATATTTAAGTACTTCCTAGACCTGACTACTGAAAAGGCCCATAAATAACAACAATCCTTTGCCTCCAGATTATGGTCTCTATTATTTCCATGAAAAAGAGCCACGGATAACTTGAAGAAATAAATGATTCAAAAGTGGGGCAGGAAATGTACAAGACAAGCCTGGAGACTTCTTTTTTTAATTTTATTTTTTTAACATTTATTTATTTTTGAGACAGAGAGAGAGAGAGAGCATGAACAGGGGAGGGTCAGAGGAAGAGGGAGACATAGAATCTGAAACAGGCTCCAGGCTCTGAGCTGTCAGCACAGAGCCCAATGTGGGCTCCAACCCACAGACCGCGAGATCATGACCTGAGCGGAAGTCGAACGCTTAACCGACTGAGCCATCCAGGTGCCCCATCTTGGAGACTTTTATAACAACAAGAAAAATAAGGAAGCTATTAAAAACAGTGAGGACATATAAAAAGTATTAGTACCTGGGACATCTGGCTATACCAGGAAGTAATGAAACACTCAAAGAAAGATGTACCAAACAGACATAGGAGCCAGCTTAAAGAATATCCTGATGGCCAACTCTGGGACAATTTGAGCTTCAAAATAAATGATAGCAACAGATCATAAACCACTGAATAGAAGAATCTGCAAATTCATAGTGATATTAACATATTAATTGGTAAGAAGGTAAGGGCACCTGGATGGCTCAGTTGGTTAAATGTCCAACTTCAGCTCAGGTCATGATCTCATGGTTCGTGGGTTTGAGCCCCACATCGGGCTTTGTCCTGACAGGGTGGAGGCAGCTGCGGATTCTCTGTCTCCCTTTCTCTGGGCCCTTCCTCTGCTCGTGTGCTCATGCTTGCTCTTTCAACAATAAAACATAAAAAAAAAAAAATTAGGAAGAAGGTAAAATCCTTATGGTAGGTTGACAAGTAATAAATATAGAAAAAATGGAGATTAAAAAAATTTCTATTTGGCCACATTTATAGTAGTAATTGAATTAGGCAAGAAAGATCAATGGATGCTATGTTTCTAATCACAAATTCCAACATGTAGGTTTTTTCCCCATATACATCCAAGCAATTCTTGGGTACTAACTGGGTGCCCTATAATTCAACTTAATTCTGACACTTTTTATCTGGTGATGGTGTCAGATCCCATAAAACCCATCCCTACAACCTTCAGATGCCAATCTCAAGTCAGGATGTCACCTGTACTTCTCACTGACCTGCTATGGACTGAATGTTACCATGACCACCTCCTTGGGTTTGATCATTGCTAGAGTGGCTCACAAAACTCAGAGAAACATTGCACTTACTAGATCCCCAGTTAATTACAATAGTGTATAACTCAGGAACAGCCAGATGGAAGAGATGCATAAGACAAGGTATGGGGAAAGGTCACCGAGCTTCCAGCCTCACCCTGACACATCGCTCTCTCCAAATATCCACATGTTCACCAACCTGGATGCTCTCCAAACCTGCTTTTAGGTCTCCTTTTAGGCTTTATAATACAGGCAGGATTGATTAAATCATTGGCCATTGATCATTGAACTCAATATCCAGCCCCTCTCCCATCTGGAGGTCAGGAAGGAGTGGCTTAAATTTCCAACATTCTCATCATGTGGTTGTCTCCTCTAGCAACCAGTCCCCATCCTTATGTGGGGCCCAAAAGTCACCTCGTTAACATAACCAAAGACACCTTTATTGCTCTCATCATTTAGGAAATTCCTACGGTTTTAGGAGCTCAGTGCCAGAAATGGGACAAAAACCAAATATGTATTTTTTATTATAAAGCACAATATCATAGGTACTAAAACTAGTGAATGAAAGTCTGATGAGGAATAGGAGATGTACATAGATTCAAAGTATCTTCACATAAATTATTTATTAATTACAAAGGAACAATTGTAACTTTCCAATGGGGAAATTTGGCAGACACTAAACCAATCAAGTGATCAAGATTTTAAACCCTGATATGTAGTATTAAGAACACAACATCACTGCTGTTGTATGTCTGTGAAAATACAGAACTTGAATAATCAAGAGAAAATATCATTCTACGAAGTAACTGGCCTATATTCCTCAAAAAATTCAAGGTCATAAAAGACAAGGAATTGAGAAACTCTCCAGATGTAAGGAAACTAATGAGCTTTGACAACTAAATATGTGAACTGAACTGGATCCTGGACCAGGAAACCAAAAAGCTATAAAGTATATGTTTGGGACAACTGAGAATATTTGAACATAGAACTTTGAATTAAATCATAGTATTATAATAGTGTTAAACATCCTGATTTTGATCATTATTCTGTAGTCATGCAAGCAAATGTCTTTATTTATTGGAAATATATTCTGATGTTCTTAGGGGCAAGAAGGCACAGTAACTGCAATCTACCCTTAAGTGATCAGAAACACAATCAAGCTTTTATCTTGCTTCTCCTTTGGAAGGAAGACCTAGGACAGCCAATAGTTGATGAAGCAGGGGAGTTTTTTTTTTTAATCAATTATTCCAGCTGATAAATTAGGAAGGAATGATAGAATATCACCATTTGCAACACCTAATGAGAGAATAGATGTAGGCTTTATTAAAAAGAAAACCACAGGGGCGCCTGGGTGGCGCAGTCGGTTAAGCGTCCGACTTCAGCCAGGTCACGATCTCGCGGTCCGTGAGTTCGAGCCCCGCGTCAGGCTCTGGGCTGATGGCTCAGAGCCTGGAGCCTGTTTCCGATGCTGTGTCTCCCTCTCTCTCTGCCCCTCCCCCATTCATGCGCTGTCTCTCTCTGTCCCAAAAATAAATAAACGTTGAAAAAAAAAATTTAAAAAAAAAAAAAAAAAAAAAAAAAAAGAAAACCACAGACCCCAAATGGTCTCACCTAGGCCAAGTCCTTACACCAGAGCTCAGTACCTAATCTAATTGCAGTTTCAATCTCCCCAGAAATGTAGTCTTCTTAACTGGTCAAGGAGGAATTTTCTGATGGGCACCAATGAGTCTACCACATAGGCCCTCTCCATCCCCTGAAGGAAGGAGAGGTATAATCTGCAACCTCCCCTTCAATCCCTCCCAGTTCCTGCACTCTTCCCCCTAAGGGAAAATCACCTTGCTTGGAATAATTCTTTTCTTCTGCTAATAATATTCTTGCCCCACTCTCCTTATAAAAACCTTCTATATTGTACATCTCTGAATCCCTTGCTACTTGGTGGATAGGATGCTGCCTGATTCATAAATCATTTAATAAAGTCAATTAGATCTTCAAATTTACTCAGTTGATTTTGTTTTTTAACAGATTTTGTGGCAGCAATGAGATCCAAAGCAAACTTCCAGTAGCATTTGGGGACAGTGAGAAACACAGGCATGGTACGCACAAACCATCTGAGTTCACTGTCTTTCTTGTCATTTCCAGGGGTTGTGGGTAACTTTCCTTAGTTCTGAGTTCTGCCCTATGTTGTGTTTAAGCTCCCAATCTAATTGGCTTTCCCTCACAGGGCAGGTCAGCTTGTGCTGGCAGAGAGTTATGCCCCAAGTCCAATTGAGCTGGCATGTTTGTCTGAAGCCCAGTTGACCTAGCATATTTGCCCAGAGCCCAGTGGAGCTGGTGGTTCTGCCCAGAGCCCAAGTGATCTGGCAGAACAGTCTGCCTGGAGCTAAACTCTTAGCCTTTCAGACCACAATTCCCATGGTGGAAAACTTGACCGAGTTCCACAGGAATTATTGCTGGTGCACATGTGTCTTCTTGTGGCCAGGACCCAGTATCATTTCTTGGTTACTACTGATACATTAAGGTGCACAATGTTTATTTGCTTTGTTTTGTGTAGATAAAGGAGCAGGAATCTCAGAAGCCAAAAAGATGCAAAACTTGGTAGGCATAGGTTGAGCATTCAAAAGCTGTTAGAGCAGTAGCCACCTCAAAAAGATTCCCATGACAGAATACATTGGTCACAGAATGAGTTAGATAGACACTAGGTCACTTGCCAAACTGCAAGGAAACTTCTGTACAACAAGGTATACTATAAAACACACATAAACCCCAACCCTGTGGCACATCCTTTTTAGGTATTAGTTTGGCCCTGAGAAAGCCACAGTCTTAGCTAATGGGATTTTTAAATTCTGAAGAGTCATGTATGCCACCTTCCTGCACACCTGCTTACTTTGTGCCTAAGAACTATAGTCCCAGAAATTTCAGCTATCTAGCAAAAATGACAAAACCATACTAAGCTTGTTTTACGTCCTGTGGAACTTGGCTTGGTAACTGTCAGGTTGGAGGCCTCAAAATAAGGCCAGACAGACATGTGAGTTGCACTTCATTTGCAGGTAGCTATGGCTGAACAGAAATATGGTTAACTCCATTTGCAGCTGGGGTCCTACCAAACTTCTCCTAGCCCTCAAGGATATTTTGACCTAGAAATACAATGGCCATTATGAGGAACATTAGATAAGATTATTTAAGAAGTGCACTTGAAAGCAAGAGTTCCCAAATTAAATACAATGGGAAACCTGTTTTAATTGGCATGCAGATGCCTCCAAAAGGTTTCAAAATTCCAGAGTTGTTCCACTGAAAGATTCATTAGAAAAGGCTAATGAAGAGACAATATACCTAAAATAAGACTGTAAGACTGATGCAACCCCTACTGTTCCCCTCTATCCTTTGAGAAATCATCCTAGCAATCCTATATCTGAATTGCCTTTCCACTCTAAAGAGCCTATTAACCAGTTACATTTTAAAATAAGACCATTCATGGGTGCCTGTGTGGTTCAGGCTCTTAAGCATCCGACTCAATTTTGGCTCAGGTCAAGATCTCATGTTCGTGGGTTTGAGCCCCACGTCATCCTCTGCACTGTCAGCACAGGATTCTCTCTCTCCCTCTCTCTCTGCCCCTGCCCTGCTCATGTTCTCTCTAAAAATAAACAAACATTTTTTTCAGTAAAAATAAATAAAATAAGACCATTCAGCGCTATCACAGATCCTCATCAGGCATTGGCCAAAGGGTGAACTAAGGGTCGTAGCTAAGTGTCTGACTTCAGCTCAGGTCTTGACCTCATGGTTAGTGGGTTCAAGCCTTGCACTGGGCTCTGTGCTGACAGCTCAGAGACTGGAGCCTGCTTCAGATTCTGTGTCTCCCCCTCTCTCTGTCTTTCCCCTGCTCACATGCTGTTTCTCTCTCAAAAATAAGCATTAAAAATGTTTTTAAACAAAAAGATTAAAAGAAAGAATTTCCTAAACTTAGGAAGGATCCTCAAGGGTTTTTCTAAATAGATTACCTCCTGAGTCCATTCAAAAGACAGAAGTAAAAATTCATGTTTTCCTTCTTTCCCAAATCCAGACCCATTGGTTACTGATTCTTTGTCTCCTAGAAATAACTCTTTCTTGCTTGTTTGTCTCATTTTATGTTCTAATGAAGAAAGCTAAAGGGATTACATTTTATAAACATTCCATCTCTGTTGTTTTTCTGGTAGGCCCCATTCACTTATGTATTTTGCATATTTTGCCTCTGAATAAGCCAAAGGAACTATGTTCCCACTTCAAGGGGTGATGATAGAAGCAGAAAAATGTTTGCCTTTAGCCCAGAAGGCTTACCTACAGCCTGCATAGTTTTGATAATACATGCTGGTTGCTATGTTCTTAAAGGGACTCATGACTGCCTGTACTTCTCACCAATAGTTAAAATTGAGCTGAATGATAAGCACCAGAGAGCTCTTACAAAAGTAGTTTTATGAATAGAAATTTGAAGAAAATATTTATGATCTAATACTCCCTGCATGTCCCCTCTCTGAGCACTAAGCATATAACCAACCAGCTTCATACGGCAAAAGTGTAGCTCTTTCTGCCCATGGGTCCTGTTCCTGTGCTACCTAAATACACTTATTGGGGAGGAGTTAAGATGGCAGAGAGGTAGGAAGACCCTGGACTTTCCTTATACCTCAAACACAACTGTATTGAGGTCAGATCACTTGGAACACCCAGGAACAGGCAGAAGGAGGGAGGTTCTCCCTCAGGTTTGAGGGAGACACCATTACAGGTGTGAGGTTTATTTTAACAAACAAGTCAAAGCACACCTAGTTAAAGGTCCAAACACTCTGCATTGCAAGCGAAGAGGAGCTCCACAGAGAACTGACCAGTGGGAAAGAGTAGCCAATATGCAACAGCAGAGTGCACACAGCATACACCAGAAACACTTACTGAAGTCCCAGCCCTGGACAGTGTATGACCCTTTTCTTTTTTTCTTTTTTTCTTTTTAAATTTTTTTTAAACGTTTATTTATTTTTGAGATAGAGAGAAACAGAGCATGAACGGGGGAAGGGCAGAGAGAGAGGGAGACACAGAATCCGAAACAGGCTCCAGGCCCCAAGCCGTCAGCACAGAGCCCGACACGGGGCTCGAACTCACGGACCGCAAGATCATGACCTGAGCCGAAGTCGGGCGCTTAACCGACTGAGCCACCCAGGCATCCCATGACCTTTTTCTAATAGAGCATTACTCTCAGGTGCAGGAAAGATAGCAAGCTTTCAAAACACACAAAAGACAGAAACTTAGCCAAAATGACAACATGGAGGAATTATCCCCAAAAGAAAGGTCAAGAAAAAAATCATAACCAGGGACTTGCTCAAAACAGATATAAGCAATATATCTGAACAAGAATTTAGAACCATCCTAAGGCTACTAGCTGGGCTTGAGAAAAAACAAAGAAGACCTCAGAGAAACCCTTGTGCAAAGATGAAAGACCTAAAAACTAGTCAGGCTGAAATAAAAAATTCACTGAGGTGCAAAACTGACTGGATATAGTTACAACGAGCATTGAAGAAGCAGAGGAGAGAATAGGTGATCTAGAAGATAAAATTATGGAAAATACAAAGCTGAAAAGAAGAAGGAAAGAAAACTATTAGATCACAAAGGTAGACTTAGGAAATTCAGCAATTCCATAAAGCAAAATAACATCCATACCATAGGAGTCCCAGAAGAAGAGTGGGAAAAGGGGGCAGAAGGTTATCTGAATAAATTATAGCTAAGAACTTCCCTAATCTGGGGAAGGAAACAAGCATTCAAGCCCAAGAGGCACAGAGAACCCTCCTCAAAAATCAACAAAAACAAGTTGGTTAAGTGTCTGGCTCTTGGTTTCGTTCAGGTTGTGTTCTCACGGTTTGTGGGTTTTGGGGATTGAGTCCTATGTCAGGGTCTGCACTGACAGTTTGGGCCTTCTTGAGATTCCCTCTCTCTCTGCCCCTCTCCTGATTGCTGTCTCTCTCTCTCTAAAAATAGACAAACTTTAAAAAAAAAATGAATGGGTCAACCAGGAAATTAAAGAAGAAATTAAAAATATATGGAAGCAGATGAAATGGCAACACAACAGTCCAAAATCTTTGGGATGCAGCAAAAGCAGTCCTAAGAGGAAGTTTATTGCAATCCAGTCCTATCTCAAGAAGCAAGAAAGGTCCAAATATACAACCTAACTTTGCACCTAAAGGAACTAGAAAAGGAACAGGAAATAAAACCTAAAGCCAGAAGAAGGGAAATAAATATTATAGCAGAAATAAAATGATATAGCAAAACAAAACAAAACAGTATAACAGATCAATGAAACTAAGAGTAGTTTCTTTGAAAATTGATAAACCTCCAGGCCAACTTATCAAAAAGAGAAAGGACCCAAATGGATAAAATCATGAAGGAAAGAGGAGAGTTTACAACCAACACCACAGAAATGCAAACAATTGTACAAGAATACTGTGAAAAACTGTATGCCAACAAACTGGGCAATCTGGAGGAAATGGACAAATTACTAGAAACTCACAAACTACCGAAACTGAAACAGAAAGAAATAGAAAATTTGAACAGAACCATAACCAGAAAAGAAATTGAATATAATCAAAAATCTCCCAACAAACAAGTCTTGGGCCCAGTGGCTTCCCAAGGGATTTCTACCAGACATTTAAAGGAGAGAGAAACTTTTCTAAAAAAATTAAAATGGAAGGAAAACTTCTAAACTCATTTTACAAAGCCAGCATTACCTCGATTGCAAAACCAAAGACCCCACTAAAAAGGAGAATTACATGCCAATATCCCTGAGGAACATGGATGCCAAAATTATCAATAAAATACTGGCAAATTGAATTCAACAGTACCATTAAACAAATCATTCTCCATAATCATGTAGGATGTATTCCTGGGCTGTAGGGTGGTTCAATATTCACAAATCAGTCAACATGATACAACAGGAAAAGAACCATATGATCCTGTTAATAGATCCAAAAAAGCACTTGACAAAACACAGCATCCATTCTTGATAAAAACCCTCAACAAAGTAGGGATAGATGGAATACACCTCAATATCATAAAGGCCAGATACACAAGACCCACACTAATATCATCCTCAATGGGGAAAAACAGAACCTCTCCCCTACAATCAGGAACAAGACAAGGATGTCCACTCTCACCATTACCATTTAACATAGTACTGGAAGTCTTAGCCTCAGCAGTTAGACAACAAAAAGAAACAAAAGGCATTCACATTGGCAAGGAAGAAGTCAAACTTTCACTCTTTGCAGATGACATGATGCTTTATGTAGAAACCCCAAAAGATTCCACCAAAAAATTTTTATTACTACTGCATGAATTCAGCTACGTCACAGGCTATAAAATCGACACACAGAAATCTGTTGCGTTTCTATGCATCAATAGCAAAGCAGCAGAAAAAGAAATCAAGAAATCGATCCCATTTGCAATTACACCCAAAACAAGAAGATACCTAGGAATAAACCTAACTAAAGAAGTAAAAGAGCTATACCCTGAAAACTATAGAACAGAACACTTATGAAAGAAATTGAAGAGGACACAAAGAAATGGAAAAGCATTCCATGTTCATGGATTGGAAGAACATTGCTAAAATAACTATACTACCCAAAGAAATATACACTTTTAATGCAATCTCTATTAAAATACCACCAGCATTTTTCACAGAGCTAGAAAAAACAATCCTAAATTTTATATGGAACCACAAAAGACCCCAAATAGCCAAAGCAATACTGAAAAAGAAAAACAAATTTGGAGGCATGATTCCAGATTTCAAGCTATATTACAAAGCTATAGTCATCAAGACAGTATGGTACTGGCACAAAAACAGACATATAGATCAAGGGGACAGAACAGAAAACCAAGAAATGGACCCACAGCTATATGGTCAACTAATCTTTGACAAAGTGGAAAAGAATATCCAATGTAAACAAGTTTCCTTAACAAATGGTGTTGGGAAAACTGGATAACGACATGCAAAAGAATGAAACTGGACCACTTTCTTACACAATACTGAAAAATAAGATAAATGAAAGACCTAAATGTGAGACAGAAAGCCATCAAAATCCTAGAGGAAAACACAGGCAGCAACCTCTTTGGCCACAGCCAAAGCAACTTCTTACTAGGCACAATACCAAAGGCAGGGGAAACAAAAAACATGAACTATTAGGACTTCATCAAGATTAAAAGCTTTTGCATAGCAAAGGACACAATCAACAAAACTAAAAGGCAGCCTACAGAATGGAAGAAGATATTTGCAAAGGACATATCAGATAAAGGGTTAGGATCTAAAATCTATAAAGAATTTATCAAACTCAGCACCCAAAAAAACAAATAATCCAGTGAAGAAATGGGCAAAGAACATGAATAAGCCCTTTTCCAAAGAAGACATCCAGAGGACTAACAGATACATGAAAAGATGCTCAATATCATTCATCAGCGAAATACAAATCAAAACCACAATGAGATACCACTTCATGCCTGTCAGAATGGCTAAAATTAACAAACAAGTGTTGGTCAGGATGCAGAGAAAGGGGAACCCTCTTGCACTGATGGTGGGAATGTAAACTCTGGAGAACATTATGGACATTTCTCAAAAAACTGAAAGTATGACTACCCTAAGATCCAGCAATAGCACTATTAGGTATTTACCCAAAGGATATAAAAATACAGATTCAAAAGGGTACATGCAGCCCACTGTTTACAGTGGCATTATCAACAATAGCCAACCTATGGTGAGAGCTCAAAAGTCCATCAACTGATGATTGGATAAAGAAGATGTGGTGTATACATTCATTCATATATATTGTACATGTATATGCATGTATATATATTCATTCATATATATAATGAAATATTCAGCTATCAAAAAGAATGAAGTCTTGTCATTTGCAATGATGTGGATAGAGCTAGGTTGTATTATGGTAAGCAAAATAAGTCATTTACAGAAAGACAAATACCATGTGATTTCACTAATATGTGGAATTTAAGAAACAACACAGATGAAATATGGAAAGTGGGGCAGGGGGTTGGGAAGAGGAGAGAGAAACATACTACAAGAGACTCCTAATGATGAAGAACAAACTGAGGGTTGATGGAGGAAGGTGCTAGGAGACTGGCTAGATGGCTGATGGGTATTGCAGAGGGCACTTGTGATGAGCACTGGGTGTTATGTGTTAGTGATGAATCGCTGAATTCTACTCCTGAAACCAATATTGCACTGTATGTTAATTAAATAAAATTTAAATTTAAAAGAATTGAATAAACTTACTAAGTTGCATGGTAAAATGACTGAAGAATTCTTTCTTGACTGTTGCACTTAGTACTCCAGAAACAGGAGAGGCAAGAAAGTTAATCACTGAGTTTTGTCCTAGGCCCCAAACACCTGATAACAGTTAAGAAGAGCCAGATCCCAAACATGTTCCAGGACATTAGCTTCAAACAGATGCTGGCATCAGTACCCTTATCTTTGGTAATTTATGGAATAGCACTTATTGTTCACCTGACAATTGCCTTTGGCTGGACCCTACCCTGGATTTCTGGGGGAACATGCACCCTAGATTCTTTTTGTTTTTTAATTTTTTTTTTTTTTTTTACCGTTTTTATTTATTTTTGAGACAGAGAGACAGAACATGAACAGGGGAGGGGCAGAGAGAGAGGGAGACACAGAATTGGAAACAGGCTCCAGGCTCTGAGCCGTCAGCCCAGAGCCCGACGTGGGGCTCGAACTCACGGGCCGTGATATCGTGACCTGAGCTGAAGTCGGACGCTTAACCAACTGAGCCACCCAGGCGCCCCCCTAGATTCTCTTCTAATATAAACCCTTAGCAATGGTAAGACTCATTCTTCTCTCCTTTCCAAGTCTCCCAGTCTGCTGTTATCTGTCACTCACACTATCCAATAAACTCTGTTTTCACTTTCTCCAGCTCACATTTGATTTCTATCCTGCATAAAGCCAAGGACCTTCTTGGCTGGTCGTGTGGGACCCTCCCCTAGCTCCTTGTGTGGCATCCACATGACTCCTGAAACAGAATGCTACAGGCAGCAGTGACAGTCACAGCAAAGTTTATTGCAATGAGAGGCAAGGCCGACCGATCGGGACCGACATTCTTGATCAGAGTGCGGCCTCGAACAGCCGGGGTACAGTTTTTATAGCCGACCACATCGTCTTATCATCACCTGGGAACAGAACAAAGAAATAGTTCCCAGATGGGGGTGGAAATAGTTCAGACCTTCTGCCATTAAGCCACAACCAGTTGACCTCCTTGACCCTGCCTCCGGCTCCATTTTTTCAAAGTTCTCAACATGCCCTTGCCCCAATCCAATCAAACACTAATCCAGTTGATTTTCCTTGAACTTTTGTTCCCTTGATTGATAGGACAAGGCTGTTATCTCTTAACCTATAGTGTCAAAACAAAGCTGTTATTTCTCAAGGCTACAGGTTAGCCCTACACTACAATTTAACCCTTACACTCAGACTCAGTCGGCCTGCATCACTAAGAATGTTGTTTGGCTTTCTGCCTGCCTGGGACAGGGAGATTGTCAGTTCTTTCGCCAGCTTTCACTAGCTAGAGTAACTAAATCTTGTAAGGATATAACTTTTACACACTCTTAGAGAAAGCCTCTTGGGTCCATGAGGTTGTTTAATACTGCTAAAAATATTTATTGTGTGTCCCTGCTGAAAACTGAAAAGATATTTGAAAGGATTTAATAATTCTATACTCAGAAATTTGACTAAGTTCAAAGCTGATATTCAGAGCCTGATAAAATGTTTAGGTCTTTGCCCCTGAGCTAAGTGTACACAGAGAGAAAAAAAGACATTCTCATAGGTAGATAGCCCTTTGACATCATCTAGGCAGCAACCAAATTCTTTCAGGAATTAAAAATAACTCCTCATTTTACAAATCTAGCCTTTACAGGACCAAGGATGTGGTTCCAGTAACAACTCAAGGACTATCAATCCTTTTACTGGAACCCAAACCTCCCATATTTCTTTCAAATAGTTTGTGTAAAAAAATCTGCACTCCTCCTTCTAGAAGGAGCTTGATTTTTTTTTTTTTCATGTGCCTTTGGAATGTAAGTTTCCAATGTTCTACCTGGTCTTGTCTAGGAACTCTTATCTAGTCCACCTCTTTAAAATGTGAATTTCAGGGAGGTAATTCTTATCAAGAAAAAACAAAAGGGGGAAAGGCCATTTGGGACTTGACTTGCCAAAGAGAAATATAAAACTTAAATATCTTCTTTCTCCACAAATATTTTTTCTAACTTTTTAAACATTTATTTTTGAGAGACAAAGAGAGACAGAGTGAGTGGGGGAGGGGCAGAGAGAGAAGGAAACACAGAATCCGAAGCAGACTCCAGGTTGAGCAAGCTGTCAGCACAGAGCCCGACACCAGGCTTGAGCCCACAAACCGTGAGATCATGACCTGAGCCGAAGTTGGACACTTAACCAACTGAGCCACCCAGGTGCCCCACTCCACAAATATTTTTAATAAGCTTTAGCCATCCAGAGAGATACCCTTAACTTACTTCATGTATTAGAAAAACTCAAACCCAACTTTTATAACTGGTGAATTTTGTAACTATTTCATGGCAGTTATTTTAAAATTGAAGCTATAAGTTCTATCTGTTCACATGTGTCTCCATGTGTTTATTGTAGGTAAGTGGGGTTTTCTACCTCTGGATGATAGTGCTTTGTAAAAGAGCTCTATTTAGTTGGTTTAAAGGCAAGTGCCAAGTGCTTGTAAGAACTGTGCATTCTAAAACTCTCAAAGATAGAAACTAACCCAAATGCTTCTCAAGTTCACATGATTTGGAAAGATATTTGATATAAAAGCTAGCTTAAGGTTGATGGTTTAATTAAAAGACATGTATTTAGAGTTATCAACATTAAACATAAAGCAATTGAAGTTTACTAGCCAAAGAAGTTCGTATTAACTCTTACAAGATCTTCAAGAAAAAAAATAATAGCTTAGGATAATGGCTGAATTTTTCTACTGTTTATTGAAGTTTCTGTGGGTAATCTAAACATAATTTTTAAAGACAAGTAAGTTAAATAGAGGTAAGATAGAAGTTTATAAATGAACTTTTAAGCAATATTTATGTCTACTTCTAGTTTTCCCAATTTCTTTTTGATAACTTAAAAGCTTAAAGTTTTGCTTAGTTGGGTTAAATGAGGAATTAAGTTCATTAAATATCTAGATAATTTCCAAATAAGACAAATACTAAATTTAGATTTATCCACTTTTAGCTTCTCATTACATAATCTAAATGACACTTAGATGTGTTAGTGCTATATTAAAAAACTGAAAAATGCATATGCTTTTAGAAATTATGAAGTGTATTCATAATGTTTCAAATTTAAAGAATGCTGGTATAACAGTTCACAATTGCTTAATTCTTAAGTTTTCACTAGAAATTAAGGCTTCTAAGGGTTAAGAATTTTAACTAATATATGTAATTAAAGCTCCTAGAAATAATAAGGAAAACATCTCTATGGCAGGAAAGTAGGATGCATTTTTAGTACGAGAAGGTATGAAAAAAATGGATATGCATTTTTTATTGAGGGAGGAGAAAGTAATTTTGTTCCAAAGGGAATCTGGTTGCCTGAAAAGGAAAAAAAAAAGGACAAAATTGGAATATAAAAAAGAAAGTTATAGAGGGGCACATGGATGGCTCTGTCGGTTAAGTGTCCGACTTCAGCTCAGGTCATGATCTCATGGTACTTGGGTTTGAACCCGGCATTGGGCTCTGTGCTGACAGCTCAGAGACAGGAGTCTGCTTCAGATTCAGGGTCTTCCTCTCTCTCTCTGCTCCTTCCCCATTCATGTTCTGTCTCTTCCTCTCTCAAAAACAAACAAACAAACAAAAAAAAGAATAAAGCTATAAAAGGTCTATGGAAAAAGAATATTTGGAAAGAAAATTTTAATGTGTGGTCAAACTAAGAATATAATTAACTTATTTAAAAACGAATTTTAGTATCTAAAGCTGGTACAAAATTAAAATTTGGTTTCTCTCTTTTAATAGGACAAAGTGTTCTTGGACTTTCGGTCTGCTTTTGATAACAAATTATAAAAAGTTTTTTACTTTCCAAGTATTTTCATAAAATATGATCCTTTTTAGGGAAGTGCTTTCAAACCCTTTAAAAATAAATATTTTCGGGGGCGCCTGGGTGGTGCAGTCGGTTAAGCGTCCGACTTCAGCCAGGTCACAATCTCGCAGTCCGTGAGTTCGAGCCCGGCGTCAGGCTCTGGGCTGATGGCTCAGAGCCTGGAGCCTGTTTCCGATTCTGTGTCTCCCTCTCTCTCTGCCCCTCCCCCATTCATGCTCTGTCTCTCTCTGTCCCAAAAATAAATAAACGTTGAAAAAAAATTTTTTTTAATAAATAAGTATTTTTGGTAAATTTTCCCCAAATCAAGTACTATCTGAAGTCTTTTTGACCTGCAATAGTCCCAAGGATTTGTTAAACTAATCAGGCTTATTGGGTATGGAAATGACAAGGGAAACATTGCCAAATAAGTCACACTAAGCCTTTATTGTAGCTGAAAGACTGTGGCACATGTGGATGGAATCCATTCTGCTTTTGCCAAAGGAAAAAAAAAAAGGCCCCTCATTGCTAGCCTTTTGCCATCCTGATGTCCTTGTAACATGGCATCAGTCTGCTCCTGAATTAGTCTGCTCCTGCTCAGAAATTAAGGTGGGCAAAAAAATGGCCTAAAAGCAAAGATCAGTGGGGCTATGGGAAACCCAAGACAGCTGCTTGTTTTTTTGTGTGTTTTTGTGTTTTTGACAAACCCCATTTTTTGGTTTTGGCACTCCTTCACCCACCACAGGGCATTTAAGATCATTCAAATTATGAATAGACATTATGGGGGGACTTCAATAATATTGTTAAAAAAGTCTACCCAAACATGTCTCACTTATCAGGTCCATAATCCTAGAAAACGGTTTTTGTTCCCAGAGGCCTCAGACTTCCTCCCTCTGTACACCTTGAACACCTGCAGCTGGACTTCATTTAACCACCGCTTAGCATGGATTATCAACATGTTCTTGCTATTGGATGTATGTCTTCTGTATGGGTTGAAGCCTTTCTCTCAAGTAAAGCTAATGCCCGCATGGTAGAAAAGATACTGTTAGAAAATATGGGACATTCCTCCTGTAATCTCCATTGACCAAGGTACCCACTTCACTGGGCAAATCCTATGAACCTTAACAAAAACCTTGTAAACCTCTTAGAAGTCTATCAGTATACAACCTTCTGTTGGTCCCTTGTTTCCTCATGCTAGTATGACCAGCCACTGTAGATTAGACGTCTTCTCTAACCTCCCTGGTACATTATATTCTCTGGAAAACATTGGATCCATGTTCATAGCTGCTTACCAACAAGCAAATGATCTCCCTAAGACTGGAAGGCCAGGAAAAGAACAAAGAGGATGACGGCCTTAAAAACCGCAAACCTAAAGTTATAACCTGTGAATATCACAAAGAATCGAGAAAACAATGTCATGACCCGTGAATACCACACAGCAGGTCAACAGAGCTTCGAGAACTACAGAGCAGCAGCTGAGAGTAGAGCTAGTGCCTTAAATTTTGATCACACCTCTCAGTTCAGTGGAGAGTCTGATCCAAAGTGGGAGAATTGTTTAAAAATTCCAAAATGGCATTTCTTAGGCCAAGTTCCCAAACTAGGGTTCAATACATAATCTAATTGCAGTTTCAACCTCCCCCAGATATAGTCTTACCCAGTCAGTCAGAAATTTTCTGATGGGAACCAAGGAGTCTGCCATAGGGGCTCTCCCCTCCCCCAAAGGAAGATGAGATAACTTGCCTGATAAGACCTCCTGCTCTTCCCCTAAGGGAAAGTGACCTTATCCAGAATAATTTTTTTTTTTTTTTTGGCTAATAACTTTCTTTCCCTACTCTCCTTCCTATAAAAAACTTCCATTTTGTACATCTCCTCTGAACTCTCCTCTACTTGCTGATGGGATGTTGCCCAATGCCTGAATCATTTAATGAAGTCCATAAGATCTTCCAATTTACTCATTAAAAAAAATTTTTAACAGCCTTCAATCATCAATAGTTTTGCCCTCTGATAAAAATACATAACACCATCTATGTAGAATTCTTGTCAAAAAATAAATAAACCAAACCTTTATCTAATCAAACCTCTAAAGATAGGGGACAGAGAAACAGGTTAAGTGTTCCCACAGACACATAATCACCACAATTTGGAAACTATGAGAAAGTAGAGCCAATTTTGTTAACAAGTCATAACACAAAAAGAGATATAGGAAAGGTACAGATAGATAAGGCAGGCAACTAATTACAATTAAGCTTTCTTAGATACCGATTTTTGAACACCGACAAGATATTTGATAGTAAGAAGTTATGTTACATTTTTTGTCGTGACAGTAGCATTGTAGTCATATTTAAAATCAGTCTTCATGTTTTAAAAATATGTATTGAAATATTTACAGATGAAATAATGTGAGGTTTTAGACTTATCATAAAACAATGCTGAGTTGAGGAAAGGAAAATGGGTGGGGTTAAAAAATGAAACCTAATTGGGGCACCTCGGTGGCTAGGTTAAGCTTCTGACCTCAGCTCAGGTCATGACCTCACAGTTTGTGGGATGGATCCCTGCTGTCATCACAGAGCCCACTTCGGATCCTCTGTCCCCTCTTTCTGTCCCTCCCCCACTTGCATGCTTTCTAATAAACGTTTTTAAAAAAATAAAACATAATTGTGCTAACATATAAGGGTTCATCACATTCTATTTCTGTCTATGTTTGAAATGTTAACACGGTTAAAAGAAATTTTAATCCAAATTAAAAAAAAACAGTGATAAATGAAATTTTGTAAAGTTATACAACAAAACCCACTAATTATGGTTACTCAAAGAAATAACATCACTGATATATTTCCCTCTCCTTTTGTTCAGCTGTATATTACTACAACGAGCACAAATTATTTATGTACTAAAAATTACCTGTGGACATTTTAAAAGGAACATATGTCTAAAAAAGCAGAAGTGAAAATCTAAAATTAACAATTTTGAGCTAAACTTTGTACAGTGGTTTTATAAATTTGAGGTATATATTTCCTGTAAGGCATCACTGATGACTTAGTAGTTCCAATGATTGGAGTTAGTGTCAAAAAAAAATCATTCAAGACACTGGTAAAGTATGCAAAATAGGTATTAAGAAATTACAAGGAAATAACCAACACCTAAATAGTCATCCTTATTCCCAAATTAGGTTGCATCCATCACACAAACAACTATGCAAGCACCACACATAAACCATTTCCCTTTCTCTCACAACAAAAAGCACAGATGACTTAAGGAGCACTACCAAATATTTCAGCAGAAAATTTTCAACTTACCTCTGCATTTTGTGTCACATGCATGAAAAATACTTGTGAGTAACTCTTCACAAGTCCTCTTAGTGCTGTAGGTTACATCTTTCTTGACATTATCGTCTCCTAGTTTCCATCCTATTAGGAGAAAGTTTGCAAATCCAGGTGTTTTCTGTGCTATTTTGTTTTAATTTTAACAGAAGAGACAAATTTAAGTAGCAGTCTACAATACTGGTTGACTTGCATAGACAAAGCACAAATTGATCTTGAATGTTTCATTATCAATTAAAAGAAAAAACGAATAAGTTGTGTTCAAATAGAAAAGAGAAAGAAGGATTTGAGTTTTTGCCTGTAATATTAAAGGCATTCTGTGAAAAAGTAGTGTAACACAAATAGAAATATTTTATTCTTTTTTTTTTTTAATTTTTTTTTCCAACGTTTATTTATTTTTGGGACAGAGAGAGACAGAGCATGAACGGGGGAGGGGCAGAGAGAGAGGGAGACACAGAATGGAAACAGGCTCCAGGCTCTGAGCCATCAGCCCAGAGCCCGACGCGGGGCTCGAACCCACGGACTGCGAGATCGTGACCTGGCTGAAGTCGGACGCTTAACCGACTGCGCCACCCAGGCGCCCCAGAAATATTTTATTCTTAATGTTTATCTTGAGAGAGAGCAAGAGCAAGCAGGGAAAGGGCAGAGAGAAAGAGGAAGAGAGAAAGAATCCCAGGCTCTGACAGTGCAGAGCCTGATGTGGGGCTTGAACTCATGAAACATGAGATCACAACTGGAGCTGAAACCAAGAGTTGGGCGCTTAACTGACTAAACCACCCAGGTGCCCCATAAGTAGAAATACTTAATTTTTTTTTTAATGTTTATTTATTTTTGAGAGAGAGAGAGCATGAGCGGGGGAGGGGCAGAGACAGACAGACAGACAGACAGACAGAATATGAAGCAGGCTCCAGGCTCTGAGCTGCCAGCACAGAGCCTGACGCGGGGCCTGAACCCACAGACCGCAAGATCATGACCTGAGCCAAAATCGGTCGCTTAACCAACTGAGCCAGCCAGGCACCCCTAAGTAGAAATATTTTAAAGACAAATAGAGGGAGAGCAAAAATTAGCTATACAGAAAACATGTCAGCTTATATTATTTTGCTTTCTCACGCCTAACATATATGGGATTCTGCAAGCATCCGCTAAGTAGAGTTCCTGAAATTTGCATTAAAATTGGCCTGCAAAATTTACATTCTCTTTTGGCTCACCTTATTGGTTCTACATGCTCTTATATGTTTTAGTCCTACACACACACACACACACACACACACACACACACACACTTAAAATGGTAGTTTTTAGCAAGGCATCTGGGAACTTTATGAATTTTAACTCCCCTATATCTATGTATTTCCATTGTAACGTTCTAATTTTTCCAGAGAAAGTTTGTTTTCAGGTCAGTAGAGAAATACCAATGATTATGATTATAAATACAATCTGAAATTTCTATCAGGTTTTAATTAAAAGCATAGAAAATACTTACATTTCACATGCAAGATTTTCTTTTAAGAGAGGGGAAAAGAAAGGGTAAGTCTTGCTAGAAGATGGGAGAGTAGGATCCTGAGCTCACTTCCTCCCACGGACACAGCAAGGTGCCAATTACAGTTGACCCTTGAACAACATGGGTCCACTTATATGTGGATTTTTAAAAATAGATATAGCACCAAAAAATATAGTACAATACTGTAAATGTATCTTCTCCTTATGATATCCTTAGTAACATTTTTCTCTAGCTTATTTTATTAGAAGAATATAGTATACGATACATATAACATACAAAATATACATTAATCAACGTTTTATGTTATTGGTAATGACCTGAGATACTGGCAGAGATCTTCCACAGCTAAAAGCAAAAAAGGCGGCCACGTTGAGAAGAGCAGGAGAGGGAGAGACACAGTAAAGTACCAAACCCCTGGTGTGGCACCAACCCATAATGAGGAGGTACAGGACAGGTGTGGAGTTCCTCCCTGAGAAGCTAGGGGATCAAGCCCCAAATCAGGCACCCTGGGTCCTAGGGACCTGTGTAGTGAAAACAATACTAAGTAGCAATACTTAGACAAAATACTTAGACAAAATACACTTTAAAACAAAGCCTGTAACAAGAAACAAGGAAGGGTATTACTAATTAAAAAGGGGTAAGTCCAACAAGAGAATATAACAATTATAAATATCTATTCTCCCAATATAGGGCACCTAAATACATAAAACAACTATTAATAGACAAAGGAAGACATTGATGGTAACACAGTAATAGCATGGGACTTTAGCACCTCACTTATCAATGGATATGTCATCCATACAGAAAAGTAATAAGGAAACAGCTTTAAATGACACATTATACCAGATGGAGTTAACAGATACAGAACATTCCATTCAAAAACAACAAAATACACATTCAAGTGCACGTGGAATATTTTCCAAATTATATCTCATTAGGCCATGAAAGAAGTCCCAGTAAATTTAAGAAGACTGTATATCAAGTATATTTTTCAACCACAGAGCTATAAGTGTAGAAATCAATTACCAGGGGGGGAAAAAATGGAAAAAACACAAACACTTGGAGACTAAACAACATGCTACTAACATCCTATGGGTCAATAAGGAAGTCAAAGAGGAAATCGAACAGTACCTGGAGACAAATGAAATTGGAAACACAAAATCTTTGTTGGTTCAAAATCTTTGGGACTTAGCAAAAACAGTTCTAAGAAGGAAGCTTATGACAATACAGGCCTCCTTCAAGAAAGAAAAATGTCAAACAATCTAACTTTACACCTAAAGGAATTAGAAAAAAAAAAAAAAAGCCCAAAGGTAGAAGAAAGGAAATAATAAAGAGGAGAGGGAAAATAAATGAAATAGAGACTGGAAAAAAAACAAAAAACAATAGAAAAGATGAAACTAAGAGCTAAGTTCTTTGAAAACATTAACAAAATTGATAAACTTTTAGCCAGACTTATCAAAAAAAAAAAAAAGAGAGAGAGAGAAAGAGAGGACTCAGATAAAATCAGAAACAAAATAGAAGTTACATCTGATACCACAGAAATACAAAGAATTATAGGAGACTACTACAAAATATTATATACAGCAAATTGAACCTAGAAAAAATAGGGGCGCCTGGGTGACGCAGTCGGTTAAGCGTCCGACTTCAGCCAGGTCACGATCTTGCGGTCCGTGAGTTCGAGCCCCGCGTCAGGCTCTGGGCTGATGGCTCAGAGCCTGGAGCCTGTTTCCGATTCTGTGTCTCCCTCTCTCTCTGCCCCTCCCCCATGCATGCTCTGTCTCTCTCTGTCCCAAAAATAAATAAACGTTGGAAAAAAAAAAATTAAAAAAAAAAAAAAGAAAAAATAGATAAATTTCTAGAAACTTACAATCTCCCAAAACTGACAGAAAGAAATAGAAAATCTGAACAGACCACTTATGAATGAAATTGAGCCAGTAGTCAAAAGCTCCCAACAAACAAAAGTCCAGGAGCAGGTAGCTTCACAGTTGAATTCTACCAAACATAAAGATTTAATATCTATTCTTCTCATATTCCAAAAAAATAAATAAATAAATAAAGCTTCCAGTTCATTCTACGAGGCCAGTATTACCCTAACACCAAAATCAAAGACACTACAAAAAACGAAACTACAGACTAATATTTTTGATGAACATAGATGCAAAATCCCCAACAAAATATTAGCAAAATGAAGTCAATAGTATGTTAAAAGGACCATTCACCACAATCAAGTGGGATTTATTTCATGGATGATTCTATATGCACCAATCAATCCACGTGATACACCACATTAACAAAATGAAGGATAAAAACCGTATGATTATTTCAATAGATGCAGGAAAAGCATTTGAAAAAGTACAAAATCCATTCATGATAAAAACGTCAACAAAGTAGAGTTAGTAGGTTTAGAGGGAACATATCTCAACATAGTTAAGGCCTTATATGAAAAACCCACAGCTAACATTAGACTCAGTGGTGAAAAATTGAGTCTTAGAACTTTTCCTCTAAGATCAGGAACAAGACAAGGATGTCTATTCTCACCACTTTTATTCAATATAGTACTGGAAGTTCTAGCCACAGTCATCAGATAAGAAAAATAAAAGGCATCCAGATCAGTAAGAAAAAAAGTAAAACTGTCACTATTTCCAGATGACATCATACTACATACAGAAAACCCTAAAGACTACAGCAAAAACTCTTAGAAGTATAAATGAATTTAGTAAAGTCTCAGGATACAAAATCAACATACAGAAATCTGTTGCATTTCTATATACTAATACTAATAACAAAATAACAGAAAGAGAAATTAACAACCCAATTCACAGTTGTATCAAAAAAAAAAAAAAAATCCCTGGGAATAAATTTAACCAGAGGGGACATACCTGTAGTCTGAAAACTATAAGACGTTGATCAAAGAAATTAAAAACAATACCAATAAATGGAAAGATATACCATCCTCATGGATTATAAGAGTTAATATTGTTAAAATGTGCATACTACCCAATGAAGTTCTATAGATCTAGTGCAATCTCTCAAAATACTACTAATATTTTTCAAAGAACAAAAACAACAAATACTAAAATTTGTATGGAACCACAGGAGACCCCAAGTAGTTCATGCAATCTTGAAAAAGAAGAACAAAGCTGCAGATATCCCAATTCCAGATTTCAAACTATCCTACAAAAGCTACAATAATCAAACCAGTATGGTACTGGCACAAAAACAGACACAGAGATCAATAGGACAGAAATGAAAGCCTAGAAATAAACCCAGACTTATATGGTCAATTAATATATAGAAAAGAGATAATAACACATAATAGGAAAAAGATAATCTCTTCAAGAAATGATACTGGGAAAACTGGACAACTATACACACCAAAAAAAAAAAAAAAAAAAAAGAACTACAGCACTTCCTTACATCAGACACAAAAATAAACTTAAAGTGGATTAAGTATCAAATGTAAATGCTGAAACCATAAAAGTCCTAAAAGAAAACACAGGCAGTAAACACTTGGACACTGACCTTAGCAGTATTTTTCTGAATCTTTCTCCTCAGGATATGGAAACAAAATCAGATGTAAAGTATTGGGACCATGGCAAACTAAAAAGCTTTTGCACAGCTTAGAAAACTATCAACAAATGAAAAGGCAACATATTGAATGGGAGAAGATATTTGCAAATGATATATCCAATAAGAAGTTAATATCCAAAATATGTAAATAACTGAACTCCAAAAAACCAAATAATCCAATTAAAAAATGGTGAGAGGAACTGCTCCCAAAGATGATTCCCATCAATATGGCCAATGGACTCATGAAAAGATGCTTGACATCACTAATCATCAGCGATATACAAATCGAAACCACAATGAGATGTCACCTCACATCAGTCAGAATGTGATATCAAAAAGTCAAGAATAACAATTGCTGGGGAGGATGTGGAGAAAAGGGAGCTCTCATGAGCTGTTGGTGGGATTATAAACTGACACAGCCACTATGGAAAATAGTATGGAGTTTCCTCAAAAAATTAAAAATGGAAATAACTAATAATTGCACTTCTGGGTATTTATGCAAAGAAAACCAAACATTAAGTTGAAAAGATATATGCATGCCTATGTTTACTGCAGCATTATTTACAATGGCCAAGATATGAAAGCAATGTGTCTTCTGATAAATGATAAAGGAGATGTGTGGATATAATATATATATATATATATGCATATATGTGTGTGTGTGTATATATATATATATATATATATATATATATATATATATATATCTCCAATAGAATATTACTCAGCCATAAAAAAGAATAAAATATTGCCATTCAGGATAACACGAATGGACCTAGAAGGTATTATGTTAGGTGAACTAAGTCAAAGACAACACCCATATACTTTCACTTAAGTGTAGAATCTAAAAAACCAAATAGGGAGCACCTGGGTGACTCAGCTGGTTGAGTGACTCTTGATTTTGGCTCAGGTCATGATCTCAGACCATGGATTAGAGCCTCTCACTGGGCTCTGTGCTGGCAGTGTGGAGCCTGCTTGGGATTCTCTCTCCCTCTCTTTGCCCCTCCTGCCCTCCCTCTGTCAAGATAATAAGCTTTAGAAAAAGTTAAAAAAAAAAAAAAGGAAATAGACTTAAAAAAATACAGAAAACAAATTAGTGATTGCCAGAGGGGAGATAGATGACAGGATAGGTGAAGTGGATTAAGAGGTACAAACTTTTAGTTCTAAAATAAATCATGGGGATGAAAAGTACAGCATAGGAAATATAGACAATAACATTGTAATAACTTTTCATGGTGACAGATGTTAACTACACTTATGATGAGCATTTAATATATAATTGTTGAATCACTATGTTGTACATCTGAAATTAATAGGTCAACCATATATCAATTAAAACATAAACTTTTTAAAAAAATAATTTAAAAAAAAGAAAAAAAGAAAAGCATACTTTAAAACGGAAAGATGGATGCTTCCATCCAGGTTTTAATCATGTGGGTTGGGTAGCTCAGGTGTTCAGAAAGTGATATGTTTATTCCTTTATTGGAAGAACAAACATTAAAAGATGAATATTTACCAGCTTCGTTTAGAGATAAGTTTTTCCCCACTGAATCCTGAGAAGTAAAGCATTCAGAGCGCTTTTCAGAGGTTGAATCAAAGTCAAGTATTAAGGCACTTAAGTTATTTTCACTAGAATAGTTATTCAAATCCTTGTTAGAGAAATGCTCCCCTTTCCTGGTCTGTGATACCAAAGATGTGTAATGCTGAGAGCTCTGTGATCTTGGCCTTGAGAGGTTTTCTGAACTTGTGAAGGGAACAGAGTATGTTGCATTCTCAGGAGAGCAGAGAGGAGAAACGGTTAGGGTTCTTGGAGACGCTATTTGAGGATATGAAATGAAGGCATCGTCTTTCTCAAAATGTGAGAAACGTGTGTTGGGCCAGGGAAGAGCAGCAGCCATTTTCGTCAGGACCTCTTCAAAATCTTTCTTCAAGTTAGTCTGTGGACCGTCAAAACGGCTAGATTGGTATTTGATAATCTGTTGAATCGGATCTGAAATCTCTTCTCTCTTTTGGATGGCTCTGATTTTTCTGCAAATGCTTTCCACTGGGTTATGTCGCTTGTCGGTTACCTTTCTTGCAGAGGCCATTGTTGACCTTCCTCCAATTATGCAGATGAAGTGACTAAAGTGCAGGTAAAAGTAGACATGTTTTGTTTTAAGTTAGCATTGTCCTAACAATAATTTAGCAGTGCTATTTATTCCTAAATCAGCTTTGGAGGGATTAAGATGTCTTTATGGAAAACAGTTCAAAGGTTCCTCAAAAAGTTAAAAATAGAACTGCCCTACAATCCATCAATTACAGTACTGGGTATTCACCAAAGGATACAAAAATACAGATTCAAAGGGGTACATGTACCCCGATGTTTACAGCAGCATTATCAAGGATAGCCAAACTATGGAAAGAGCCCAAATGTCCATCCGCTGAAGAATGGATAAAGAAGATGTGGCAGATATTTATATAATAGTTTACTCAGCCATCAAAAAGAATGAAATCTGGCCATTTGCAATAATGTGAATGGAGCTGGAGTGTATTATGCTTAGCGAAATAAGTCCATCAGAGAAAGATCATATGATTTCACTCACATGTGGAATTTATGAAACAAAACATATGAACAGAGGGGAAAGGAAAAAAGAGAGAGAGGAAAGCAAACCACAAGAGACTCTTTCCGATAGAGAAAAAAAAAGACTGGGGGTTGATGGAAGGGAGGTGAGAGGGGGGACGGGCTAAATGGGTGATGGGTCTTAAGGAGGACACTTGTGATAAGCACTGGGTATTATACATAAGTGATGAATCACTAAATTCTACTCCTGAAACCAATATTATATATTTTTTTCTTTAAATTCAGGTTAGTCAACATATAGTATATTTTTAAACAATTGGTTTAAACAACTTTCCATGTGTTTAACTTTGGCGCTCAAATTCTTAGAAAATAACAACAGCTAACAAACATAAAGTACTTACCACCTGCCAGGTTTCATACTAAATTCTTTATATGTATCAACGCATTTCATTCTCAAAGCCACCCTATGAGGTAAACATTACTATTATCTCCATTTTCCAGCAAAGACAGAATAAGAGACAAACCCAAATTCACCCCAGATAGGTGCTGGAGCTCAGATTTGAACCCAGGCAGTCCTGCTCCAGAGGCTAGACTCCTAACCATACAGCTTTACATTTACAATATGTCACATATGATGGTGAGGCTGCAGGCAGCTCACATTTGAGTACTTGTCCTGGTTCTCATCTGTCGCGAACTTATAAAATATGCCCTATCTCGGCCATTTCACATGTATCTAAACTTCCCAGAAACCCTGTCAGATGTGGAAATATCCCTTTTACATGTAATGAAACAGAGGCACAAAGAGGTTGAGTAGCTTGCTAATAATTACATCTCTAAGATTTGAACCAAGGAGGTGTCTGACTCCAGCATAATTTTCTTTAATGGCAAGATATAGGATTAAAAAAAAAAAAAAAGCATGATCTCACTTCTTGTAAGATAGTAATTAGGGAATTTGAAAATAAATCCAAAATTTTGCCTAAAGCTGGCAAAATTTAAATTGATCTAGGTCAAGAGTTACCATAGTTTGAATAGTTACAAAGAGCTGGTTACAGAGAGTTTGAACGTGATGATTTTTAGAACCTTAAAAAGATTTCCATTCATGGATCTCTTTTTAAAAATACCCTCATAGAAAATGAACAAAAGGTACAGAAATTTTAAGAAGAACTATAATTGGAAAGGGTATTTTAGAAAGACTGGTATTTAGAAGAAGACACTCAAAAATCCTCACAATCTGGCTTCATTTTACTTCAAGATGACAGACACCTGCTGCAGCCAATGAGGCTCCTACAAGCAGAATCCTTTACTATTTAAGGTAATGATCATCTTTGAACCTTTAAACTTAACAAACCTTTGAACTTAACAATAGCCTCCTTTCTGTATATTCAAGGGTGATCTTTCAATGCCAGACCCAAATGCCAAAAAAAATTTCTCTGTGGAAATTCTGGATTTAGGGTATGCTCACTGGACTCTACTTTGTGATCTCTCCCAGGCTTTATAATAATTGCCCTTTATGTTTGTCATTTAATTAAATTTTATCCTCTCTCCTTGGATTGTTTAAACTGTGTATGCATAGGGCACCTGTGTGGTTCAGTTGGTTAAGCGTCTGACTTCGGCTCAGGTCATGATCTCACAGTTCACTCTACGAGCCCCGTGTTGGGCTCTGTACCGACAGCTCAGAGCCTGGACCCTGCTTCGGATTCTGTGTCTCCATCTCTCTCTGCCCCTCCCCTGCTCGTTTTCAGTCTCTCTCTCTCACAAATAAACAAACATTAAAAAAATGACATGATAAATTATATCAAAATTTTTAAAAAACTGTATGCCTGTTTCCTCAAAACACATATAATTCTTGTATTCAAAAACCATGATGCTATTCTTTTCTAGATACACAGTACATTTTTGTTGGCATCACTGATAATCCACAGTCATAAATCACACACACAATTACCAGGCTTGTGGACTGGTACCCTAGCTGCTCTATTGACCCTCAACTACTCACAGCTACCACTTTCTCTGGATAATTTCCCCTGGCTGCTCATTGCTTAACTGGGAGGTTGGAAGTGAATGTAGAGGGAATGACAGAAGAGAATTCACCTGTGCACACACATGCTTTGAATCTACAGCTAACTGGGGCACCTGGGTGGCTCAGTCGTTTAAACTTCCAACTTAGGCTCAGGTCACGATCTCACGGTTCATGGGTTCCAGCCCCACACACCCTGTGCTGACAGCTCAGAGCCTACAGCCTGCTTCTGATTCTGTCTCCCTCTCTCTGTCCCTCCCCCACTCATGCTCTGTCTCTGTCTCTCAAAAACAAACAAACATTAAAAATTTTTAAAAAGGGGGAGGGGCACCTGGGTGGCTCAGTCAGTTGCGTGTCCGACTTCGGCTCAGGTCATGATCTCATAGTTCATGAGTTCAAGCCCTGCATCGGGCTATGTGCTGACAACTCAGAGCCTGGAGCCTGCTTCAGATTCTGTGTCTCCCTCTCTTTCTGTGCCGCTCCCCCATTCACTCTGTGTCTCTCTGTCTCAAAAATAAATAAAAACATTCAAGAAAAAAAATAAATCTACAACTGTGGTGAGGACACAGCAGGAGCCATCTGATTTCCTTGAGTCAAGTAAAGAGTCTTATAAGACTGATTAAGTATCTGTCAATATTCTCAATGACTGTGCTTCCCTTCAAGAGCTAGAGAATGGAAGCAAAGGTTGGATATGCAGCTAATAGAAACCCTAAAACTGGAACCTCAAACTCTCAGATCCTGTCTATTCTCCTTGTTGAACACTGAGGCGGGAAGTTGTTCAAGCCACAATGAAGGGCTTTGCCTTGTGGGCATTTGCGACTATTCCAGATTAATGTTCCTTGCATTTCTACTTGTTTTTCTAAGGCATTTTTCTCCTTTTACCATCTGTTTCCTAAACTCCCATGACTCACCTAAGTGACCTCCACTCCGTGGTTTATAAACTAAATCTTATAAAGAGTACACTTAAGACCCTGGCTCTTCATGAGCTAACGAACGTTCACAACACTAACTTGTTTTGCTTTTTTTAATATAAAGCAGAACATTTGAATTCAATAAGTAAGATGTGATAAAGATTTCAAAATTTGGGCTACCTCCTCCATATATGGCCTGGAAACATCTCCAGTCTGTCCTGTCCAAACCTCTTTTTTAGTTCTAGATTTCAATAGAAAAGATTAGCTGCAATCTGCTGTAATACTTAAAAATACAAGTCTAACTTGTGCAATAACTCTTTTTGAAAACATACTAACTGCAAATTAAAAACTGAAAGTTAATTATACTTGCAGGATTGGTTACTTGGAGGTCTCTCTTTTAAAAGCAATTTCTTCTTTATCTGTTTTAGCGGACTGAATATTTACAGTGGATGGTACACTTGTAGAAATCCCAATGGCAAAAAGTGTTTTTCCCAAGTTTATTATTTTTAGTAGTCTCTAAACCCAGTGTGGGGCTCTAACTTACAACCCTGAGATCAAGGGTCACATGCTCCTCCATCTGAACCATCCAGGTGCCCCAAGAAGTACTTTTGTTTTTAAATTCTCTGAATCTCAGCTGCACTCCCTCTCTCATCACTCATTCCTTTAGGCATTCAACCAATATGTATCAAGTACCTGAAAAGTGCTAATACCTCTGCTCCAAAGAGTATCTGCTCTGCTAAAACCTGTAGTCTGCAGGAGGTACAGACATGAACAAGTAAGCTACTGGGAATGCCAGATTAAATCCAGGATGCCCAAGAAAATCTGAATTTCAGGTAAACAATGGTTATTTTTTTAGTACGTCACAAAAGTTGCACAGGAAAAATACTGAAAAATTATTTATCTGAAATTCAAATTTCACTGAGCATTTGTATTTTTATTGGATAAATCTAGCAACCCTAAAACCCAGGGATAAATATATAATTACACACTGGGAAAGAAAAGCGCCAGGGCTGTGGGAGCATATTCTAGGGGGTTATCCTAGTTTGGAAATAAGGATGGAGAAATTGGGGGGCATCTATTATGTATCACACACTGTGCATGATGCTATACATATTGTTTGCTAAGTCCATGGTTATAGACAGAAAACTGGGACCACAAATCTGCTACAGGAATTCTCATTTGGATCCATATTAGCTCAGTGTAAAATCACGTTAGAGATGATCCAAACCAATTATTTCCCTTATTTTATTTATTTCTCATATTGGTTGAAATATACCTCATTATTCTTATTTCTAGAATCTGAGCCCATTATTATTATTGCCTGAATTGCCAATAGTAAAAGCTCTTGAATCAACACTTCTTACCATCTCCCTGGTCCAAAGCCTCAGAGGCTTTGGAAACATTTATAAAACAAGTGTTATTTGCTTCTTACCTAAAGTAAGTTTACTCATTATGTATCTAATATCACCAGTGATTTAAATGTTCAATGTTAACCTGTAGGCATTTACATTCTTTGAGCCTTACAGAAATCTTCCACATTTGTTCTGACTTCCTAAAGGAATCTTCAATAGGTTAGAATAAATTCACTATTTATGTAAAGTATATAGAATATTTCATGTTCTTTGGGAATTGACAAACGTAAGGGCATAATTTGTATTTTTCAATATCAATATTCTTTAATCACTAGGAAGTAGTTGAATTTCTTTGCAAAGAAAGATTTATATAGACATACTAAAGTAGCATCTTTGGGAAAAGATTGCAGGGTGATTCAAAAGCTCTTTAGAGAGCCTTCTGAATCTTACTTAAAAAAGATTATGTTGACAATATAATTATCTTTCCTTTACCAACCATTTAAATATTTTCTCCCTTTACTAACAATTATTTCTTGAATATTAAGCTTCCAAATTTTAGATCAGGGAGGCATATTTTAATAATCATTCAATACTTGATTATGACATTCGGGCAAATATTTCATCCAAGTCCCAGTTGGTGATTTAATTAATGCAAAACCCTTAAGTAATGTATGTAAAAATTTTTAAAATATCCATGTGTATTTGTAGATGAACAATAAACTCCTTTTTCCAAAAGAGCCCTTCACTAACAGATGCCAGTAAACCCTTCATGGAAACAGAAGAAACATCTGTTCACTGAGATGCTCCCAGGAAAGTCATCTTTAGCGGGCTGAGTGGGAGGGCAGAGCATGGTTTTCTATTTAACCAGTAAACTTCATATTTGCCAGATAACACTGTTTTTAGTCTGTGACTAATATTTAATGTAATAAATAATAAAACTTACTTTTTCCTGTCCTAAGATAGGTGACAGCAGCTGTTAATCAAAATGATTTGCAAACCACAAATCCCAGATTTAGTAAACGCTCCGGAGTCTCATCTGCAAACCTGTTTGATTACTAATAAATGCAAGCTGGCATAGAATGGGACTCTCCCCTCCCACCATTCACTTAACCCAGTTATATTAAGCTCTTTGGCTGGGTCACACCAAACTTATTATAAACATCTCATACTGGAACAATTCCTGAAATAGCATAGTCACACATATGCTTCTGAAACAGCACTGTGTTCTTCTGTTTCAGTTCTTATTATGTGAAGTCTGGTTTTCTTCTCAGAGACTAGGAGAAGACCTAAAATAAATATCTAACTGCAAGAATTCAGGTGCTCCCATGTTCTTGGGGTCTACAAAAGCACATAATCATTTTCCACTAATACACATTGAAAATGACTAAGGCTGGAAATGACAATTTAGGACTTTAGGAATCCAAAAGTCCCTTTAAAAACAATTCTGGGAGTTGCCTATGGTGAAAGCAACATTTCTGGGGAACCTAGCTTTATCATAAGCATATTGAGTTGGGGAGTGAGGAGAAGTCAGAGGCTACCCATGGAATGGCTTTTCCCTGTTGAGAACAGGACTTCTTGACCTCAGATGACTAATAGCCAGCATCCATCAAAGTTTAGTTACTCACTTGGGGGAAAACTCACCACCTTATTTTCACTTTACCAGCACTCCAAGAGCCATCTTCTGAAAACTGGGACTAGAGATCGGAGGTCTGTGTGATCAAGTAATTGGGTGGAGCTAAATTCCACCAGTGATATGGAGCCAGCAGAGAGACTGCAGCTGGAGAAGAGGGAAGCCAATGATTGGCTGCACCTGCCTCACTGGTCCTCTCGATGCTCTCGAGAGGGAGGTTGAGAAAAGACATAGGAGGAAGGAGGACCGCCGATTTGCCGGTATTGATGCCATTTTGGTGCACTCCCTACCACAGTGCTAACAAGAAAATGAAGATCACCCATAACATACTCTCTCTATTCAGGATGAAGGAAAAGTCACTTTTTAAGTTAAATTTCATACATATCTGTTGGGCCAAGTGCTTTATGGTTTCTAAAACACTAATGCTGTTATCATTACATCTTTTGGGAACCGCATATGGTTGGGGGGACACAGTATATGGACTATACAAAGTGCAATAATTAAGCAAAAAGTACAGGAGTGGTACATTAAACTCCATGAGAGGTCAGGATAGGAGGAGGTCAGTGTGGGCTGAGAAGAGTTTTTGAAGTAGGTGAGACATAAACTGGGCTTTAAATAGTACACTATTGTTGGCAGATAGGGGCTTGGACAAACCTGTGAGGTGGGGAGACTAAGCTTGCTGCTTAGCAGCACTGGGTAAACAGATACAACCGTGAGGTAGGTGGGAGGTTGTGAATAGTGAAAACATGTAAGTCTACGTAGGTAAGATACAGGCAGATTCAGAAATGAATGACATTTTTTAGCAATGCTATTTGCCATCCAAGAAAATAATATTCGGTGGGGGGGGGGGGTGGGGGGGACACACATCTTAAAAACAAAACAAACAAAAACACAAACCAGAATCAGAGTTCCCAACATACAACCTGAAGCATCATAACTGGAACATTTTGTTCTCAAACTGGCAGTTTTGCTTACACTCCCTGGGGCTTGGCTAGCCAGACCACTTCAGTCCCTAATCACATGCTTCACAGACTTGAGCCCTGGTGATTTCCTACTTCTCTTCTATTTTCTCTCTTCCTCACTCAGACTCGGGTGCTCTGAAAATCTATTTTTGGAATATATATGCTCCTGTTCCTGTGGGTTATCATTTCTGTCCCCAGATGAGAGAGAAGGGAAGTGTAGTAGTTCCAAGTTGGAGCTCTGGATTCAAATAACCTGAGTTCAAATCCCAGCTCTCCCCAATTAGTTCTGTGTCTTCTGACTAATTACTTAACTCTGTGTTTCAGTCTTTATCCAGAAAATCAATATTATGAACGACCCCTTGGGTTTGCTGCAGGGACTAAATGAGATAACACATGGATGATGCACTTTCTGAAACCTCTTTAATTTATTCAGGTATTAAATGTACTCTTACAGCACAAAATAGTGCCCAGAAAGAATGAATTAACACATTCCTATTACTGACTTGCTCTGTTTAATTTCCCATGAAGTGAACTATTATAACATCTATGCTTGTGATCTTCTTATCAATCCACAGATACCGAAACTAGCAACACCCAGAGAGATTTCCCTCCTAGTCATAAAGGAAGCCAATGGTGGAGCCAGAAATAATATTAAAATTCTGAATCCACTAGACCATATCACCTGTCTGGCAAATTATACTCTTACTTCCTCCTCCAGATGAGTGTATTACACTGATGTTTCTCAAGGTAGTGAAAGGAATAGCCTGAGCGATAAATTCCAATGGATGTGCAATTAATTCAATGCACATGTTATTCCATTATTTATTTATTGTTTGCCTTATATGATTCTAACAGGATGTGCTCATACTGTGCTCTCTGCCCCTGGACAGCACAAGCTGGTGACTCCTGTACCTGCCCTCAGGCAGCTAGAAATGTCCATTCTTCACCAAAATAGCTTCTCCAACCCCAAACACATGCTTGGTTAACACAGGAGAGAGTACATAGGGATAAAATGCAGACTCGGCCAAAAAACCAAGATGGGGCTTTGGGTTTTGGGATATACTATAGGTATTATTGATAACAGAATGGTGTTTACTTGCTAAGTCATTTCCCCTTAATGCATGTTGACTAGACAGGGCCCCTGACATTGCCAGACCTGAAAGCAACGGTCTTGTATCAGAGAACCACTGAAGGACACTGCAAGGAAATTAAGTCTTATCATGTAACTAGGTGAGAAAAAAAGAAAAAATGTATTCAAATAGCACATGTCTCTTTCTAACTCAGTCTTTAATGTCATTAGACATTAGCCAGTGGCTGGATCTCTGAGATTAAATCTGGTTGATCCAACGGACTCACTTTGTCCAACAAAAATAGATTGGAGGGTGTGGAAGGAAGAGGGGCCTATTAGAAGAAAGAAAAGAAGGAAGGAAAGAAAATCAGTGGAATCCTCCTTCAGTATAGGTATAGCCAAACTTAATATGCATTTTCTTTTTCGAAACCTGCTCTATGTAAAATGCACTATTTCTTATAATGTACTCTATTGTGCCCTTGTATTCTGGGTGTCATCATCTTTAAATTTATTTCTTTTAATTAATTTATTTATTTCAATTAATTAATTAATTAACTAGCAAATGCAGTGTCTTCAGGAAGCCAGTTTTCATAAAGATACTATCCCAGAGACAAAAGTATTGGAAATTAGGTAATCCATGGATTCCATCCTGAAAAGGAGTAACACAGAAGTGAACGCTTTGAAAGAAAATTTGGCAATTTCTTTTTGGAGGGAAGTGGAAATAAAACAAGGCCCTGAAGATACTACTAAGATACATATTAGCTGAATGAAAATCAGGTGTTGCCCTTCCAGATCTAACCAGAAGTAAAGCAGGAGTTCCAATCCTTACTTGGTTCTATACCTCGGCCCACCCTTTGCACTTACTAGGGAAGGTAATAGCTTCCTAAAGCCATCCTGCCAATGCCGTGGAGGGGTGGGGGGGTGGTGGTGTCCTTTCTTCTTACAGCTTCTCTCAACCCTGTCCACACCTTCATGAATGAAATTCTTTTCAGCCTCCCCTTAAAAACAATTTTCCATCTCCTTCCTAAGGAACACTGACCGATATGCGCTAAGAGATACTTTTAGTTGTCATATGAATTTCCATAGCCCAATATGATTGTTATCCACAATACACAGAGGGCATCATACCTCTTTCAAAATATTTTGTTTTTATTTTTAAATTCTGTGTAGCCTTTTCTTTTGGTTACATAAGTACAGCTAATTCAAAGAAGGAGATTTGATTAAAAGAAAAAAAAGGCTTTACTAATCTTCTTTGGAAAATTTTAACAGCTATTGCCAAATCACTTTCCATAGATTTTATCAATTTATGTTGTCACCAATAATTTGTGAGCCTGCTTCATCCCCCACGCCCTCATCACACACAATGTGTTGATCTTTGCCAATCTAATAGGTGAAATATGGCATGATGCCATTTTAATTTGCATTTCCATCCTTATGAATATAGTTTCATGTGTTAAAAGTCATTTGTATTTCTATGTTCTATTTGTTTGTATCTTTGGTCATTTTTCTTTTCTTTTTTTTTTTTTTTTAGCGTTTACTTATTTTTGGGAGACAGAGTGCGAATGGGGGAGGTGCAGAGAGAGAGGGAGACGCAGAATCCGAAGCAGGCTCCAGGCTCTGAGCTGTCAGCACAGAGCCCAACACGGGGCTCGAACCCCACGATGGTGAGATCATGACCTGAGCTGAAGTCAGACGCCCAACCGACTGAGCTATCCAGGCGCCCCTCTTTGGTCATTTTTCAATAGGGGCTTGATTTTATCAATTTACAAAAGCTCTTTGTATATTAAGAAATTTATTTCTTTGTAATATGTGTTAGAAATTCACTTGTTGAATTGTCATTTCTATTTTTTGTTTATGCTATTTTTTGCCATGCAGATTTTTTTTTTAATATGGTCAAATTTCAACCTTCTCTCTGTGAATTCTGAATTTGTGTTAGCCTTAGGAAGGCCTTCCTGACTCCAAAATCACAAAAAAGTTTCCCATTTTTTTTCCTAGTACTTTCATGACTGAATACATTTAGAATTTATTTTGGTTTATAGTGAATATATATATCTTCATTGTTTTTCAAATGGCTACCCAGTTTTTTTTTTTCTAGGAATTTAACCTACAGACATATTTGCACATATTTTCAAAGCTAATTAGAAAAATATATTTAGTTTAGTGTTGTTTGGAATGGCAATATATTGAAAACAATCTTTTCATCCTTCAAAAGAAGACTAGTTACATTAAATCACAGTTCAATGACACACTGGAATAAAATACAGTTCTTTAAAAGAGGTTTTATAAGTACTAATATGGAATCCCAAAATTATGTGGTCAAGTTGTAAATCAACCCTAAGATAAAGAATAGTACTAACATCATTTCTGATTAAAAATATATAGGGGCGCCTGGGTGGCTCAGTCAGTTAAGCGTCCAACTTTGGATCAGGTCATGATCTCATGGTCTGTGAGTTGGAGCCCCCCATCAGGCTCTGTGCCTACAGCTGGGAGCCTGGAGCCTGCTTTAGATTCTGTGTCTCCCTCTCTCTGCCCCTCCCCTGCTCATGCTCTGTCTCTGTCTCAAAAATAAATAAACATTTGAAGTATTTTTTAATAAATAAAAAATTAAATAATATACAGTATAAACACAAAGCAAAATACATGTACACATAAATACATGAAGAAACTAGAGACAATGATAACCTTGGGAAGGAAAACTACTAGCAGTTTAAGGAACATAGTAGAAGAGAGATTTAATTATTTCTGTATAATTTTTGTTTCATATCTATGTACAGTATCATTTTAAATAAATGCAAAAAAAGGGAAAAAAACAACAGATTTTTAAAACTCAAGTTATTCGGTTTGGGTGGCTGAGCCATTACCATTTAATATAGATTTGTAAAATAATGTCATGTACAGTGTCAAGACCTGCTGATTTTGAAATCAGCAAAACTCATAAACAGAAGTATGAAAATGTGGATCCGTAGCACCCTCTGCTGGTAATGAGTTGAAATTCAAGACACAGAAATCATTAATAAACCTAAATGATTATTATCAAGTACTCAAATAGTGTATAGTAAGAATGATAATATTTTATATCACAATTTTAAAAAATCACTGGAATTTACTAAAGTTTAAAAAATCACATTTTTTTGTAGCAGTCCACAATTCTAATGTTTTAACTGTTGTCTGAGGGCAGAACTTCACTTTTCTTTCATATGGGAATTGAGAAAAAACAATACTTATTTTTAACAATAATTATCACCAATGTGCATAAAAGTGAGCATGATTGTACATGTTTATCTTGTCAGTCTGTATAGTTTCCTCATGTCCTCCCCATTCTAATTTCTATGCACTAGGCCATACCCCCAACACACACAAAGTGCTCAATATTTGTCAAATGAATTAATTAGAATTGATTAATTAATTAATTAATTAATTAGAATAAGGAATTCTAATTAAGAATTCTAATTAATTCTAATTAATTCATTTGACAAATATTGAGGACTTTGTGTGTGTTGGGGGTATGGCCTAGTGCATAGAAAAGAGAAGTCCCATAGGGTGCCTGGGTGGCTCAGTCAGTTAAGTGTGGGACTCTCGGTTTAGGCTCAGGTCATGATCTCAAGGTTTATGAGATTGAGCCATGCATCAGGCTCTGCACTGTTAGCCTGGAGCCTGCTTGGATTCTCTCTCTCTCTCTCTCTCTGCCCCCCACCCCAAAATTAATTAAAAAAAAATAGAAGTCGGAGGCATGAGCCCTACTACATGTCAACTTTTTTTTTTAATGCTTATTTATTTTTGAGAGCGAGAGAGAGCAGCTGGGGGAGGTGTAGAGAGACAAGGAGGCAGTATGTCTACGTGCTGACAGTGGAGAGTCCGATGTGGGACTCAAACTAGCTAATGGGTGAGATCATAACCTGAACCAAAGTGGACACTTAACTGACTGAGCCACCCAGGTGCCCCACTGCATGTCTACTTTTAACAGCGTGGGTGATGAGATGAGGAGGAACCAGCCATAGAGATTGAAAAGGAGCAGCAGAAAGGTAGAAGGCAGAGGATGGAAAATCCAGTGAGTGTGGTGTCCTGGAAGCCAAGTGGGCAAAGGGTTTCAAGAAAGAGAAATGACTAGGAAATTACCTAGGATTATCAGTGAGGGAGGAAGATATTGGTGACTTGACAAGAGAAATTTCATTATAATGTGTTTCAAATTCTATGAAGCCAGTATTACTTTGATTCCTAAACCAGACAGAGACCCAAAAAAAGAGAACTACAGGCCAATATCCCTGATGAATATGGATGCAAAAATTCTCAATAAGATACTAGCAAATCGAATTCAACAGCATATAAAAAGAATTATTCACCATGATCAAGTGGGATTCGTTCCTGGGATGCAGGGCTGGTTCAACATTTGCAAATCAATGTGATACATCACATTAATAAAAGAAAAGATAAGAACCATATGATCCTGTCAATTGATGCAGAAAAAGCCTTTGAGAAAATTCAGCATCCTTTCTTTTTTTTTTTTTTCAGGATCCTTTCTTAATAAAAACCCTCGAGAAAGTCAGGATAGAAGGAACATACTTAAAAATGATAAAAGCCATTTATGAAAAGCCCACAGCTAATGTCATCCTTAATGGGGAAAAACTGAGAGCTTTTTCCCTGAGATCAGGAACACGACAGGGATGTCCACTCTCACTGCTGTTGTTTAACATAATGTTGGAAGTCCTAGCATCAGCAATTATACAACAAAAGGAAATCAAAGGCATCAAAATTGGCAAAGATGAAGTCAAGCTTTCACTTTTTGCAGGTGACATGATATTATACATGGAAAACCTGATAGACTCCACCAAAAGTCTGCTAGAACTGATACATGAATTCAGCAAAGTCACAGGAACAAAATCAATGTACAGAAATCAGTTGCATTCTTATACACTAACAATGAAGCAACAGAAAGACAAATAAAGAAACTGATCCCATTCACAATTGCACCAAGAAGCATAAAATACCTAGGAATAAATCTAACCAAAGATGTAACAGATCTGTATGCTGAAAACTATAGAAAGCTTATGAAGGAAATTGAAGAAGATATAAAGAAATGGAAAAACATTCTGTGCTCATGGGTTGGAAGAATAAATATTGTTAAAATGTCAGTACTACCCAAAGCTATCTACACATTCAATGCAATCCCAATCAAAATTGCACCAGCATTCTCCTCAAAGCTAGAACAAGCAATCCTAAAATTCATATGGAACCACAAAAGGCCCCGAATAGCCAAAGGAATTTTGAAGAAGAAGACCAAAGCAGGAGGCATTACAATCCCAGACTTTACCCTCTACTACAAAGCTGTAATCATCAAGACAGCATGGTATTGGCACCAAAACAGACACATAGACCAATGGAATAGAATAGAAACCCCAGGATTAGACCCACAAAAAGTATGGCCAACTAATCTTTGACAAAGCAGGAAAGAATATCCAATGGAAAAAAGACAGCCTCTTTAACAAATGGTGCTGGGAGAACTGGACAGCAACATGCAGAAGGTTGAAACTAGACCACTTTCTCACACCATTCACAAAAATTAACTCAAAATGGATAAAGGACTTGAATGTGAGACAGGAAACCATCAAAACACTAGAGGAGAAAGCAGGAAAAGACCTCTCTAACCTCACCCGTAGCAATTTCTTACTTGACACATCCCCAAAGGCAAGGGAATTAAAAGCAAAAATGAACTATTGGGACCTCATCAAGATAAAAAGTTTCTGCACAGCAAAGGAAACAATCAACAAAACTAAAAGGCAACCAACGGAATGGTAAAAGATATTTGCAAATGACATATCAGACAAAGGGCTAGTATCCAAAATCTATAAAGAGCTCACCAAACTCCACACCTGAAAAACAAATAATCCGGTGAAGAAATGGGCAGAAGACATGAATAGACACTTCTCTAAAGAAGACATCTAGATGGCCAACAGGCACATGAGAAGATGCTCAACGTCGCTCCTCATCAGGGAAATACAAATCAAAACCACACTCAGATATCACCTCACGCCAGACAGAGTGGCCAAAATGAACAAATCAGGAGACTATAGATGCTGGAGAGGATGTGGAGAAACGGGAACCCTTTTGCACTGTTGGTGGGAATGTAAACTGGTGCAACTGCTCTGGAAAACAGTGTGGAGGTTCCTCAAAAAATTAAAAATAGACCTACCCTATGACCCAGCAGTAGCACTGCTAGGAATTTACCCAAGGGATACAGGAGTACTGATGCATAGAGGCACTTATACCCCAATGTTTATAGCAGCACTTTCAACAATAGCCAAATTTTGGAAAGAGCCTAAATGTCCATCAACTGATGAATGGATAAAGAAATTGTGGTTTATATACACAATGGAGTACTACGTGGCAATGAGAAAGAATGAAATATGGCCCTTTGTAGCAACATGGGTGGAACTGGAGAGTGTGATGCTAAGTGAAATAAGCCATACAGAGAAAGATAGATACCATATGTTTTCACTCTTAGGTGGATCCTGAGAAACTTAACAGAAACCCATGGGGGAGGGGAAGGGAAAAAAAGGAAAAAAAAGAGGCTAGACTGGGAGAGAGAGCCAAAGCATAAGAGACTCTTAAAAACTGAGAACAAACTGAGGGTTGATGGAGGGTGGGAGGGAGGGTAGGGTAGGTGATGGGCATTGAAGAGGGCATCTTTTGGGATGAGCACTGGGTGTTGTATGGAAACTAATTTGACAATAAATTTCATATAACAAAAAATTTAAAAAAATAAAAATAAATAAATAATATAATATAGTATAATATAATATAATATAGTATAATATAATGTGTTTCAAAGTAAATGGCTGAAGAGAAATTAGAGTGTCTAAATATGGACACCACTTTTTTAAAAAGTTTATTTACTTTGAAAGAGAGAGAGCGAGCAAACAGGGAAGGTGCAGAGAGAGAGGGAGGGAGAAAATACTAAGCAGGTTCTGCACTGTCAACACAAAGCCCAATGTGGGGCTTAAACTCATGAACCATGAGATCATGACCTGAGCCACAATCAAGAGTCAGATGCTCAACCAACTGAACCACCCAGGTGCCCCAAAGTCTTACATAGGTAAGCTATCACTGTTTCTTGGGAACTGAACTCTTTCCTCTGAGGCTTTGGATTTGACACGGCATTTGATTTTTTACATAGTAACTGATACGTACCAAGGCAATGACTGATTGGAATCTACCCCAGATTGAAGTATAATCAGTAAATTTTGCTTATATACTTATCACCTATTCCTATTTGACAAGAGTGCCGGATTCATTTAGCTAAAGTGATTCCAAGAAGTAGACGTACATTGATCTCAAGTAATTTCAAGGTGTCTTTTGTTTCTGTGTATGTTAAATACTTCTTACAATTTAAAAAATGATATTTTGAAGGTAAAATGAACAAATCTTGAAATTAAAAAGGCAAAATATGTGTAGGAGTGAAAATTATAAATCAAGTATTTGGGAAGTGAAGATTGGAAGCTTGCTTACCTTAAATTCGGAAAAACTTTTATACTCTTCCTGTAAATACTTTTCTTTTTTTAACTCTAAATCAGAATAGCCACATTTGGAACACTTTTTGTTAATAGTTTACATAGTTAGAACCTGGCCTTAAGCCTAATGTGAACTTGATTCTGGAAAGCAAATCTTTTCACAACTGCCTGGATGCACAAGAAAGCTTTTTAAAAATACACACTGCGAGGTCATTTGTTCACATGGTCACACACCGATGCTTAGATGTCCCAGTATCTAATATGGCCACAGTAGTCTTGATAACCGAAGTCATGTTTTCCCATCTTTAGGAACCGGCACCAGAACAACCATATCCAACAGATGTCAAGCTACTTTGTGCATGAATGAACGTTCCATTTTGTTTCATACTTGAATGCTATACATCTATTTTGGATTGCATATTGTGTTTGTGTATTTACGCTTTGATTCACAGTAACTTCTCATGTTATGAATTGATTTGCATTGAACACAAACTGTAAATAAAAATAAATAGCTGAAAGAGGAAAAAAATACAGGAGGTAGACTTCATGTTAAATATTCTGATCAAAGAGAGAAAGAAAGAGAGAAAGAAAAGAAAGAAAAGAGGGGGCGTGCCTGGGTGCATCAGTTGGTTAAGTGTCCGACTCTTGATATCAGCTCAGGTCATGAGCTTGCAGTCGTGGGATCGAGCCCTGTGCCAGGCTGTGCACTGAGCATGGAGCTTGCTTGGGATTCTTTCTCTCCCTCCCTCTCTGTCCCTTTCCTCCCCTCTCAGAATAAATAAATAAAATAAAAGAAGAAATAAAATGGAGATAAGGAAACTTTTGGAGGTAATGTGTGTGTTTATTATCTTGATTATGGTAATAGTATTCATATGTCCAAGTTGTATTCATATGTCCAAGCTCATCAAATGAGTACATGAAATATATGAAGTGTTTGCATTTCACTATATACCAATAAACAGTAAAACAAAGGTGGAAAAAAGGATTTTGTTGTGAAAAGAAGAAACGAAATGGATAACACCAGTGGCAGAAGTGAAGTCAAGGGAATTTTGGGTTTTGCTATTTTTTATAGGAGAGAGAACAGTGTATTTGCACATTTGTGGGAATGATCCAATTCAGAGGGGAAAATGAGGCAACAGAAGAGAGACATGAGAATGGTAGCCCCTGTCCGAGAGCATGTGTCAGGGGGTATGGCCTATGTCCAGGATAGGGTTCCGGCTTAGCTCGCTGCAGAGGCAGCCCATCCATAGGCCAAGGGAAGGCAGCAGGTATGGGCACAGACACAGATAGATAGATATTGGGGAGACATGGTGAATGTTCTCTTCTGACTGCTTCAGTTATCTCAGCAGAGCCAAAAAGGAGGGAGTGTTAGAAGTTTGAGGGGAGACGAGAAGGTATAAAATATAAAATAACCTAGGAGAGAGCATAACAGACTGCATTAGGGAAGCACAGTGGGATTGCTGGATCGCATAAGAGACGACACGAAGACTGGTGGTCCCCAATTTCACGTGAGACCAGCCAGCATGGCTGTGTGTTGTTTAGGTGCATGGGCGCTGGCATAGAACAGGGGTAGCATTGTGTTGTGATTTATCCAACAAGTACGGTGTGACATGTGAGAAGGAGTTAGCAGAGTTGAGAGTGTATGAAAAGCAGTGATTCAACAATGGACACGGGATTTAACTGGGTAGGGAGAAAACATAGGACCTAAGGATGCAGCAGGAGTAGGATCAGTGGGTAGAAGATCCAGGTAGGGCCAGAGAATGATGAAACTGGGGTACTAGGAGTGAGCTAGAAAGTTAGAAGATGACACTCAAAAAGTAGAGAATCCAGAATCTGAGCTATGTCAGGGCTGCAGCGATCGGTAATGATGAGGTCAAGGGTACGGCCATGGCAACGAGAGGCTATGGTAGAGTGCTCTAATAACTATGTAAGGCCAAAGCTTATTTTCTTTTTCCAAATGGAGCGCTCAGACGGCACCTAGTGACTGAGGTATTTGACATAGGTGATCTGTTTATATATCTGCCTTGGGTACTTCCAAAAAAAGCCCCTTGAGTGGTTCATGTTTCCATATTATGCACTAGAAAATCAAACAGAACACACACCAGTACTTCTTAAATGGAAGAGATATTTCATTCCTTCCAAATGTGCAATCATAAATACTTGAACTAAAGCCCTATTTAAGTTTGCAAAGCAAAAATGCTTTTTTATTTTCCCTGTCTGGCAGTTAAGAATTAGTGTTAGGGTTGTGTTACATAAATATTGCATTCACATTCTTGTTTTTATGTTATACAAAATGGAATCGCTTATTCACCATGACTTTTCCCCCATAAAACTACTCACAAAGTAACTAGCATACCGAGTTGAATAATAAATCACTCTATGCAAAACCTAGGCATTCTGCACACACCTAAATCAACAGATTCAGCTTTGGCATGTTAAACTCTGCCTCCTGTTTCTCAAACAAGAGCTATTCTTGAAAATCAGAAACCAGGTGTGAAACTGTTACAAAGATAGAATGTCCTGACCACTATAATATATACCAGCATTGAATAGGTCCTAAAAGGGCATCAGTACTTATACAGTAAAACCTTGGTTTGCAAGCATAATTCGTTCCAGAAATGTGCTTGTAATCCAAAGCACTTGTATATCAAAGCAAATTTCAAGAACCTTTGGCTAAGTTGTGATCATATGACATTTGGCATCATGAACTACTGATATTGCAAGACATCGCTTGTTTATCAAGTTAAAATTTATTAGAAATGTTTGCTCATCTTGCAGAACACTCAGAGAACGAGTTACTCACAATCCAAGGTTTTACTGTATCTTTATTAAACTGTTTTCCTCCAATTTGTTTATCCACGATCTACAATATCTTGCTGGGAAACTAAACTGGGCTTAATTTCCTAATATTCAACTAGGGTTTGTTTTTTGTTTTTGTTTTTTTTTTTAATCAGCAACAGCCACAGGATGCTGGGGATTTATTCTTGTTACCAGTCGGGTCAAAGATGCTCACAGAACAGACACGGGATTTCTTGACTTCTGCAGGGACAGGACAAGCCTAAAGTGTATCTGAGGCTCTGCTGAGATCCCCAGGCACCTGCTCCCTTCATGCTTTCCTAAATGCCAGACACAAGTGCATGGAGGGCATTGTGAAAAAGAAGAAAAAGAAAGCAAAATAACATGTTTGCGAAAAATCACAGTAACATATTTTGTTTTATCCTGGAGTAAGACTACTTGGATCAATCTGTTGATGACTTTTTTTCTTATGAGTGAATCAGTTGGGATGGAAATGTTAATTTATTTGAGCAAAAAGACAGCATCACAAATGACGTTGGTGACGGTATCTATTGTATCTATTGCCTGGGCTTTCTGCCTCTCTTGAAAAATGCCCCACCTGCCAAAACAGGTGGATTTCCTCATAGTCGGCTAATTGCTTTTAGTCATGAAGGGGCAGATTTAATTCGTGTGGATTATGCTTAATCAAGTCAAATTTAGCCTTTTGTGAACATTTTCAGTTTTTCCTCTTGCTCGTGCTCCCTCCACCCTGCCCATAAGGGCCTTCTGACTGAATCTGGTGCATTCTCCCTGTGAGAATTAACAAGACCAGCACCCGGTTAAGAGCACGGACTCAACACCTGGATTGCCCGGGGTCTCCTCTAAACACTGTCTCTTGGTCAAGTGACTTAACCTGATAACAATGGTATCAGAGTGAGGATTATATGAATTGCTATATGTAAAATACATAGAAGACTGCTTAGCACCTAGTAGGCATTCTGAGTGTTAGTTATCTCATTGCCAAAAATATCTCAGACACGAGTAGTTTTTCTTAGCTTCTCTGTGTCTTAAACATCTTTATCAATTATCTATGGCTAGAAAGCAAATCACTTAGGATTTAGAGGCCCAGATGAATAAGCATTTTTTAAAGTTTATTTACTTATTTTTGAGAAAGAGAGAGAGCATGGGTGCATGGGTACACGAGAGAGAGAGAGAGAGAGAGAGAGAGAGAGAGAGAGAGAGAGAAAGGGAGGGAGGGAGGGAGGGAGAAAGACAGAGAAAGAGGGGAGGGGAGACAGGATCCAAAGCGAGCTCTGCACTGACAGCAGAGAGCTCGACTGAGGGCTTGAACTCTCGAACCGTGAGATTGTGTCCTGAGCCAAAGTCAGATGCTTAACCTACTAGGTCACCCAGACACCCCACAACAAACATTTATTATATCACAGTTTCTGAGGGTTAGGATTCTGGGACTGTGTAGCTATGTAGTTTGACTTCCAAGACCCTTCACATGATTATTAGCAAGTCTCAATCCCTCTTCACATGGGTCTCTCAGTGGGGTTACCTCACAGTTTGGCAGTTGGCTTCCCCCAGAGTGAACAATCCAAGAGAAAGAGAAGATTCTCTCTCTCTCTATCTCTCTCTCTCTCTCTCTCTCTCACACACACACACACACACATACATACACACACATACACACACATACACACACACACACACACACACACACTGAGAGGAAGAGAGAGAGAGAGAGAGAGAGAGGTCAAGAATGGTATCAATCTTTTAAACCTAATTTTGGAAGAGATATTCCACTCCTGCCATATTCTATTCATTATAATCAAGTCGCTAAATCTAGCACATACTTAGGGTAAGAGATTTCACAAAGGCAGGAATTATTGGGGATGGCCTACTGAAAGGGCGGGCCTATGCCGGCCGACTCCATCTTGTTTTGTGTCCTTTACCTTGACCACACCTCCTCCCCTTGAGTAACCACCCCCCTCACCTGCCTAACAGGACTCAGACCCTTCCCCAGCCAATCGGCTGAGGCCATAGCCATTACCTCACCAACTGCCCCTAGGCCCCAATAAAACCTTTGTCCTTTTGAAACTCGCTCTCTCCCCCGTATCTCACTGCTATCTCACTGCTGCGTCGTCGGTGCAGGTAGGGGATTGAGCTTGAGCTAGCTCTAATAAAGGCTCTTTTGCTTTTATGTCGGACTCGGCTCCCTGGCGGTATTTGGGGATCACGAATTCTGGGCATAACACTACCATACCATTGATTGTGAACTGATTTAGAAAATGTCCCGGGGCACCTGGGTGGCTCAGTTGGTTAAGTGTCCAACTCTTAGTTTCAGCTCAGGTCACAATCTCACAGTTCATGGATTTGAGCCCCACATGGGGCTTTGTGCTGACAGTGCAGAGCCTGCTTGGGATTTTGTCTCCCTCCCTCTCGATCTCTACCCCTCCTGTGCGCTCTCTCTCTCTCAACATAAAGAAAGAAACTTAAAAAAAAAGTGTCCCTAAATTATTTTGCCTATACATATACAAAGAGAATATTATTTTTACCAATGAGAACCAGTTTCTAATATCTACTGTCTTGATAAACATACAAACACTAGTTTTGCCAATATAAAAACCTTATTTATCGGTGCACCTGGGTAGCTCAGTCGGTTAAACATCCGACTCTTGATTTCCGCTCAGGTCATGATCTCAAGTTCATGAGTTCAAGCCCTGCATCAGGCTCTGCATTGACATGATGGAGCCTGCTTGGGATTCTCTCTCCCCTCTCTCTCTGCCCCTACTCCACTTGTACTGTTTCTCTCTCTCTGAAAAGAAAAGAAAAGAAAAGAAAAGAAAAGAAAAGAAAAAAGAAAAACAAACAAAAAAAACAAAAACAAAAAAACTTTAAAAAGATTAAAAAAAACAATCCTATTTATCATCCAATATGCTAATTTGCCAAGACCTGGTTAATGGAGGAGATAGGATAGCAGAGAATCTGGCTTTTTCTGTACAGTGCTGCTGACCACCCTGGAATGTGCTAAACAGCACGTCAACTGATCACCCCTGGAGACACAGCTTAAACAAATTGCATGCACACAATATTTTGCCAACTACACTGAAACTTTTAAAAGTAAATTACAGACTTTATAACACCTTCCTGTAAGATTTTCTGTAACTCCTACCAAAGCCCTACATCTACGAAAACCCCTTATTTTAAAAATATGGCTATAAGTAAAAGCATAAATAAAGGAAAAAGTAGAAAGTAAATGGTACATATTTTTCTAACTTACATGACTCTCAAAATGGAAAATCCAGACAAGTGGAATGTCTATGTTGAATCCCACTGCACAGCAGCTCAAAGCTGAGAAAGTATTTTGTTGACTTAATAAAGCTCCCTTTGGCAGTTCAAAAAGCTGTGTGCATTTATGCTTCACAGAGTTGAGGAGTTGGTCTTCCATCAATTCTCAAATACAAGTGAGGAAAAGGGAGGCATCCAAAACTGATAAAATGGGAATGGCATGAAAATAATCTTTAAATTCAAAAACAAAAGTTTTAAGTAAGCAAGAGCTTGTTATACATGCTATAGTCTCATATATATGGAGAGAAAGGGAAAAAGCCTGCGTAATAATCTTTTCTTCAACTTTTATTATTTCCAAAACAAAACTAAAATTGGTAGTACTAACATTGCTGTGTTACCAATGATCATGCTGAAGCACAGAGAGGCTAAGTGACTTGCCCAGGATCACACAGCTAGTAAGTAGCATAGCTGGGATTTGAAACCAGGCAGTCTAGCTCCAGAGTCAGCCCTTTTAGCCACCATGCTCTGCTGCTAAGGAAGAGCCATCACAGAAGGAAGTGAAATCAGGGAGCTCTACATGGAAGAAGTAGCCTTTAACTATTTCCACAAGAACAAAATCCTGTGTGAGAGTAATTTCTTTACTCCAAAATGGCAGGAAAATGTCTGCATCAACAGAAGTCCCACATCATTAGTGTTTTACACCAGTGTCATAACTGAGAGGGCTTATGGGAAGTTTGGAAAGTCAGTGAAGAGCAAGATAACAGATTACAGTGGGGTGCCTGGGTGGCTCAGTCGGTTAAGCATTTGACTTCGTTTCAGGTTGTGATCTCACGGTTTGAGGGTTCAAGCCCTGCATCAGGCTCTGTGATGACAGACAGCTCAGAGCCTGGAGCCTGCTTTGGATTCTGCGTCTCCCTCTGTCTCTCTGCCCCTCCCTTGCTCATGCTCCTTCTCTCTCAAAAATTGAATAAACATTAAAAACATTTTTTTTAATTTTTTTAACATTTTTTATTATTTATTTTTGAGACAGAGAGAGACAGAGCATGAACAGGGGAGGGGCAGAGAGAGAGGGAGACACAGAATCTGAAACAGGCTCCAGGCTCTGAGCTGTCAGCACAGAGCCCGACACGGGGCTTGAACTCACGGACCGTGAGATCATGACCTGAGCCGAAGTCGGATGCCTAACTGACTGAGCCACCCAGGCGCCCCTAAAAACATTTTTTAAAAAAGATAGTAGATTACAGCAACTTACCGTGATAGTTCTAAATGTGATATTCTTCTTGAAGGCAGTCCCATTGTCTTAATTAATATAAATTCTTATTTGCATTCTCAGTTTCAGGAGATAAGAACAACTTTCATATCATGTACACATCTGTGTCAGAAATTAAGTAACCAGACTTTCCCAGTACTGAGCAACCTTTTAAAATCAAATGCAACACTGTCAAATAGAACTTTCTGTGGTGGTGAAAATGTTCTACATTTTGCTCTATTCACTACAGTCGCCATTAGCCACATGTGGTTTTGGGACACTTGAAATGTGGGTAGTGTGACTGAGGAACTGAATTTCTTATTTTATTTTAATTAACTAAAATTTCAATTTAAATAGCTACAGCAAAGATACTTAATTATATGAGTTCAAACTCTTCCCAAACTTCTGGTGTGGTCCCTGAGCATGAGTGGTATATAGACTGGTCAGTTGGGGGTCTCAAGAATTGCAGCTGTGTGGACCAATAGAACAGGCAGGATCTTCTTTGTGACTGAAGTGGCTGCCATAGCAATTTCCTTGAGTTTGGGAAATATAGAGCTGGAGTGATATACTTGTAACCCTACTTAACTCATATTTAATTATTTTTTTTCACTTGGGGAAACATTTTTTAAAGTAAGTAGCATTTTCAGACATTATGATTCCAGGGAAGTGTTAGAAACGAATCCCAAGCCTGGAAAAGATATAGATTCTTAGGGATCTTAGCTGGGTTTTGAGAGAAATTAGATTTCTACACTGTTCTGGAACAGGAGAGGCTGCATTTAAAGTGCTGTGAAGAAAGTTTCTAGGTTTGAATATTAATCTCTTAGATTAAAGATAACTGAATTCCAACTTCTGAACTTTCTACAGTAAATTTTAACTGCCTGTTGGCATCGAAAGTCCAACATGGAAAAGCCATACTTAAAGTGTGTGTGTGTGTGTGTGTGCATGCACACATGGCAAGCCACCCAGGCGCCCCCACCCCCCGCTGTGCTTTTCTGAAGGGTCATGGCCATGCATTTACACATGGAAACCTTGATTATTTTATTATAAATTACTTTTCCTTTGGCTTTCCTTTATCGTGTGCGTGTTGAAACTATGTGTGTGGGTAGATCATCTCATCTATGAATTTGATTTTAGGATAGTAAATGGAGCATTGTCAAATATTTGCAATAAAAAAGGACACTTTGGGCTTGAAGTCTTGAAAGCCTCTGCTCTGGAGCATGCCGGCCTGCTGCCAGCTGTGCTGGTTCTCATGTCAACCACACGAAGCACGTTGTCATGTTTGGAAACCCTCACTTCCAAGCAGGCACCATTTCCTTGGGGATTTTCATCTACACAGAGCTGTTGGTTAATTTTGACCCTCTGTTTCTGCTCAGGGTGCAGGTCCATGGGTGTGTGGGCATTTTCTAATAATAATATATATATATATATATATATATATATATATATATATATCCCCTGCTATCCCCTAAATTTTCTGAAGAGCATCTTGTGGCCAGAAATGATCATAAATTTCGTTGCCCACATTTGAGCATGTATGTAGTCATCGCTTCTCGGCCTTTTGGCTAAGATCAAGTGGAGCATGTATGTAGTCAAGGATTCACCTGAAGTGACAATGTTTGAAGTTTCAGTAACATATTCCTAACACATTCAGTAACATATTCCTCATGCATTCTATGAGTTCAAAGTTTGATAAGCCCTGGTCTGTTCCATATTTGACAGTAATCCTGGTCATCGTTAATAAGAGAGACCTACATAACAGAAACCAGATAAACCTATGAGGAAAAATGGTTAACTATGACTTGATCTTTATTATATCCCAGTCAATATTAACATCATCTTAAACCATTTTTCTCTTTCTCTCTTTTTTCCTTCCTTCCCTCTTTCCTTTCTCTCCTCCTCGTCCCCTTCCTTCTCCTCCTTCTTCTCCTCCTCCCCCTTCTTATTTTGGTCTGTGTCAGAATGGATACTTTCCTTCTTTGCTTTCCCAGAGTCCAGTTTGTATCAGACCTGGCCATTGTGCTTCCGCTTTCCATCTTTCACTGACTACAAATACTTCAGTCTTTGCTATACTTCTTTGAATCAGCTTTATTCTTATGCTGGCTCCCTCATTAATGAATTAAATAAATTTTTTAATACATGTTGATTCTATATTTGTATGGGAGTCATGTTGTTAGCTTTTAGCTTTGAAAGTTTGGGAGGTCACTGAGATGTCCAAGTGGACTCACTTGCTAAGACTCGTTAAACTACCTTGGAGTTGTACCTCATGGGCTGCTTAAGTCCAGTCATGTGTCAAAGGAATTTCCCTCTGCTGACTTTCTTCCTCTGTTTCCTTCTCTTTTCATTCTGTGTATTTGTTTTCTGTTTTTTTTTTTTTTCTTGGCCAAGTCTGCTAACTTTCCACATCTTGTCTAACTTACATTTGGGGCCATTTATTTTCCTATTACTGGGTCCAGTGAGTAAAGGACAATTGTATGCTGGAGAATGTTCAACAGTTGGTTCTTTGAGGTGGCATAGGGGCTGATTTGTCAGTGTCTACTGATTTCTGTGGTATAAATACTTCCAATATGGCCAATGATAAGCTACCAATGTGATGTCACTGAGGGCAAAGTTAGGAAGAAGTAAGCACAATCCATCCTTGTGAGCCAGTGCAATAAGCTGTAGCACAAAGATGGTCATGAACCACTAATCAGGTCTTGGCTTCATTATTGAGAAACATCCTGTACATTCTTGAGTCCTTAGAAAATAGTGGTTGGGCAACATTTTCTTCCACGATATGGTCCAGGAAGTAGTGCATAAAGGACTTCCAGGCTGGTCAAGAGAGAACCCTGTGAGTCTGTGACGCACATGGCTGATGATTTATTCTTAATTGTTGGCAGTAATAATTATAATAACTGATCCCTGGTAAGTCTTTATCACCTGATCCCTGGTAAAGTCTCTCATGAAGATGAGGACCAATTTTCTGTTGGTGCAACATGACAGACAGAGAATATGATCTGCTAGCCTGTTTTATTTCTCTGTTCATCTATTTGTGAGCACAAATCAACTAAGAAAATATTTTGTGCCCACTGGGAAGGAGAACTGCTCTTGGAGACCAGACCAGAGAGTTTTTATATTTCTGTGTTGGATTTTGACCTGTGAATGAGAACTGAAAGTACAAATTCTCTGATGCCTGTATGTCTATTAATGAGGGTAGTCTTTACCTCTTTTTGACAAAAGGTTAAATATTAATAAATTAGATTTAAAACACTAATAAATTAGTTATAATGCCTTCAAAAATGGGATCTGGATCAATTCCTTAAAATATTCAATTTGCCAAAACTCACCTAGAAGAAATAATGATATGAATAGGCATGTATCTATTAAAGAAATTGAATAAAAAATTAATAACCTTCCAAAACAGAAAAACTACAGGTCCAGATGGGTTCACTGGTGAATTTTAACAAACATTTAAGAAATGAATTAAACGAATTCTCTACAATCACTTTTGGAGGATAGCAACAGGGGGAGTACTTCTAACTCATTCTATAAGGCCGGCATTACCCTACTACCGAAACCAGACAAAGACATTACAAGAAACTTCAGACCAATATCTCTTATGAAATAGATGCAAAAATCCTCAACAAAATATCAGCAAATCAAATCCAAAAAAAGTATAAAAAGAATTACATACTACAACCAAGTGGTATTTATCCCAGGTATGCCAGGCTGGGTACAACTTTTGAAAATTAATTGATATAATCTATCATATCAATAAACAGAGAAACCACATGATCATGTCAATGTACGCATGAAAAATATTTGAAGAAATCTAATACCCATTCATCATCATCATAATCATCATCACCTCTCAGTAAAATAGGAATAGAAGGGAACTTTCTCAACCATCTTACAGATAATATTGTACTTAATGGTGAGAAACTTGAAGCCTTCCCACTAAAGTCAGGTACAAAGCCAGGACGTTGCTTGTCACTACTCTTTTTCCACATTGTACTGGAAGACCTTGGTAATACAGTAAGAAAATAAAATAAAAGGTATACAGACTGAGAAAGAAGATATAAAATTGTCTTTGTTCACAGATGACATGATCATCTGTGTAGAAAATCCAAAAGAATCTACAAAAAGCTCCTGAAACTAATAAGTGATTATAGCAAGGTTTTAGGATACAAGGTTAATATTAAAAAGTTAATTGCTTTGAACCAACATATACTAAAAATGAACAAGTGGAATTTGAAATTAAAAACATAACATTTATATTAGCACCCAAAATGAAGTACTAAAGTATCAAATTAACAGAATATATGCAAGATATATATATATATAAGGAAAACTACAAAACTCTGATGAATAAAATCAAAGAACTAAAAATAGCAGTCCTCTCTTATCCACAGGGAATACAGTCCAAGCCCCCAGTGGATGTCTGAGACCACAGAAAGTACCAAACCCTACATATACTATGTTTTTTCCTATACATACATACATACATATGATAAAGCTTATAAATTAGGCACAGTAAAGATTAACAACAATAACTAATAATAAAATAGAAAAATTATAACAATATGCTGTAATAAAAGTTATGTGAATGTACACTCCCTCTCAAAATATCTTATTGTACTATACTTACCCTTCTTCTTGTGATGATGTCAGATGATAACATGCCTATATGATGAGATAAGTGAGATGAATATGGGGCATTGTGATGTAGCACTAGGCCCCTGTTGTGATATTGTGACCTTGTGATGATATGTCAGAAGGAGGATGATCTGTTTCCAGACCACAGTTGACTGCAAGTAACTGAAACTGTGGAAAGCAAAACAGTGGATAAGGGTGGGACTACCATAAATGGAGAGATATTCCATGTTCACCGATAGGAAGACTCATTATTGTTAAAATGTCAGTTCTTCCCAATTTGATTTATTGCCAATGCAATCCCAATCAAAATCCTAGCAAGCTTTATTTTAGGTATTGACAACTTGATTGTAAAGTTTTATATGAAGAGGGAAAGAAACCAGAATGTGCAACATCATTATCATCATCATCATCACCTCAATATTGAAAGAGAAGAATAAAGTTAAAAGACTGACACTACCTGACTTTAAGACTGACTGTAAAGCTACAATAATCAAGATAGTGTGATATTGGTGAAGAAGAGACAAATAGATTAATGAAACAGAATAAAGAACCCATAAATAGTCCCCTCCCCCGCCTCCGGCAAATATTGTCAACTGATCCTTAACAAAGGAGAAAAGACAGTACAATGGAGCAAAAACAGTCTACACAACAAATGCTGGAACAATTGGACATCCACATACAAAAAAGTGAATCCAGACACAGATCTTAGACTTTTCACAAAAATTAAGTCAAAATGATGCATAGACCTGAATATGAAACATAGAATTACAAAACTCCTGGAAGATAGTTTAGGAGAAAATCTAGATGACCATTTATATTTAGGTATGGTGATGATATATTAAGTACAGCACCAAAGCCACAATCCATTAGAGAAATAATTGATAAGCTGGACTCCATTAAGATGAAAATCTTGTGTTCTGTGAAAGACACTGTCAAGAGAATGAAAAGACAAACCAGTCTGGAAGATAATAGCTGCAAGAGATAATCTGATAAAAGACTATTATCCAAAATATATGAAGAACGCTTAAAATTCAACAATAAGAAAATAAACAACTCAAACTACTCAATCAAAAGATGGGCTAAAGACCTTACCATACACCTCACCTCAAAATAGACTTCATATGTTATCAGGGAAATGCAAATTAAAATAATAATTAAATAACACTATACACTTATTAGGATGGTCAAAATCCAGAAACTACCACCAAAGTCTGGTAAGGATGTGGAGCAAGCAGAACTCTTATTCATTGCTGGTGAGGAAGTTAATGGTACAGACCTTTTGGAAGACATTTTGGCAGTTTCTTACAAAACTAAACATGCTCTTACCATATGATCAAGCAATCCCTCTCCTTGGTATTTACCCAAAGGAGTTGAAAACTAATGTCTACATAAAAAACAAACAAATCACACGTGGATGTTTATAACATCTTTATTCGTGATTGCCCAAACTTGGAAGCAACCAAAATGCCCTTCAGTATGTAAGTGGATAAATAAACTGTGGTACATCTAGATAATAGAATATTTTTCCATGCTGAAAACAAAAAAAGATATGGAGGAAACTTAAATGCATACTACTAAGCGAAAGAAGACAATATGAAAAGATGACATACTATACGATTCCAACCATATCACATTTAGGAAAAGGCAAAACTATGGAGATGATTTTCGGGGGTGGGGATGAGGGAAGGGTGGAGGAGGCAAGAAAAGATGAATGAGCAAAGCACAGAGGATTTTTAGGGCAGTGAACACATTCTGTATGATATTATAATGATGAAAACGTCAGTATTTGCCCAAACCTATAGAATGAACACCAAGAGTGAACCCTTATTTAAATATGGACTCTGAGTGATCATAATGTGTCATATAATGTGGGTCCATCTTTGGTTTAAAAAAACACATCATCCTTGGTTTAAAAAAATTATGTTGATGGGGGAGTTTACTCATCTGAGGGGAAGAGGTATATGAGAAATCTCTGTACATTCTTCTCAATTTTATTGTAAACATAAAACTGCTCTAAAAAGATCAGGTCCTTAAAGAATACGAGACCTGTTTTTATTGGTTTACAGGAAATAATAAGTGCTTACATAAATTTAATATCCCTAAGTTTCCTTGAAAATAAAGAAATGGAACTTTCAAGGTAGTGTTCTATAAGTGCCAGTTAAAAAAAAAAAAACCCTCATAGAAAGTTCTGCTCAGAGCATTTGATATAAGAAGCCAAATTTGAAATATCATGTGAATCCTTGGACAAATCAGACTAGTTTGATAATTTTGATTTAAAATAGCAATATCAGGGTGCCTGGGTGGCTCAGTTGGTCAAGCATCCGACTTTGGCTTAGGTCATGATCTCATGGCTTGTGAGTTTGAGCCCTGTGTCAGGTTCTGTGCTGACTGACAGCTCAGAGTCTGGAGCCTGCTTCAGATTCTGTGTTTGTTTCCCTCTTTCTCTGCCCCTCCCCCACTCGTGCTCTGTCTCTGTCTCTCTCAAAATAATAAAATTTTTTTAAAAATTTAAATAAAAAATAAAAATAGCAGTATGTCTTTTCCCCAATTTTATCAGTGTGAAGTATAGGTGCATAATTTTTAAAAATAAGATTGAGTTTATTTTTTAACAAAGAAACTGGTTAATCTGAACTTCCTGAAAGCCTTATAGTATTTACAGATGAGATAAATTAGAAATGTTTAAGAATATTGAAAATATTGGGGCTCCTGCATGACTCAGTTGGTTAATTCTCTGACTCTTGATTTTGGCTCAGGTCATAATCTCGGGGTTTGTGGGACTGAGCCCTACGACAGGCTGTGCATTAGCAGTGCAGAGCCTGCTTGGGATTCTCTCTCTTGCTCTCTCTCTTCCCCTCCCCTGTGCTCTCTCTCAAAATAAATAAATAAACTTAAAAAAAATACTGAAAATATAAAATAATGTGGTAATGATATTGAGTTATAATTCCAACAAATGTTTTCATATCAACAATTATATTTTCTAATGTGTTGGATTAAATATAATATTCAAAATTCTTAGGTAACAAAACTTTGGACTAATACAAAATTTAGATAATATTATTTGGAAAGTTGGTAATTTGTTTTTTTTTAAATATGCCAATGCATGAGTTAAAAAATTTTTTTTCATGTTTATTTATTTTGAGAGAGAGCATGCATGCAGGAGATGAGCAGAGAGAGAGAGAGAGAGAGAGAGAGAGAGACAGAGAGAGAGAGAGAGAGAGACAGAGAGAGAGAGGAGAGAATCCCAAGTAGCCTCCATGCTGTCAGCCCAGAGCCCAACATGGGGCTTGATCCCATGACTCCGAGATCATGACTTGAACCTAAATCAAGAGTGGGACACTTAACTGGCTGAGCCACCCAGGTGCCCCTGGTAATTTCTAAATAAGATAAAATATTGAAACATTTCCTACCAAATATACCAACATATACTTTTGCATTTTATTTTTATATGAGATAGAGTGGGTATAACTTTGTGTTAATGTGAATGTGCTCAATTTTAGCACTTTATAAAGGTGTAAAAGGAATATGTCTGATGATAGGAGGTCATATTATGTGTGCTCATGAGGTTTGCTGTAGTAACAAAATATTTATTTATGACAAGGCATTCCACATTACTTAACCTCCTCCCTCCCTGCCCCCACCATCACCTTTCTATAAAGGAACAAGATGGAGTATTAGGATCAGATTGACATTCATGCCTTACATAATTCTAACACCAGAAAAATATGTATGGCACAATGGTTGTCAGACATTAAACAAGAGAACAGTAATTCCTGAAAGAGAGAAAACAAGTGAATTAAACCCATTGATTGGTTCAGCTTCTTACCTGAAAGTTTTCAGGCTATAGCATAAGGAGGATCTGTCTACTTGGGGTATCAATGAGTTGAAGAGACATTGCTGGGACTACAGGAAAACCAAAGCAACTAGAGTTTTCAGGACAAGAGTCTTGAAGAAAAGAGAATGAGAATGTCACAGAGAGAGGTCTGTGGATCTACAGTGGGTCCCTCCTTTCCTTGGGTGCTGCTCAGCACATGTGTATAAGGAGACTACCCAAGGTTGGGGAAGAAACCACTTGAAAGGAGTAGGCAGAACAAACAAGAGAGTTCCCACAGGGCCTGGAGAAGTTGTCATTTTCACCACCCTGAGTGGAAGACCTTATAATACATTGGACATTGGGTATAATACTCAGAAGAGTATTGTCTCAGTAGTGGGACAAAATCACCCTTCACTGAAGGTGAACTGATCTGATCCCACCAAATAAAATTTAAAAGCAAAACCTAGAAATATAAAACTGGTTCCAATGGACTTAACTGTGTCCCAGAACAAAGCATAGGAATATTGAAACAAAAACAGAATAAGAGGGCCACTTGGGTGGCTCAGTCAGTTAAGCATCCTACTTCGGTTCAGGTCATGATCTCACAGTTTATGAGTTTGAGCCCTACATTGGGCTTTCTCCTGTAGGCACAAAGCCCACTTTGAATCCTCTCTCCCTCTTTCTCTCTGCCCCTCCCCCCACTAGTGTGCTTGTGTGCACACACTCTCTTTCTTTCAAAACTAAATAAACATTAAAGAAGAAGAAGAAGAAGAAGAAAAAGAAGAAGAATATCTCTCACCCAATATGATAAAACTCACAATATATAGTATCCAGTAAATATTTATCAGGCATGCAAATAAATAAGAAAATATGACACAGGCACCTGGGTGGCTCAGTCAGTTAAGCGTCCAACTGATTTCGGCTCAGGTCATGATCTCATGGTTTGTGAGATGGAGCCCTGCATAGGGCCTTGTGCCGATGGTGTGAAGCCTGCTTGGGATTCTCTGTCTCCACCCCTCCCCTACTCACATTCTCTTTCTCTCCCTCCCTCTCTCTCTCTCAAAATGAATAAATAAACTTAAAAAAAAAAAAAAAGGGGGCGCCTGGGTGGCGCAGTAGGTTAAGCGTCCGACTTCAGCCAGGTCACGATCTCGCGGTCCGTGAGTTCGAGCCCCGCGTCGGGCTCTGGGCTGATGGCTCAGAGCCTGGAGCCTGTTTCCGATTCTGTGTCTCCCTCTCTCTCTGCCCCTCCCCCGTTCATGCTCTGTCTCTCTCTGTCCCAAAAATAAATAAACGTTGAAAAAAAAAAAAAAAGAAAATATGACCCATAATGAGGGGAATTAGCAACTATTAGAAATGGATCCAGAAGTGACAGTTTAGAATTCATAGATGAGTATACTAAAACAGTTATTACAAAGTATATTTGTATTTTAGAAAATATCTCATATGCTTGTGAAGGTAGAGGAAAACAGGCGTGTTAAGATATGGAAGTTATAAAAAAGACCCAAATAGAGGCACCGAGGTGGCTCAGTTGGCTCAGCATCTGACTCTTGATTTCAGCTCAGTTCATGATCTTGTGGTTCATGAGTTTGAGCCCCACATGGGCCTCTGTGCTTACAGTGTAGAGCCTGTTTGGGATTCTCCTTCTCTCCCTCTCTCTCTGTCCCTCTCCTGCCCATGCTCTCTCTCTGTCTCTCAAAATAAATAAATAAACTTTAAAAAGTAAAAATAAAAAATAAAATTATAAGACAAATAATAAAATTATAAGAAAGAAAAATATAATGTCTGAGATGAAATACAGGCTAGATTAACAGCAGATTTGACACTACAAAAAAATACTACACATAAGATATAAAAACTATTGAAAATGACACAAACAAGAAAAGATTGGAAAATTAATGGAGTATCAGTCAGCTGGGGGACAACTTCAAGTGACCTATATTATATAAAATTTGACTTTCTGAAGAATTTAAGAGAGAAAGAATAGAAATAATTTGAAAAAAATTTCCAGATTTGATGAAAATTGTAAACCTATAGATCCAAGAAGCTCAAACAACTCCAAGCAAAAGAAACATGAGGAAAACTACATCAAGGCATATCAAAATCAAATTGTTTAAAATTAGTGATAAACACAATGTTAAAGGCAGCAAGACAAAAAGACATTACATATAGAAGGTCCAATATAAGAATGACAGGAGATTCTCAATGAAAACAATGCAGGCAAGAAGACAATAGGGTAACATCTATAAAATGTTAAAAGAAAAAAAAAAACCTGTCAATCAGAATTCTATATCCAGTGACAATATCTTTAAAAACATAGGCAAAATAAAGACTTTTTCAGACATACAAACCTAAAAGAATTCGTTACCAGCAGACCTGCCCTATAAGAAATGTTAAAAGAAATTCTTTAGGCAGAATTAAAGTAATACTTGGTGGAAAGCTGAATTTACACAGGTAAAGGAATATCATCAGAAATGGTGAATAAATTAGTAATAATTTTTTCTTAATTTAAAAATCATATTAAAAGATAACTGAGTGTTTAAAGCCAAAATAACAACATATACAGAAATAGAATGTATGTCAATGATAGCACAAAGGCCAGGAGATTAAAAATGGAAGACTACTTTTGTAAGATTTTTATACCATACATGAAATAGTATAGTACAACTTAAAGATAGACTGTGATTAAAGATGTATGCTAAAAATCCTAAAGCAATCAATAAAAAAAAATATGGGGTTCCTTGGTGTCTCAGTCAGTTAAACATCCAACTTTGGCTCAGTTTGTGATCTCACAGTTCATGGGTTCAAGCCCAACATTAGGCTCTGTGCTGACAGCTTAGCCTGGAGCCTGGAGCCTGCTTCAGATTCTGTGTCTCCTTCTCTCTCTGCCCCTCCCCCACTCACACTCTGTCTCACTCTGTTTCTCAAAAATAATAAATAAATGTAAAAAAAAAAAAGAAAAGCTACCACTAATAAGCAAATATAGGTATCACTAATAAGCAATTATAGGTATCACTAATAAACAATTATAGGATACAAAATGGAATCATGATAAATATTCATTTAATCCCCCCCCCCCAAAAGCAGCAAAATAAGAGAAAAAGAACTAAGAACATATGGGACAAATAGAAAATAAATAGCAAGATGGTAGATTTAAACACAACCGTATTCATAATCATAATACATAAATGAGCTCATCAACTCACTTAAAGAGCAAATATTATCAGATTGGAGAAAAAGAGAGACCTAAATGATAGACCAAGGCATAATATTCTAGATATGGAAAAATATGAAGACAAAGGAGAATCCCTAGGCAGGACTAGAGTGTATGTTAAACTTTATTTAACAAATATTTATTGAGGGCTTTCTATATATGTCAAAAGGCTAAAAAGGTGGATAAAGTTGAAGAACAGATTTACTATGTGTACCTGAGAAAACTGAAGGATAGGGGGCTTCGTTTGGAGGATAATGTTTTCATAAAAATTTTAGAGGTATAGTAGTTCTGGGAGATGAGAAAGTCTAGTTCAATTGTGTCAAACATCAGTATGCATATCAGTGGGTTCAGGTGCTTGTTCAAATGCAAATGTTGCAGTCTTACCCCTACCCACCCTCCCAGCAGTTTTGATTCAGTAAATCTGGGATGGAGCCTGGGGTGAGCATCTTCAAAAGGAGTCAAGGGTATAACTGTGTACATGAATGGCTTAGAGTAAAAATAAAGATTTTCTAGATACTTGGGTGTTAGTTCTCATTTGAAGATGGAAGAAAATGACGATTTTAAAAGGAGATAAAAGTTGTGTACCGTATAAGGAAATCTTCAGGCGTTTTGAAATGGAAGGTCTGAGCAGGCTGTAAATGATATATGTGTTAAGAAGTCATATAAGAGAGTGTCTTGAACCTAATTTGATGTGTTTTAAACAAGATCTTTGAAACTTCCATAAAATGGTTTGGTTAAAGTAGAGAGTATTTGGGCAGTAGTGATTTAGTGAAGGTGCTTTATGGTATAGATAAACATCCTACAGAATAATAAAAAAACAAAACAAACATATTAGTTGGGAGAAATTGAAGGCCATAATAATAACTAATGTTTACTGAGTATTTACTATGTGCTAGGCACATTACTTTACATGTAATAGCTCTAATTACTTTACATATAATAGCTCTTTTGGTCTTCATGAAAACTTCAGGCTTTTTAATTCTCATTTTATAGGTAAGGAAAATAAGGTCAAGATAGATTAATATGTCCAGATGTCACACAGATAATAGTTAAGAGGCTACTGTCCAACCAGGAGATGATGAAGTTTGAAGTAAGGCATTCTAATGAGTATTAAGAACAAAAGACAAATTTGAGAAATAGTAAAGAGAAAAGTTTATGGAAATTATAAATGATGAAATTGGTGGAGAGTAAAGGAAAGATAGGATTTGAAGTTGACTGGCAATTGTTCAGGCTACTAGTTAAAGTATACTGTTACTAAGAAACATAGGAAATGCAAGGGGAGCCTACCAAGCATACAACGTATGGTAGGGGTGTGTGTGTGTGTGTGTGTGTGTGTGTGTGTGTGTTTGCTGAGAAAAGGATTTGAGAGTAAATATAAGTTAATTATACATAAGATATTTCCTACTGAGTTGGAGATGCCTTTGGGTCAAACACATGGGAAAACACATGGGAAAGATGAGTAAAGAATTCTTGAAGCAAGTGGCACTGGACTGTAGATGTAATTGAAGCCAAAGAATACTTTCAGTGGTAGTAATAAAATACCTGACCAATAGCAGCAAGGCAATAAAGACATTTAATTATCTCTTAAGACAAATATTTTGAAGGTGGGCAATTCCAGGATTGGCAAGGTGGCTCAACAGCCCAGGCTCTCTCTCTGTTTTGCCATCTTCAATATATTGGTTTTTGATCTTGGGCGTGTCATTCATGGTTGCAGCATGGCTACTGGCAGCTCCCTGAAACATACATTTATAAACAACCTTTAAAATGAAGAAAGGAGGGGCGCTTGGGTGGCTCAGTAGGTTGGGCGTCCGACTTCAGCTCAGGTCATGATCTCACGGTTCGTGGGTTCGAGCCCTGCATCGGGCTCTGTGCTGACAGCTCAGAGCCTGAAGCCTGCTTCAGATTCTGTGTCTCCCTCTCTCTCTGACCCTCCCCCGTTCGTGCTCTGTCTCTCTCTGTCTCAAAAATAAATAAACATTAAAAAAAATTTTTTTTTAAATGAAGAAGGGAATGGCACCGGCAAGGTCTCCTTGCCTGACTTTTTTGTTGTTTTTCTAATTAGAAGGCATGACCCTTCTTAGAAGCACTTAGATACCTCCTCTTAGGTCTCAGTGATTAGAACTTGATTCCTTGGTCCTCCCTGGCTCAAGAGAGTATGAGAAAATAGGTATACTGAAAAGTAAAATGAGGAGCACCTGGGTGGCTCAGTCAGTTGAGCATCTAACTCTTGATTTTGGCTCAGGTCATGATCACATAGTTTGTGAAATAGAGCCCTGAGTCCAAGTCTGCACTGGCAGGACAGAGCATGCTTGGGATTTTCTCTCTCCCTCTCTCTCTGTCCCTCCCCTGCTTATGTTCAATCTCTCAAAATAAATAAGTAAACTTAAAAAATAATAAAAGTCTTGGGGCGCCTGGGTGGCACAGTCGGTTAAGCGTCCGACTTCAGCCAGGTCATGATCTCGCGGTCCGTGAGTTGGAGCCCCGCGTCGGGCTCTGGGCTGATGGCTCAGAGCCTGGAGCCTGTTTCCGATTCTGTGTCTCTCTCTCTCTCTGCCCCTCCCCCGTTCATGCTCTGTCTCTCTCTGTCCCAAAAATAAATAAACATTGAAAAAAAAATTAAAAAAAAAAAAATAAAAGTCAAATAAGATTGTCATTACTGCCTTGGATTAATAATCATTCATCCCCCAGGACTAAGCATATTTTGTGCCTCTGTCCGAGGGGGTGGAGGGTGGGGGGCGAGAATCAGGGTTTTGTTCAAAGAAGAAAGGGAGGAAAAGGGTCTTTTGGTAGTTTTGGATGAAGAGTAGATGAACTCACCCATAGAGAGCATTTAAAATTTTTTTTATATTTATTTATTTTGAAAGAGAGACAGAGAGAGGGAGAGAAACTGCCAGTGGGGGAGGGGCAGAAAGAGAAGGAGAGAGAAAGAATCTCAAGCAGGCTCCACGCTGGCAGTGCATAGCCTGACATGGGACTCAAACTCACAAAACCATGAGATCATGACCTAAACTAAAACCAAGAATCGGACACTTAAACATCTGAACCGCTCAGGCGCCCCCCACGGACAGCATTTTCAATGAATGAGAAAAAATGTTGAGAACAGACGATGAAAACCCAAGGGTGATCAATACGTAAAGAGTTATTAAGAGGTAGAAGAGGACATGATGGGATTGAAGAGGAATAGTCTGAAAATGTCCACTCTCAGTTGAGAACCACAGGTCTATAGGGCCAGTCTTCAGGGAAGACTGTAAGAAGACAATACTAGGTGAAATGGATCTTGAAGATTGGATATCATTTGGGCAAGCAAGCTGGAGGGAAAGAAGTTCCAAGTAGTGTTATTTAAAAGCAAGGAGGGAAGATTTCAGATGTGCTTAGGCACACAGCATATGCTCTAGTCTGGCTCATGTTAAAGCATATGAGTGCAAGTTACATTCTTTTGAGTAGGGGGAAAATCTAATCAGAACTGAGGGCTAGGAAGATTACTGGCCATCTGTGTGTTGGGTGGATTGGGGCAAGAAGAGATTGGAGGCAGGGATAACAGTAATCCAGGGGAAAGGCATGATAAATGACTAAAGAAAGTAGGGCAATGAGAATGGGGACAGAGCAGGAAGGTTATAAGAGATCTTGTGGAGATGGAATTGGGAAGGCCTAGTGATAGTTGGATGTGGGAGGCTCATATGTTTCCCTCCTGCTTTAAAAGCTATCCATGATGGCATGAACTGTATTCAACTTTGGAGCCTGGATGACTGGAAGGTTGCTGATGGCATCAGCAGAAAGAAGGAAGACAAGACAAGCAGGTTTAAGAGGGAAGATTATGTGCTTGAATTTGGACCAACTGGCTTGAAGTAAAGGTGATGAACCAGATATGGGCCTTTGGAAATAAAGTTCTGGAGATCAGGAAATAGATTAAAATTAGAGGCATAGTTTTGCAAATTATCAGACTAGAGGTAACAGTTGAAATCACCTAGGAACAGAGTATAAAGCAAGGAGATTTAAGGTCAGATTCTGGTGGGACCATTATCTTGTCCACATCTAGAAGGCCTGAGGAAAAAAGAATCGTGATCATAATTGAAAGAAAAGGACCTGTCAGTAAGACTGGAGAAAGTCCAGAATAGCACAGTATCATGGAAGGGAAGGATTTCAAGGAGAGAGTGGTCAGTTTTAAGAGTCAGGGTGGGAGGTGCCCTGAGAGACTGTAGAGAACTAGCAGGAAGATTTACAACATTCTTTCAAGAATTAGCTTATTTTTAAAAATCTGGAAGAGGGGCACCTGGCTGGTTCAGTTGGTAGAGCATACAACTCTCTATCTTGGGGTTGTAGGTTTGAGCCCCACTTGGGTGTAGAGATTATTTAAAAATAAAAATCTTAAAAAAAAAAAAAGAACCTGGAAGAAAGATTCCATAAATTCTCCTCATATTTTTTTTAAATTTTTTAAAATTTATGTAAATTCTGTCACACATGGGGCTGGAACTCATGACCTCAAGATAAAGAGTCACATGTTCTACCAACTGAGCCAGCGAGGCACCCCAGATTTTTTCTTGGCTAATAAGTGATGTGTTTTTAATATTCTTGAATTTCTATTGTTGTACCTTCATTTTATATCCTTCACTTATTAGTCATGGAAAATGAGTAGCTGGTACTTGTTCTAAAGTGATTAGGATTGAAAGATTCATAGGAGATATGTGGGGCATACACAGGAAGCCTCTAATGCTGGGCACTGTGCATGTATTAACTTGTCTCTCTCTCTTATACTTCCAAATTAACTGCTCCTTTCTTTATATTAGTGATTAGAAAAAAATCAATCTGAGTTTCAGAGAGATTAAATAACCTGCGAAAGTTTGTACATTACAAATCAGTGCAACTGGGGATACAAATTCAGATCTGCATCTAAAGCCGGTGATTTTCCCCAATCTGTGTCATCCCTTTGTTTGATGATCATTTATTAAATAGCTCCTCAGTCTTCTCTTAACTTACTTTGGATATTGCTCTAGGATTAGGCTTGAGTCTGATTTGTTCTTTGAGAGACCTAAATAAAGAATCAAACTAAGAAGTGTGAAGGAGTTGTAAAAACACTAATCTTTTTTTTTTCCCCCTTCGGCCAGAAATAGTTTATCCAAAGATTATTGAGGTATTTAGTGGCAGCTGGATGTGAAGGCTGCTACTGCTTCCATGTCCAACAAGAACTCTTTGGATAATTACCTTTTCCTTCCTTGGCTATCACCACTTCTGGGCATAAGGGATCATCCAACTTGGTTTTCCCCTACATTTGATGGGGCAGCCAATGCTCTCTGATAAAGTGAGTCTAATTTTACATGAAGATTAGGTTCTAGAAGATGTACAGTAAGGCTAAAAATAGGTCCAATGGGTGTAAAATGTCCTAGAAAACTTTATATATTTCCCATAAAGTACAGTATAAATGATTTTTGAATATTTAATTTAATTTAATCCTCTTAAATTTACTATTTGCAATTTGAATTTGAATATTTAATTTTTTTTGGTGTGTGTGTGTACATATATGTAATGGGAGATATATATGAAATATAAAAAGATAAAACTTTGCAGTATTTTTCATTTGAGAAATAAAGAGAGGAATGATTTTGTTCCCCTAAATTGGTAGAGTGGAATTTTAGAGTACACTTCCCTCTACTCTTTATGACAGAAAACATCATTGCTTTCTGCTAACTTTTTCCCAAGTCCCAGGAACAGGGAAAATTTGTGAGTTTCCCTTCCTCTAGATAAGATTTAGTAAGAATCAGAAGAGAAATTCTGCAAGTAGTTGGTATATAATTTTCATAATGATAACAACAAGACTGTTCAAACAGTGGTGACAAAAAGGAGTTGAGCTCTCTGGGGCTCTGAAATCAATCTCAAAGCTAGTGTGGGTATGTTAGAACTATTTTGTCTCTTCTTCAAGTATAGTTAAAGTCCCTGCCTACAGGTAAAGATATGGAATACATTAAGTTTGGAGAATTCAGCTGCCTTTAGTATCTTTTTTTTTTTTTTAATGTTTATTTTTGAGAGAGAGAGAGAGAGAGACAGAGCACAAGTGGGGGAGGGGCAGAGAGAGAGGGAGACACAGAATCCGAAGCAAGCTCCAGTCCCTGAGCTGTCAGCACGGAGCCCGACCCAGGGCTCTAACCCACAAGATGCAAGATCATGACCTGAGCCGAAGTCTGACGCTCAACCGACTGAGCCACCCAGGCACCCCTCTTATCTTTTAACTGTGACTTTCTTGAAGTGTAATGCTGTTGGCAGAGTAACAATCTTGGTTGATGATGACCCTCTTCATTTGAAAAAAAAAAAACATTTTGGGTGTCTAGGAGGGAAGCTTTGGGAGAGTTTACATGTAGCAATGAGGGAGAACTGTGGGACCCTCCTCTCAACATTGGAGGGAAATGGGAGGGCAGACATAGCCAGATTGCTCTCATACTCTTCTGGATATGTTCATTCCCTAATTCCTCTTTCACTTCTACCTTCTTTTAAAGCTCTTTATATCCCCTTCTCTCTTCCTCTATTGCTAACATCAAAAGAATCCTTAGGTAGTCATTGGATCTAGAAGTCATTGACAGGCATGCTCTAGAATTGACACATAAATTAATTCTGGTCTAATGTCCTATCATGCTCTTTTCCCTTTTAATGCCCTATTTTCTCCTCTTAAATTTACTATTTGCAACTTGATTCTTAAAAGTAGTATGTTTATGGAGATAAAATTCATATATCATACAATTCATCTATTTAAAGTGTATAATCCACTGGTTTTTAGTGTATTCACAGTTGTGCAATCATTACCACGATCCAATTTTAGAACATTTTAAAATTTATTTTTTAAAATGTTTATTTATTAATTTATTTTTAATATTTATTTATTTCTGAGACAGAGACAGAGCATGAACAGGGGAGGGGCAGAGAGAGAGGGAGACACAGAATCTGAAACAGGCTCCAGGCTCTGAGCTGTCAGCACAGAGCCCAACGCAGGGATCGAACCCACGAACTGTGAGATCATGACCTGAGCCGAAGTCGGACGCTTATCCGACTAAGCTCCCCAGGTGCCCCTAAGTGTTTATTTTTGAGAGAAAGACGTAAAGAGAGAGAGAGAGGGAGAGAGAGAGAGAGAGTTAGTGAGGGGGGGCAGAGAGAGAGGGAGACAGAATCTAAAGCAGGCTCCATGCTCTGAGCTGTCAGCACAGAGCCCCACGTGGGGTTTGAACTCACGAACCAGTGAGATCATGACCTGAGCTTAAGTCAGGTGCCACCTAACCGCCCCTAATTTTAGAACATTTTAATCACCCCAAGAAGATATTCTGTACCCATTTGCCATCACTCCCCATTACCATTGGCAACAACCATCCATTTTCTAGACATTTCAGAAAAATGGAAATCATACAATATATGGTTATTTTTGACTGTCTTATTTCATGTCTTATAATGTTTTCAAGGTTAATTCATGCCCTATGTAAGTATGAATCAGTAATTCATTTGTTTATTAACAAACGATATTTCATTGTGTAAATCAGTGCATGAACATTTTGCTACCTGGATTAATGTTTGTTTTCTGTTTCCCACGCTAAAATATGAATTCTATGAGCATGAGAACATTTTTGTTGTTTACTACTTTATGCCTAGTATTTTGCCCAGCATCTGATATGTAATAAGAGATGAATAAATTTGTTGAATGATTGAATCATGCATTCACCTAACCAACATTTGTTAAGCAGCCCCTACACATATTTTTGTTCAACACTGGGATCTGTCGTTACAAATCTCCTAATCTAATGAAGTACTATCTGTGCAAACACATAATTAAAAGAAAATTGAATTTAATAAAGGCTGTGGATAAAGCACAGTGCACAGGTTCAAGTTTGCTTGAGAGACTCTGCAAAGACGTCCTAACAAAGGTTTCATTTGAGATTGACAAAAATAGGACATTGCCAGATTGACGGAGAGAGCACCTCAACCAGAAGGGCCATTAAGCAAAGGCCAGGAGCCTGACCTGAGCCGCTGGGCATGGAAAAGTAGCAGTGCTGTATCTTTTGTGCTGCGGAGAGGGTCCCACAGAGGATGAACTGGGCCAGCAGGCAAGGCTCACATCAGAAAGAATTCTATATGCTCCCAGGATTAAGGATTATTCTTCCAGATACGCAAGAAACTGGCAAAAAAATGGTTGTATCTGAGGGTGGGCCGTGGGACTAAAAATAAAGGATGGGAGAAACCGAGGTTGGTAAACTTTTAAAAACCAGACACATGCTCTTTACATTAAAAACATACGTTTAAAATTTTCTGCTTTCGATGACGGGAATCCACCGTAGAATTCTGAACAGGACTTTCGGGAAAGTTACTTCGGGGATGGTGGGAAGTGAGGCGGGCGCGCAGCCAGCTGAGAGGGAGTGACAATCACGATCTATTGATTTCGTCCTTCTCCTTGGCATCCCCACACGCGGATGCACACTCACAGGCACTAACCGAGCGCGGGGTAACATGTGGAAACGTGTCTGCAACACTGGCACCCCCCAGGAGTGAGGAACGAGGGCGGCTGGGGAGGGCGCTGGGTCTGACTCGCGGTGCTGGGAGTGACTCTACCCTCTGGGGGCGGTCTGGGGGAAACACAGCCTCGAGACTCTTCCTGCTGATGCAATCTGCTAGAGAGAGAGCCGGCGAGCTCCGCTGCGGGCGGACCAGTCAGCAATCCCGCCCGCCACGTGTGGCCGCCGCCGCGCCGGCCCGGTGCCCAGCCATTCATTCCCGCAGCCGCCGCCGCGCGCCCCGGTCGCCCCCGCCCGCGCAGCCCCGGAGCGCCTGGGACGCCCCGGGCTTGCCCTGCGCGCCGTTCCAGCGCTCTTCACGGCCCGCCGAACCATGAAGGTAACTGCTTACGATTCTGCCTGTGTTTTGTAAAAACGTGGGCATGGATTGAGCCTGCGATCCCGCAGAAGCACAGTTGGCAGAAAGGGGGCGGAAGAAAGACGAGCGTGGTTCGTTTCCACGCAGACGTTTCGAGTACCTTCTTTGTCAGTCGTGGTTGGTCGACTGAAGTCTGATGCTCAGACCTTCCTTTTCTTTTCGAACTTCCTTCCTTTTCTTTTCGAACTTGCTCACAGGATGTCCCTCCTCAGGCTTTTTCACGGCCGCATTTGTGAACGGAGGTGGAAGACTGCTCGCCGCTCCCTCCCCTACCTGTCTTGAAGTTTGGGAAGGAAGAGGAAGCTTTTTTCAATTGTTAAGATGCATAGGAGGTGGGGGGTTTGGGGCACGAGGTCTTGGGGTGTCTCTGGCTGTAAACAGGGGTTTCCTGGCGGGTGTATGCAATGAAGGAGGGAGGTGCAGAACCGGGGCACGAGGGTGGGAGAAGGGGGGAAAACCGTCTCTTCGCTGTTAAAAAGCTGAAGGCTAGTCTTTGGCTGGTGGAAATGAAAGCTTCTACGAGTTACAGATCTTAGAAGCCTAAGGGCATTCTTTTATTAAACTGTGTGAGCGCCTTAATGGTTTTAATTCTTATGCTAATCAAGGGTAATTAGCCTAGCTGCCTATTACTTCTGATGGTTTAGGTGTAGAAAAGAACACTGGTTAAGTGTTTTCCTGGTGTCTTATACGTTGGAAAACTTCCTTGAGGTTAAAAACTGAAGAGCAGCTTTTTTAAAGAGTGTAAAAGATGGGCACATAGCCCTGCCATCTGAATGTCTTGGAAGAGCTGTGCGACCTGAACTTTTAGGAGAAAGAAACCCACCTTTGAGAATTTGAAGGAGGAAGATTGAAGTTATGGTTCTCAACTGCACTTACCCACAACCCGCCCCAATCTACAATTCCACTCTCAAGAAATAATATGTAAATGGTGCCTGTTTGGCCAAAAATTTCTACTGAGATTAAATAGGAACTGAGTGGAAACACTGTTGGGTGTTAAAAGGAGATCAGGCAAATGTGCCACAGTGACAAGATTTAGCAACCTTTTGCTTCCATAGTCAGATGCTCTATTTCTGCGGTGCTCATTCCTGTCTCATTTCAACTGAAAAATACACTTTGATCACGTATGGGGTTAGGGAGTAAAAGGTGAAAATTATGAGAATAAACACTCTTGCTTTTCTAGCTTTTCCCTGTCCTATGTGGAGTTGTCGTCGATTATGAATTTTTGTAAATTCATGGATATTCTAACATGAGTCCCCAAACTCCTACCTATCCCTTTTACAAGGTAGTTTTATAACACAGGACACTAGAAGATATCCTCAAGTAGTCTCATATCTGTTTTTCCGATATCTTACTGAGATCAGGAAAGAAAAGATGGCTTTCTAGGCATGAGGTTCCTTCCGGTTTGTTTTTGTTATTTCAAAAACTTTTCACCAAAGTTTTGCTGTCATGATTCTTTTTTTTTTTTTTTTTTAACGTTATTTGCCCATGGCACCAAGATAGGCTCTGTCTTTGGCACATTTTCCAGACGGGGCTCCCTTGCCTGGGAGCTTCTATTTTAAGATTGGACACATGCAGCATGGGCAACCAAATAATGAAACTAGCATATACATTGAATAGGATGTGTCTAAGAATTGTAAGTACATATTATGATTTGCTGAACTAAGGTGGTGATTTAAGGAGCCACATATCTAAAGGGAAAGAGAGACAAGAGAAGTCATAGTCAGGGATGTGTGGGTAAGTGAAGGAAGTGAGGGGGTAGAGAGGGCTGTTTTGTGTGTGTGCAGGGGGCAGGTCCTGGGCCCTGGCAGGCAGAAGGGTTTACTTTTCAGATTCAGATGTGGCCCCTCAGGCAGAGCTCAGGGATGCGTAACCAGTTAAGCAGGCCTAACAAAAGGGCATTGGTAGCAACTGGTGGTGAGAAAAAAGGGAAAAGGGAGGGGGGAAAAAAAGACAAGAATTTGTTTTGGTTAATATTTCATTTAGTGACTTTCCATCACTTCATTTCATTTTAGAACTACAGGGAGAAAGGAAGGAAAATTAAGAAAATTTTCCATTTGTATGGAGGAATTTCTCTTGCTCAATCAGCTCATTGAACCGGGGAAGGTCTAATTATTTGAAATGGGTTTAAAACCTTATGAAAAAAAGTTGAAAACAGTCATTTGATTATTACAGAGATTTGTGCTGAGACTGAAAACAAGTTATGGTTTCCCTCAGGAGCTGCGTATTTCCCCCATTGTGCTCATGAGTTTAGATTTTATCCCTCCGTTCAAGTCAGGACTTTTAGATCTGTAGGGAAGAAAAAATAATTTTTCCTCTACACCTTCTTAGGTGGTAAAACACAGATTAACAGGAGAAAAACAAAAAAAGTTTAATCCCATGTGTACTTCCTGTATACATGTGAGATATCCAGGAAAAGTGAGTAACTCCACAAAATGGCCCAAGCTACCACCTTAAAATACCATCCTCAGCTAAAGACCAAGGAAAGATGTTGGGGTGCAGTGAGAGCGGGGGAACCAGGTTGGGAAATTTTCAGGCAGAGCACAGTAAACAAGAGTAAGATTGCAGATTTAAATCAGTACTTTCTCCATTGGTAAGTTTTTAGAGATTTAGTTATCCTTTTCTTCAGAGAAGAGACACCCTGTACAGGGGAGGAGAGACTCCCTGAAAAATGGAGATTTCCCTCATAAATATGAATTTCTTTCAGAAAAGGGCAACTTCCACTCTCTTTTCTGAATTTGTCCTATGTCTGACACCTCTCAAAAATAACTGGTCCAAAATAATTGTTATGCCAGAGGCATATTTTTAGCATGGTATATTCCACTTCCCTTGAGTTCTTTATTTCTAATATCAGGTTGTAAACCAGTGAACAGTTGGATAGTAGTGTTATTAACCTGAGAGGTCTGGGCTTATGAGTAGACTATTTCTGTGCATAAATGAAGAGTTGTTTCTAAACTCTGGCCAGCTTGAGTGTTGGGTTGGTTATATCTTTTGGGGTTTCAAATTGTCTGCTTCTTTGAATGGCCTCTTCTCCGTGGGTGTAGGAAGATGGAAATGAAGAGCTTTCTCTTTTTTCCTTTAGGCTTGGCAACGGCAATTCCTGTAAATAACAGATGCCACCCTGGGGAAACCCAGTGGAATGTTCATCCTTATGCCTTAGGGGATTTTGTTACCATATAATGGAGAGAATCTAGGACCTTCCATGATAGACATCATTATTTCAGGCATCCTCTGCTTTCTAAATGATACTAACATTCTTTCTGAGCACTGGAGGAAACTGGCTGCTCTGCTCACCTTACAGTTGTAAGTGTGGGCAGTCTTTGTGTTGTAACTTTATCCCCTCAACAGCTGTCCAAATGCTCTAAGCATTTAATATAACATATGGTAAACATTCCAACTGATAGGCTTTCCTGAGCCTCTGTAGCCCATTTGGTAATACATGTCATGGCCGTTCAACTAACGCCTCTGAAATTGGATTCTGTATAAATCAACTGAGACACAAATGTGAGGTGCAACTCAGATTTTTAAAATACTTCCAAATTAAGCATTTGGGATGCTCGGATTTATAAATACTACTTTGTCGATATTTGCAATCTTTATAAGATCTAGTCTGAGTCACACCATCAATGGTGAATGCAAAGCCAAAGCAGAATCAAGAACGCCAGCGTTCAAGTGCCAATTGCACCTATGCTTCTAATTAGTTCTCTTAAGTCCACAAGCTGCATAATATTACCTCTGCAAAATGAGCATTTATATTTTAAAAATAACTTAGAAATTAGATCACCTTATTAATGCAGCATAGCCCATCACATGAACATTTTTTTTCTCTTGTCATATTGGCTGTGCCTTTTTTTGTGAGAAAAGCTATTTTACACAACACTTCTTTTGTGTTCGGTGGCTAATGGGAGAAAGAAAATCTAAAGAGATATTCAAGGTGCAAAAATATAGAAAAAAGTTGAAAAGAGGGATCAGAGAAGACAAGTTAAAAAAAAAAAGAGGAAATTATATTACCACAAACAATATTCCAGAGAAGTTGTACTGAAAAACACATGATTCTTTGTAATTGAAAAAGTGTAAAATACTTGTGAAATTCAGCTAGTTCCCTTAACACTTGTCTTAGAGTCCATCTGAAAAGAATTGATTTCTTAGTTCTTTATTGTGATATGTAGATCTAAATATCTGATCGATTGCATTTATAGTTTACCCTAGTCTGAGAAATGTTTTTCCTATTTTAACTGTAAATGGCTATTTGCCTTAGGAAGCCCTAACCAGCCTAGGATGTAATTAGAGCATTCAAATTCTGACTCCTTGTATGTCTAGACAGAAGGGACACCTGTTGGGATGTTCTATGCCAAACATTGCCATAGATACCTCTTACGTGACCAACAAAGGTCTCAACAGAGTTTGGGCATGAGGCCAAGGATGTATTTGCACAGGATGATTGCCCAGCAGTTGTTACCATTCGACCACTACATTAAAGGGCGATTTTGCCTAGTACATTTTACTTCATTTTAGCTGATTCAGATTCAAAGTTATATTGTTTTGATTTCAGTACTAGATGTTCAAGCATCTGAAATCACAATAAATGTTAGTTTGAGCTTCGAAGATAAAAAGTAGAGTTAAAATGGAGCTATAAAGTTTACAGTGGAAAAGCAGAATGCATTCCTCACGGATTCCATGGTTTTCAGTGGTGTGAATGTTATATATACTTGCAAGGTGAGTGTTGGTGTTTATAGAAGAAATACATTCAAGCTTGAGGAAGGACTTCGTTGCTTAACTAAGATGATGCTTTATATTTCTGAATGCCATATAAATTACATGACATTGAATTGTAACCTCAAAACATTTGTATAAGGAAAGCATTGCAGCTATTATTAACCCTGTTTTAAGGACCAGGAAAATAAAGATCAGAATACTGGAAGTGTTTAAGGTCACAAATTGCAGAGCATAATGGGAAATTAGAGTCCAATGAGCTATCCATTTTACCAGTCATTCTAGCCTCTTTTGGGTCTGATAACATGTTGTAAATCTTATGGAAAGTATAAACAATCTCTCTAGCAAAATTTACAAACATACTTAGGAATAAAATTGTGTGTCTCAGTTATTTGTTAGTAAAACCAAGATGAGAGACTGATGGGAAATACTGAAATGATCTAGTTATTTAGAGCGGTAGAGAGCTATTGGCTCTTGCCTCTGCAATCAGCTGAGGTGTGAAAATATATAAAAGATCCACACTGTCCTTTGACTGTTGAAAAGTCCCAAGTAATCACCTGCCTTTAGCTCAAACAGAAAGGCAGTTTCCTTGTTTTTTATCAGGATGTGAGTTATCAGTTTCTTCTTTATGTTTTATCTCATAAAGATCTAAGGTGTATGGTGTAGGAGAGGAATACAAACTTTTCCAGTACCTTCTTAGGTTCTGTTGTTGGGGCCGTGCAAATTAGACTGACAAAAGAGAGATTAACAAGAGAAAAAGAAGTTGATTAGCTCTTGTAGCATGCATGCCCAAGAGAGAAATTCAGTGATGAGTAACTCAAAGGTATGGTCAGAATTTGGGCTTACATAGCATCTTAACAAAGAACGATAAATTTGTAGAAAAATAACAAAGAAAAAGGCACAGGTTTTAGGTTTTCAAGTGCAACAGACTGGGCAGATAAATACATTAGGGGAACTAATGGGATAAGGTTTGTGTAAGTCCATCTCACTGCTGACTGTCTTAATGCTGTGAAACTTCCTCAGGAGAGGGGATTTCTCAGAAGTGTCTGCTTTTAGTCAGAGAAGGGAATCTCCAGGAAGGCGTCTTTCTCCATCTCATGGATCTCCATTGCCTTTAGCTCAAAGTAATCCTTATGTTGGAGCACCTGGGTTGCTCAGTTGGTCTGCCTTCGGCTCAGGTCATGGTCTCACGGTTCATGAGTTCGAGCCCCACATCAGGCTTGCTGCTGTCAGCCTATTAGTCCAAAGCCTACTTTGGATCCTCTGTCCCTTTCTCTCTACCCCTCCCTTGATTGTGCTCTCCCCAAAACAAAAGCAATCCTTATATCAAAGTGACATATTTTGGGGTGGCACATTTTGATCCCTTATACTATTCATAGACTAGACCTTGATTTACAGAATCTGCACCCTAATATCTTTGATCTCAATGTAGTTTTGAAGGGTGTGCATGGCTGTTTTGTGAAGCAGGGTTAATACACAATTTTTTACTAGAGCTTAATAGTTGGGGTGCCTTGTTTTCCCATTTCTTAGCTGTAAATTCCCCACCACAGTGCCTGTCAAAGGGGCAGGCATACAAGGCCATGTCCTACCTGGTGACCGCACCCTAGCCACAGATGATTGTAGCAAGGGTGGATATTTGACCCAATTTCAACCATCGTTTACTTCTTTCTTATTCTCTTGTCTCCCGTGTTCAACGAGATATCGTACCCTGCGGATTCTCTTTTCTCCATATCTATATGCTTTCTCTTTCCCATTGCTAATGTACTGATTTATGCTCTCATTACTTCTTACTTGAATTTTTCTCAGAAGTCTCTCAACTGGTCTCAAGCTTAATTTTCCTAAGGCACTATTTTGATCATATCATTTCTTCACTCAAAATACCTCTATGACTTCCCCATTGTCTACTGAATTTAGCATAGTGCATAAGGTCTTTTTCTAATCTGTTCTTTCTATAACTTTTCTATCTGTGCACTCCTCCAGTCATAATGGGTAGGTTTGCTCTACCTCAGAATGAGGTCTTATATTTCCACATATTCCCTCCTAACCTCTTTGTCTCCATTTATGCCTCTCCCTGTCTATGCCCTCTGGCACACCCCTCACTATGTGGCTCACTCCCCAGGCACTTTTTGAGAAGAACATTGACTACTTTTAAAGGGAAATGAATATGGGTGGAAGGTGGTGGAAGGAAATAGTAGGGTTACATTTTGAAGTCAGGATATAAGATACTGATCATGTCCTATAGTCTCTCTGCGTTCACCTTTCCTCTCCTCTGGCATGAACATCCTACCATCATTGGTGCTTGATAGATTAGTTAAGCTAAATCATCTACCTGTTTTAGGCTTCATAGATCAGATCAATTAATCATGTTTTATACCTCTTCGTGTTGTATACCTTTTCAAACAGCAGTTACATCTTAACATCTGGATTTGTTCGGAGTCAAAGCTTTAGTTGACTCCCAAAAGATAAAGGTTTATAAAGACATAGAGAACAGTAAATATTTACATGTTTTAATGCCTAATTGACAGACTCATTTTATTTATTTATTTTTAAATGTTCATTTTTGAGAGACACAGAGAGAGAGCATAAATGGGGGAGGGGTAGAGAGAGACATAGAGGATCCCAAGACTCTGCGTTGACAGCGGAGAGCCAAACGTGGGGCTCAAACGCACAAACCATGAGATCATGACCCGAACCAAAGTCCAACACTCAACTGACTGAGCCACCCAGGTGCCTGGCCAAACTCATTTTATATAGCTGTTATTTTCTGATTGACTTTTTTTTTTTTTACAGAATGTCAGTGGTGAAACTATGTAGATTGCAAATAGACTGTAAGCATAAACAATTTAAATGTTTCTGGGAAAATTCATAGCAATATGAACTGAATACCATGAAATTCCCAGCAAATAAACCCAGCAATGCCAGTCTGCTAAATCACTACTGTTTTCATATTTAGGCAGGTTGTAAAGGGAAGCTCCCCTGTCATATCCCAAGGAACTGACTTAGAATATTGAACAAAGTCATGTGTCTGGGAATGCTAACCAATTCCAATACTGTTTAACATGTTTTTTTGTTGTTGTTGCGAACAATGCAGTTTTTAAGCAAACTAATTAATGCATACACTGACAAACAAATCCAACAAAAGAGGCACTTAGAGGCAGTGTTCATTGAATACTGGAATTTTGAAAGAAAAAATCTATTAGGTCATTTTAGGCATTTACTTCTGCCAAAGAAGGATTGTCCTTTCAAGTTTATTTTTCTAGCTTTCAATTCTATTCCACTTAAATATCTCAACAACTAAGACTCTTCAAATCTTCTGTGGGCAGTTCTGCCACGTAGTATAGTCACTGTTTAAAGTTTTCTGATAATTAACTTCTTTTTCCTTTCAGTTATATACATCAACCATTTTTGCTTGACTATGCTTATCATTTGCCATGAGTCTATATGCTTTTAAAAAATATATAACATTATGTATGTGTTCATGACTTGGTTACAAACTACAACATTGTTAACTAAACTGGCATTTTCTTTTGCAGTAACATTAGAGCGAATATTCTACTAGTAATGTCAGTAATTCAGTGAATATAATAAAGGATGTCAATGAGGTTTGTGCGTCTTTAATAATTTCATGCATGAGTCTTAACATTAACGTCATCCCTGCTGGTAAACCAGGCACCTTCCTTCCTCTTAACCAATGTTCTGAGAACATTATTTACAGTAACCCATGAGTCCGCCACTTGACTTAAAAGGACAACACTTTGAAGCTGGGAATGAGGAGTCATTAGCAGCCATATGAACTTAACTACATAATAGCTGATAGATTTAATGGTTCAACATCATTGTTAAGACTTAGCTTAATTGGAAGTGTCTTGTATTTACTTGTAAATGTGTGAAATGATGTATGAACAAGAGTATTTATTGCAGCATTGTTTGTAAAGACAAAAGATTGAAACACACCCATATATTCATCAGGTGTTAAAAAGAATGAGGTAGGGGCGCCTGGGTGGCACAGTCGGTTAAAGCCTCCGACTTCAGCCAGGTCACGATCTCGCGGTCCGGGAGTTCGAGCCCCGCGTCAGGCTCTGGGCTGATGGCTCAGAGCCTGGGGCCTGTTTCCGATTCTGTGTCTCCCTCTCTCTCTGCCCCTCCCCCGTTCATGCTCTGTCTCTCTCTGTCCCAAAAATAAATAAACGTTGAAAAAAAAATTTAAAAAAAAATAAATGAAAAGAATGAGGTAAAAAAAAATCAGTAGAGGGAAGAATGAGTAAGCTCTTTCTATAGATAAGAGGAAAATCTCCATGAGCCTTTTCACTGTACATGTTTATATAGTGTTTGATTTTTGACACATGAATTTATTATGTTCACAATTGAAATGAAAAAGGAAATGGAAATGCTGTAGAGTGAAATTAACTTGACTCTAAAGCTATTGTCAAGAAAATCTGAAATACTGGGTAGTTTAGCACAATTTGGTTAAGACCCAGGATATATACCTTGACAAAATATCTAAACGGTTGTATTTAATTTTTACTAACTGAACATGATCTATTGAGAAGGCAGGTTAAACACAATGTGGACACCAAACTTTACAGTAATTGTTATATTAAGAGTATACAAACTCTTCTTCAAACCTAAAATGTATATATTACAATAATGACCGGCAAACAATGATTAATTCGGGTTTCATTTAATTAAACACTTATGTAGCTCTTACTAAGGCTATCAGGCTTTGTATTAGGTAATAGGCAAATGGAAATAGTTCAAGCATTATCCTCACTCTTGAGAAATAACCACTCGGGGAGAGAAATGTATAAAAAGCAAATGCAGTAAAGTATAACAGTTGCCACAATAGAAGTCTGCACAAGGTACAGGAGAGCATAACAAAGATTAGTCAGAGAAATCAGAAAAGGCTTTATAGTGGAGGTGAAGGTTGAGCAGAACCATGAAAGAAAGCCAGATGACCAAGGGAGTAAGAGCATCTTAGGCATATACATGTTGTGCTTTTATCCAACCTCAGATTCTGGACCTAGATTCCCTTACCATAGAAGACCATGAAGAAAAGCATATCTGGCTTTCCTTCCAGAACACTGGTAAACACAGACAGCCCCCAGTATCCAGCAAACTCCAGAGAATGAACTATGGGAACTCACAGCATTGGCAACCTGACAAATGTGTTAAATGGGCCCTATTATACTTTTTTTCATGAAGTCCTCATTCACCTTCACTCTCTCTGTGTTTTCTGTCTTGACTCAACCCTCACTAGAACCTCCCACCCAAATTTGTCCATAATACCCTTTGCAACTCAGTATTAGCACACTCCCCTTCACCTTCACTAAATATATATTGATCCTTCTGGCCTTAGGTGAGGTCATTTCTCTACCTTCCTCTGGTGGATGTTGCTCATTTTCTCCACTTTCTCAGAATTGGAAGGGGCCGATCTCCTTCGCTATGTCCAGTGCTGTTTCCTGTGAAATCCCTCTGCTAATCATGCCATCAGTCTGTGTACCCTATCTCCTCCTGTAATGATCATTGAAAGACCTCCTGGTTACTTTGCCCCCATTATCCCCTGAAGATTTTAGCACTTGGCTCCCAATTCTCTCTTCCAACCCAAGTCTTGTTTTCCTGTATTATTTCAAGGTACATGGGTGGCTCATTTCCCTTTTTGGTATCTCAGTCACTTTAATTTCTCATCTCCATTAACTTGCTATATTTCCCAGATGCAACACACACCTATGGCTATACCCTGGACTTTTGAATGACACTAAATTACAAGTCCTTGGGTTATTTTTGGTCCAAGATATATCTGATATTTGTACCGCTCTCTCCATTTTAACTTCCTTGTGTCTAGTTCAAGTCACTGTCTTCTCTTCACTGAATATACAGTAAAACCTTGGTTGCGACCATACCTCATTCTGGAAACATGCTTATAATCCAAAGTACTTGTATATCAAAGCAAATTTCAAGAACTTTTGGCTCAGTTGTGATCATGTGACACTGGCATCACGTACTACTCCTATTGCAAGACATCGCTCATTTATCAAGTTAAAATGTATTAGAAATATTTGCTCATCTTGCGGAACACTCGCAGAATGAGTTACAATCCAAGGTTTTACTGTGTGTGTATGTTTCTTGCTCACCTCTTGCTCACCTCCACCTCCTACCCCTAATCTGTTCTCCATAGAGCAAAGTAATTACATCATCCATCTGCTTAAAAAAATTCGTGAACCCCTTTCAGTTATGCTTTGAATAAAACCCAAAGTCCCTACCATAGAAGTCCCAGAGGGATCTAGTTCCTCTCACCTTTGCAACCATACCTTGTTACCCTTTAGCCCCCAAACTTTTTCTTCAGGGCTTTTGTACTTGGGAATCCCTCTGCCTGGAAGGGATTGTCTTCCTACTCTTGATCTAGCCAGCGTCTTATCACCCTGCCAGCCTCAGATTGCATGTTGTTACCTCACAAAGACTCTCATGACCCCCTGTGATTCCCAGGCTTTCGGAGCACTAACTGCAATGTGTAATTGCTTATTGGTGTGATTATCATTGTGGTTTTGGGACTGATGTCTGACTCTCCCACTAGATCATACATTTCTTAATGGCAGGCAATATACTGCTTTTTACTACCATGCAACCGTATGTATTCTAATACCTGGCCTGTTATAGATGGTTGATGAGTGTGGTAGGCTCAATAATGGCTCCTCAATGATGTTCATGACCTAATTGCCAGAAACTGTATTATAAAGGAGATTTTGCAGATGTGATTAAGTTACAGATCTTGAGATAGGGAGATTTTCCTTGATTATCTGGGTGGGCCATTGTAATCACAAGGGTCTTTACAAGAGGGAGCAGGATGGTCATGGTCAGAAGAAGATGTGATAATGGAAGCAGAGGGGAGTGTGTATGAGAGAGAGAGAGAGAGAATTAGATTTGCACATGCTTCACTGCTTGCTTTGAAGATGGAGGAGGAAGTGGCCATGAACCAAAGACTGTTAAGCGGCTTCTATGACTTCTAGAAGCTGGAAAAGGCAAGTAAGCAAATTCTCATCCTAGCGCCTCCAGAAGGAATGCAGTCGATGTGAACACATTGCCTTAGGACTTGTGACTTCCAAATCTGTAAGATAATAAATTTCTGTTATTTTAAGCCACAAAATTTGCACTAATTTGTTACAGCAGCATTAGGAAATGAATACCAAAATGATTTTGGTACCTGGAAACAGGGTGCTTCTGTAACAAATACCTAAAAATGTAGAAGAGGCTTTGAATTGAGCATTGGCCAGAGAATGGAAGAACTTTGAGGACCATGATAGACAAAGCAGAGATTGCCTTGAAATGAATGGACTGCTGGTTAGAATATGGAAATCAAAAGTGCTGCTGGTGAGGACTTAGAAGGAAGTGAGGAATAGGATACAGAAAATGTATAGAATCTTACAGAATATCTAAAAAGTCACAAACTATTGGTAGAAACATGGATGTTAAAAGCACTACCAATGAGGGCTCAGGAAACATTGAAGAACGTGTTCATGGAAACCTGAGGAAAGGTCATCCTTGTTATATGGAAGAAAGCTTAATGGACTTGTGTATTATAGTTATGTGGAAAGCAGAACTTGTAGGTGATGAAGTTGGGTATGTAGTTGAGATTTCCAAGCCAAATACTGGTTTCCAAACAAAATACTTACCTCCTTTCCATTTCCCTCAGGATGATTACCTCAGATACTGTAATGCATTTATTGGACAAGTGTTCGTAGAGTACCCACTATGTAAATATCAGGCACTGCTAAATATCTTGAGGCCATAAGGATGAAGAGTTGGCAAAGTCGCTGCCCTCCTGGCCATTGCAGGGAAAGGTCATGTAGCATGGTAGTTATGAGCACAAACCGGGGCCAGACTGTAGATGTTTTGAGTCCTGGCTTTGCTTATGATCGACCTCTGGCAAGTTATTTGTGCCTAAGTTTTCTTATTTAAAAAAAAAAAAAAATTGTGGGGGGGCGCCTGGGTGGCTTGGTCAGTTAAGCATCCGACTTCGGCTCAGGTCATGATCTCATGGTCCGTGAGTTCGAGTCCCGTGTCGGGCTCTGTGCAGACAGCTCAGAGCCTGGAGCCTGTTTCAGACTCTGTATCTCCCTCTCTCTCTGCTCCTCCCCTGTTCATGCTCTGTCTCTCTCTGTCTCAAAAAAAAATAAATAAATTAAAAAAAAATTGTGGTAATAATAGTACCTTACCTCATAGAGATGCTGTGAAGATTACATAAAATAACAAGTGTAAAGCATTTGTAACAGCACATGATCCAAAATAAGTCCTATATAAATAGTAAGTAATAGCATAATTTACTCTCATATACTGGTACCAAATATTTCAATTAGTGGTGTAATAGGAAGAAAATAAAATGAAATGATGTTATAGTGACAGAGTTGAGGGGAAGCCAGACTCATTCATACTGGCTGGTCAGGGAAATCTTCAGAGAGAAGGTGAACTTTGAGCCACGACCTGAGCACTACATACACAGGAAAACACTATAGGGTGATTTGAAAATGAGTGTCCCAGCAGAGGGAGGAAGAAATGAGATTTCCTGGGGTTTAGTGAGCCAGGGAGGAAGTTATAGGAATGAAAACTCCTTTAAATGGTGCTGAAGAGTGTACATTTTATTCTAGTGCAGTGAATGCCCCTGGGCAGGGGTAGGGAGAAGGGAATGGAGGGTGGAGGGTTGGGTGAGTGTTGAGCCACAGAAAGAATCACATTTTTAAGAGTCATTGGTGAGTCAAGTAGTGTACTATGGTCACATTTTTTTCTTGCACAACATTTGCTTTTCCTGCAGTTATTGCATTATTTTCTTCTATTTATTTACTTTACTATGTATTTATTATGATTCTTCCCACCTGCCGAATAGGGTTCCGAACAAAAATTTGCATAGGTCAAGTGTCAGTTCCTCTTTTTCTCAACTCTTTTTCCCACTACCCTCCTTATTCTTACTCCAGTCTGTCCTGGTATCTTTCTAAGACTTCCCCTTAACCTCTTTTATCCTCTGTGTTAGGTCTCCAGACTTTTGGATCATATGGCTTCCTCTTTCTTGGTTTACTTCCTTGTCTGTGTGGAGAATTATGCTCCAATAGTTGTCAAATAAAGAGCACAGGAGAGGTCAGTGTTTTGATCCTTGCATGCCTCAAAATGCTTTTGTTCTACTATCACTACATTGGTATTTGATTGTGAATAACATTCTAGTTTAAAAATGATTTTCCATAAAATTTTAAAATAATTGCCTTATTGTTTACTAGTGTCCTGTGTCACTAATGAGAACACCAAGGGCACTCTTAAATTTTTTTTTAACTTTTTTTTAAAATTTATTTTTGAGACAGAGAGAGACAGAGCATGAACGAGGGAGGGTCATAGAGAGAGGGAGACACAGAATCTGAAACAGGCTCCAGGCTCTGAGCTGTCAGCACAGAGCCTGACGTGGGCTCGAACTCATGGACTGCGAGATCATGACCTGAGCCGAAGTCGGACGCTTAATCGACTGAGCCACCCAGGTACCCCAACACCAAGGGCACTCTTAGTTAAATACACTTTTTTATGTAACCTATTTTTTGTTCTTCCATGAAGTATACAAGATCTCTTTTTATTGCTTGTGTTTAGAAACTCTATGATGGCATGAGTCTTTATCCATCCTAGGAAGTTTTCTGGTCATATGTCTTTGATAGTTTCTTCCCCTCTTCTTTCCCTGTTTTCTTCTTCTTAGACTTATATTAGTTTCATGTTAGACCCCTGTAACTGATCTTCTCATTTTTAAATTTTTTCTCTCCTTGTATCCATTTTTTTGGGTTAGGGGATGATTTTTATCAATGTTTTTCTTCTAACCTTTTTCTTGAAATTCTAAAATTTTAGCCTTCTTATTTCTAAGAGCTTTTAAAATTCTCTATTCCTATTGTTTCATGAATAAAAAAATCTTCCCTGTATTTCTGAGGAAGTTAATTACAAAAAAAATTTAATGTTTATTTAGTTTGGGGAGAGAGAGAGAGAGGCAGACTGCAAGTGAGGGAGGGGCAGAGAGAGAGGGAGACACAGAATCTGAAGCAGGCTCCAGGCACTGAGCTGTCAGCACAGATTGAACCCACGAACTGCAAGATCATGACCTGAGCCACAGTCGGCCACTTAACAGACTGAGCCACCCAGGAGGCCCTCTGAGGAAGTTAATTAAAACCTATATTTTTGAGAAAATTAATTAAAATATTTTCTTTTGCTCTCTTCATCACCCCTCCCCAACACCCATTTTTATGTTGTGGTTTGTTTTTTTTTTTTTTTGGTGGAGGAATTTACCTTTCTTTCTTTCTTTCTTTTTTTTTTAAATTTTTTTTAACACTTATTTATTTTTGAGACAGAGAGAGAGACACAGCGTGAACGGGGGAGGGGCAGAGAGAGAGGGAAACACAGAATCGGAAGTAGGCTCCAGGCCCTGAGCCATCAGCCCAGAGCCTGATGTGGGGCTCGAACTCGGGGACCGCAAGATAGTGACCTGAGCTGAAGTCGGACGCTTAACCGACTGAGCCACCCAGGCGCCCCAGAATTTACCTTTCATGTTAGTAGGCTTTCTTGAAATATCTGGTGACTTGTAGCAATCTATCTAGGCATTAAGAAGCCTATAGAGAAGTTCTGCCTGGCTCCTTCTCTGGGTGTTTCCGTTATATGACCACATGGAAGTGACTAGACTGTTTCACTGGAGCACTCCCAGATAATCTTAACTCTAGGTATGTTCTCAGGATATTATGTAGTTTTTGCAAGAAGAATCATCCAATTTGCAAAGGACTTCCTGCCAGTGTTCTACAGGCCCACCAGGGGTAGGGGACTACGAATTTCATCATTAAGTGGGTTTTCACTTAATCCCCTAAAAACAGTGTTTAGATTCCCTCAGACCTGGATCTTTTGTGCTCATTTCTTCCATTTCCTGCTGGAATCTGGAAGGGGTAGTTACACTGTGGTGCTAGGTGGGTGTAGAGACACAGAGGTAGGTGTGTGTGAACCTTCTATGGGTGAGACAGGATGTCAAATGAGACAGTGGCCTCCACTGAGGCTCTAGTGCTAAGCACAGAGGGAAAAGTACCTCCATGTTCCAAACAGACATGTTTGGTGTACCCAAAGAACTTTCTGAACAACAGCAAAACCAATTCTGCAACCTTGAACTTCTTAACTTACCTCTAATTTATATTTAAGAGAAGGCTAGAGATTGAGCAGGCAAGGCAGAAGAGGCAAATTTGGGGAGAAAAAATTATTGGCCAAGCAAGGTGTGTTTGCCATTTCCCCTTCTTTATTTACCCCAGAGGAGGGAGGGGGTGATATTCTCATCTCTCCAACAGAATACTTACCAAACACTCTGTGAGGAGATTTGTGGGTTCCTTTGCCTTAAGGGTCTGGAGTGGAGCCTAGAGGCTCTTGAGAGCACTTGATGTGTGTTCCCTGGCCTATTGGTGTGGTATATACTGAGATTTGACTCCTGGAACAGTCAAGGCTGGCTGATACTGCCTGTGGTGGGAGAGTCAAGAAAGGGTGTTTGTCAACACCATGAGCTATGTGGACTTTGAGGAAAGGTGCCATATTGGAATCACCTAGACGGAACCCTGTCCAAGAAGGCTGCTTGCTGGGGCAAGGAGAGCCCAGCTATTGGAGGCTCTGTAGGGCATAATGCCAGAGCCAGAGCTGAAGGAGCATCATTAGTGAGGCAGAGCATGCATCCTTGCAGTAGGGAGCTGCAGGGCAGAGGCCTTCTTTGGTGGTGGGGATAAGGGAAGAAGGGTATGTGAAGAATCCATAAATGCTCTGTGACGCATATATATATATATATATATATATATATATATATACACGCACACACACACACACACACACACACCACATCTTTATCCATAATTTGGCTATTGTCGATAGTCCTGCTATAAATATTAGGGTGTTTTGAAGAGTTCAGGCCAGTTGTTTTGTAGGGTGTCCCACATTCTAGATTTTGCTAGTTACTGCTTTATTAGATTGAGATTGAACCTCCTGGTAAGAGGTAAGAATACCACCAAGGTAAGATTGTATACTCCTCATTGCCTCACATCAGGAGACACACAGTGTTTGTTGGTACCTCCATTAGTCGTGTTAAATTTGGTCATTTGGTGAAAGTGATGCCCAGCATCTCTCTCCCTTGTAAAGGGGCATTCCCCTCCTCCCCTTTTAATTAATACGTAATTAGTGCATGATACTTTGAGACTGTGTAAATACCCCAGTCTGCAACAACTTTTCATTTGATGACCTTAGTATCCTGTAACTGGTCTAATTCTATCATTCTCAGCATCAATCAGCTGACATTCTGGTATAAAGAAGAGGTTTCCCTTTCTCTCCCTTCTCTCTCATTATAATTTGTTATTGTTATTTTCTTACAAGTTATTAAGAATTACTCACAATATTTTCAATAAATTGATGGCAATTTATGGTCTCCTCCATCTAGAAAAGAGGAAATGAGAAAGTAAGTTACCAATACACTTGCTTGAAATTGTCTAGTGCTCGAATCATGCCATCATACAGACTAAAAAGCTACCTGTGCAAAATCAACTTGGATTTTGTTTGTTTTGTAATAAGATCTGACAGCAGCTGAGTAAAAATTAAACAAATTGATCAGGATCGTCACTGATTACAGAAAAAGATGGGGACTGCCCACACTACTTTCTACTGTAATATTCATTAAGTGCCCCCATGTAGTCTGAAGGCCTGGGTTCTAGTGTCAGCTCTGCCTCATTCTGGGCCTTTTATTCTGGTCAAGGCAGCCTTCCTGATACCCATGTTATGTTTCTAAAGTGAACATAAGAAATATACTTGAATCCTTCATGTCTCCTTCCCTCAAAGACAGCTCCTCTCTTCTGCATCTCCATGGTTAATCAAGGCCTCTCAGTCCATTCCCATGCAGAAGAGAGTTAACGAAGCAGGCCTGAGAATGCCAGTCTTGGAGATGTCTGTTTGCAGGGTTGGCCCTTGGCTGTTGTCTAGGAACTTGGATTTTGAGAGCATTCCCACAATTCCCCGATAAGGGTTCACTGTGCCTAAACTATTTGTACAAACAATGTGGTTTTTACTGAACATCTGCTTTCCTTCCGGGAGTGTGAAATTTTGGTATGTGCTAGGTAGAAGGTGCTTACATGACCAGCCCCCAGTAAAGACCTTGAGCACCGAGTCTCAAATGTGTTTCCCTGGGAGACAGCACTTCACATGTGTTTGTGGTAGAGCCCCTCCCTAAGGAATGCAGTGAAAACCTCAAGACAAGGGAAGGCAACCTGGCTATGTGCGTGTGCACAACATTCGTCATGACTCCGTAACATAGAGCGCCTCTTCAGATTGTATGTTACCGTAGACTGGAGACAAAGGAGCCAAAACTGTACAAAAGGCCACCAACCCCTGTTGCACTCAGGGCTCAGCCTTTTGGGGTCTTTGTCCACTGAGCCCGTGCTGGCACGAATAAAGCTGCTTCATGGAAAGAAAAGCCTCAGTGTCCCCACCCTCTTTGTGTGAGTCGCTGCTGCCCGTTGTCTCAACTTGTTGCTGGAGGAATGAGGAGTGTTCTGTGTGATTCCCCTGGAAGAGGACTCTTGGACGGTTGTGCCTGGCTTCCTCTGAACTTTGTCCCACGTGCCTTTACCCTTTGCTGATTTTTGCCCTGTGTCCTTTTTTATCCTGTAATAATTCATAGCCGTGAGCACTGGATCCTATGAGTCATCTTAGCAAATCATCAAACCTCTTCCAATTTTCGCATCTGTAAAATAGGGTTTATAATAATAATAATAATATCTACCTTATAGTGTTGTGAGGATAAAATGTGTGTGGAACTAAGGGCCTGATGAAGGGTGCATCTGATAGAGGGTGGTTGTTATTATGGAGTATGTTCACTGTTCCCATAGAGCACATCTTGTGTTCATGTGTGTATGCTCATATCTTTTCGTCAGGTAGCACTGTTATATCTATTCAAGTAAATTAACTCTCAAATCGTTGATGACTCATCTGATGGGAACGCCAGGTTCACATGCCAGTTTATAAGGGTCCCTGGTTCTTTCACTCAAACATACATGTGTGTTCACCACCTAACAACTATCATAAAATAATTTGGGACTTGTTTTGTCGTCTGAATGTGTCCTCCCCAAAATCACATGTTGAATCTTAACCCCCCAAGGGAATGGCATTAGGAGGTGGGGCCTCTGGGAGGTGACTAATCCTTCAGGACTGGGATTACTGCTGTATCAAAGAGGCTCTAGACCGATCCCTTGCCCCTTCGTCATGTGAGGACAATGAGGAGTCTGTAACTCAAAAGAGGGCCCTCCCCAGCCATGCTGGCACTGCGATTCTGGATTTCCAGATTCTAGAACTGTGAGAAGGAAATTTCTGTCATTTATAAGCTTCCCAGTCTGCGGTATTCTGTTATAGTAGTCCGAATGGACTAAGACAGTTTTCCCTTTTTTCTTCTTCTCTTTTATTCATGCTTTCCTTTGTCGTGTGCCTGGTAATCTGTAAACGCAAACTATATATTCTAATAGCAGAAAGTTACAGAAGTGGGGAGGGGGCATGGAGTGGATTTAGAGAGGAACTTTGAAGTTTCTCGAGTTGTGACTAGTGGGAACTATTAAAAGAAAATGTTCCAAGGATACATCATAAATCCACGTCCTCTACAAACTTCTTACAAAGTCGGCTGCCTTGAGATGGAGGGAATGCTGCTGAATGTCTCATTAAATAATACAAAGGTCTCCAAGGTATTTGGTATCTCTTAGGATCAAGAAAGCAAAGCACTGAGGATGCCTCCTGACTGGTATGTAACATGCCTCAACACCACAAGCACCACACTATCAAAGCTGACTTTCAGGAAGAGTACAAATCAGGCTCATTAAAGGCAGAATCCCAGAGGATATTGACTTTTGGCTCTGTGGCTCCAGATTTAGAGCAGTCTCACATTCAGAGTCCTGTATCCTGGAGAACTGTCCATTCGTGCTATTTACATATGTAAAACATGATGGGGCGAGACTGGAGGCTTTGGATCCAAATCGGCTGTCCCTCCCTTGTCTGCCATCTGGGCAGTGCACTTTCTGCAGACTGCAGAATTGCTACCGCTCCCTGTCTGCTCCTGTTTTCTGTTCAGGCCCCAGGAAGCTGGAATAACTCCCCAGAGGGCATCCATCTTCCAGTTCCTCTTGCTCCAACCCATTCTATACATTCTTGGGAGACTGATATCACCTGTAGCCTTTTTTAAAATTTATTTATTTTGAGAGAGAGCGTGTGTGCATGTGTGTGTGCCCGAGTGTGGGAAAGGCAGAAAGAGAGGGAGAGAATCCCAAGCATGCTCCTCACTATCGGCACAGAGCCCTATGTGGGGCTGGAACTCACAAGCCGTGAGATCATGACCGAGCAGATAGCAAGAGTCAGATGCTTAATCGACTAAGCCACCAGGTGCCCTACCTGTAACTTCTTGAATCAAGTGCCTTAAAAATGTTCCCCATTGCCCATAGAATAAACTAGTGGCATACATATTCCTTAGTAATCCTTGCCCTGCCTCCCCAAATCATTTCTCGTTAGTCTTCTTTATCTTATACTTCCCTCAAGTTCCTGTGACTAAACCTTACTTACTTTTTACTGCTATCTGCTTTAAAGAGTTGTATGGTGATGATGATTTGCAATTTAGACCTGTTATAGGATATTTTATTTGATCTGACATAATTTATGACCAATAGGCTATTTTTCTGATGATTTGAAGTAGCTGGAATCACCACGGCAGAAAACACCACGTAAACATAAAACACACAGGTATGCTAAAACTTTTAAAACTGTCTTGTTTTATGGCAGAAGATAGACTGGTTGAGAGAAATGCAGTTCTTTACTGTTGAGCCTATTTTTACCCAATAGGTGATTGCATTATTTTAAAGTCATAATATCTGCTTTTATTTTGTAAATGAATCCCATTCAAATGCCCAAAGCGAATTGCTATTTAAAAGCTGTTTGTAGGGGCTCCTGGGTGGCTCAGTGAGTTAGGCCGTCCCACTTCACCTCAGGTCTTGATCTCGTGAGTTTGAGTCCCTGGTCAGTCTCTGTGCTGACAGCGCAGAGCCTGGAGCCTGCTTCAGATTCTGTGTCTCCCTCTCTCTGCTCAGTCCCCATTTGGACTCTGTTTCTTTCTCTCTCTCAAAAATAAAGAAAACATGAAGAAAAAATAAAAGCCATCTGTGGCAAAACTTTAGCATATCAGAGACCCTATGATACATCTGTTTTGTAAATTGAGACTGTCATCTATTGGGCTTACTTACGGTGGGAAAAAATGTTTGCCACCATCATTGGTGAGAAAGAGCTTCCATACCATTTTTTTTTTAAAGTAGAGAAATAAGTTAACCAGACTTTTTGAGGAAGCAAGTTTTAACTCACTTGAGGACTGCACCAAATCCAAACAGTAAAGGATCTCCAGTAGAAAATTGCTCCAGTAATCTGAGGAAAGGCTAAAAAACACTGTGGACCTCCTAGTACAACGGTAGAAGTTCTGGCCACATGGAGTGGTCTAAGGCCATGTGTTCCTTAGATGCTTAGGGAGCATCTAAGGCCAAACCACCTTTTCTCAGCCAGGCAGCAGGGTTCTAAGGAAGCCACGCAGCAAGGTTTGGTTTTAGAGAAGTGAAGTATCTGTGGATCCTTTCTTCACTCTAAACTGATAAATAATTCCAGTTTCACAGATGCCAAAATTTCTCTAAAAACCTTCAGATTCAATGTGAATCTTCACTGTAATAATTATAACCAGCATAAATTGAGAATTCACTGGTGCCAGCGTGGGCTTTTGTGAATGTCTCATTTGGTCCTCATGAAAACTGTTACTTAAAGCATTTCACAAATGGGGAAAGTGAGATACAGAGAGATGCGATAACTAGATTAAGCTTGCAAAACTGAAGTCTGGCAATGTCACTCTACAGTCTATGTGCTTCACTGCTGTATTATAGGGTCTCTTTAGAACCTTGATAACCTTATATTAGAACAAAGAAATGACTGTGACATATTCTGTTCAATGGTTTACAAAATGCTCTCACGTATTTCATTTTTACCTCTATAGGGAAGGTAGCTGAACTTCAGAGATATTAATGTGAGGTTTAGAGATATTAGCTGATATGTCAAGGTCACGTATGAACTAGACAATGAGCTAGAGCTTGAAACAAAATCTTGTAATGGACTCAGAACTCATGTCTTAATAAGATTCAGAAAAAAGTTCCAAAGGGACTGTCCAGAAATTAGAGGACATAAGCAAAATACCTTGTAAGTAGATGAAGGCAGTTTTAGTGCATAAGCTTCAATATATCGATGACGCAGAGCTTGAACAAGTGAGCACATTGAAAATCTATTTTTGATTCTTTTATGCCTGACACAATACAGTTTATACAGGTGTCTGTTTTCTTGCTCTCTTGCTCTCCCTCTTTCCCCATTTGTGTGTGTGTGTGAGTGAGAGAGAGAGAGAGAGAGAGAGAAACATATCAGCTCGTCTATCAATTTTTTTCTTACCGTAGTAAGTTTAGCCAACATCCATCATATTAATTTTTACCTTAAACAAAAACATGGTGGATTTATACATTCCAAAAATTTATTCAGAAAATATTTTTTGAGGTTCGTACATTAGCCTGGATGTGTACTAAGGCCCAGAAATCCAAAAGAAAATGAAGTCACTGCCCGACAGGCAGAGACTGCTGTACAAACAAGTAAAGCAGTAATCAAGTGTCATAACTGCTCTAGTAAACGTAAGGCTAACCCCGTGTCTCCAGCCTGCAGAACTTATACCCCTAGGGATGCAAGATGACTTTCCGCAGCGGTACACGGGACACACGAGTGTTAGGAAGTCAACCAAATTCAAGGCTCCTAACCTTTCTGTAAGTCTTTCCTAAGCCCTGCCAAGGAGGAAGCATCTTGCCAGTTCTCTTTGCCACCTCCCGTTACAAAACGGCCCTTCTCCTGCTCTACAAAAGAAAAGCTTCTCTTTCATTCACTCCAAATTGTCCAGCAAGCCACCAGAGCATAAAGAAATGGATGGCTGGGATTATCACGTCAGCAAAACCTTCTCTAATCAAGTCACCATAAATCCACTGCCAGGCTTCAGGTCTGTGTCACTGCTGTTTCTCCCCACTAGGGGTGAAGGGTGGCATCAGAAACCGGAAGTTTGGTGTGTGTTGCCATAGTCCACATTCAGACTATGTTAAAGATGGAAGCAGCAGGAGCAATGACAAATTTTGTTTAAAGATCTTGCCTCTTCCATCCCCTAATTCTGGTCTGTGAATCATCAGGGCGGGAGAGAAACACTGAAGAGGGGTGGGTCCTTGTTTCATCCGGGTGAGGGACACATGGAATGCTTCCCTGCCTTATCTCTCCATATTAAAATCAGAGTATTTGAAGTTTATAAGAAGACCAGGAATGACAAACACGAGGCATGCCCCTTCTCACCAGGAGAAAGCTTGGTAGACTCACTCTTCCCATCTGTGTCTCTGTTGTGTACTTGGCATCTTCTCAAAGAGAGGGGTTCAGGGGCGCCTGGGTGGCTCAGTTGGTTGAGCGTCTGACTTCGGCTCAGGTCATGATCTCACAGTTCGTGAGTTCGAGCCCTGTGTCGGGCTCTTTGCTGACAGCTCAGAGCCTGGAGCCTGCTTCACATTCTGTGTCTCCCTCTCTCTCTGCCCCTTCCCTGCTCATGCTGTGTCTCTCTCTGTCTCAAAAATAAATAAACATTAAAAAAAAAAAAAAAAAGAGAGAGGGGTTCAGTGTCCTGTTTACTTCTGATAGGGAATGACATATCTTAGAGCAAGAGGGACATATCCAGAGAAAGTAGGATTTTATATTTTCTTGAGCATGTATTACACTCACAGGAAAGGCATTTTCATTAACATTTTCCAAGAGGCTACTCTATTCCAAAATACTACATTTTCCTTTATGTTTATCTTTTGCTCAGTGTCAAGCACCAACCACTTCTCATGTTTTTCCTATTTACCACATAATTAAAACTAGTTTATCTTAGTGGTAATATATTGTGGATTTTACTGTAAATAATGCACTTAACAATCATGAATAAAACTTAACACATCTGGGTTGTGGCCCAGTGCCTTTTCTTTTTGCGGTTAATTTCCTCCAAGTAGATTAACCTGGAATCTTACCAACTTATCTTAGCAACTCCTTAGGTACTAGTGTAAAACAAAATGTTCTCTAACGCAATCAGGATATAATACTCTGGATTAAAACAAAAACAAAAACAAGGCTCATTTAATTAGGATTAATTTCTCCCTCCCAGAAGTTGATATATGCTTCTATTTTGGTAAAAAGCAAAATTAGAAACTTACTTGTTTCCAGACATGAAATGAAATTTCTAGTCTAGATTCTATCTGGAATCTTGTCTGTTTCTCCGTCCTGTCGCTTCTCTGTAGAGTACTGCTGGGTGACCTAGAGGTTGGGCGTGCTGAGAGTTTCTTCTGTGGACCAAGGGAAATGGGAAGTGCAAATGAGGGGGAGGGGAAGGTCAGGAAGTGAGAGATTAAAGAAAGAATCCTGACAGGCAGGTCCACAATGTGCAGAAACCCCCGCACACAGACTGAACTCAGGAATCTGCCCTTGGAGCCCCATGGTTTCCAAGCTGAGTGTGTGCCCCAGAGACCCCTGGGGTGTCCGAAGCATTCATTATGTGTGTGTGTTCTTTAATATGCAGAAAAAATTACTCGTATTTAACTTGCAGGGGTCGACATGGGCACCCTCTGCTCAGTCTGTGCACCAGATGATCGTGCTGTCACAAACTTTCCTTGGGGAGAGGGAGTGCGGCCACTGCCCCAAGGGGCCACCTGCATTTGCCCTCTTTCAGCAGGTTGTGATTGTGGCAATTTATGCGAGCCTGGTTAAGGAGATTTACAGATTACGCCAGCCAGAGTTAATTGATAATCCTTGCAAAAGGGACAACGGGCCTTAAAAGATTTCTGCAAACAAAACAAACACAAACAAAAAATTTAAAATCATAGAATCAGAATAAAGAAAATATTGGTAATATAAACACAAGGATATAACAAAAATAAGACAACTAATATTTTGTCAACGCTTATTACAAGCTCTCCATTATCCATATTCCAAGATAAAAATATCAATGATTTTTTTTTAATTTTTTTTTAATGTTTTTTATTTATTTTTGAGACAGAGAGAGACAGAGCATGAACGGGGGAGGGGCAGAGAGAGAGGGAGACACAGAATCGGAAGCAGGCTCCAGGCTCCCAGCCATCAGCCCGGAGCCCGACGCGGGGCTCGAACTCACAGACCGTGAGATCGTGACCTGAGCTGAAGTCGGACGCTTAACCGACCGAGCCACCCAGGCGCCCCAAAAATATCAATGATTTAATCAGAACTGACAAGTGGTGGGCCACAAAATTTTGGTATCATCAAGAAGACTTTACAAGGCATTTATGTCTACTATCATTAATGATTACTTGGGTCTTGTGTATATTGGGGCCTTTAGTCAAGGATGGTATAAGAAAACAACCATAATTCATCAGATATTTTCAAAAAAAAAGAATTTTTAATGATTATCTCATCTTTTTTTTTTTTTTTAACGTTTATTTTTGAGAGAAAGAGATAGAACGTGAGGGGGAGAGAGGGACCAAGAGAGAGGGAGACACAGAATCTGGAAGCAGGCTCCAGGCTGTCAGCACAGAGCCCAACACAGGGCTTGAACTCACAGACTGTGAGATCATGACCTGGGCTGAAGTCGGACGCTTAACTGACTGAACCACCCAGGTGCCCTGATTATTTCATCTTTTTTACTCCTTTTTGTGTGCATGAGTTATTATGTATTAGATTATTTTCATGATAACTAAATAAACATGTTAGGCTTGCATGCTGCTTTGGTTAAACATATATATATATTTTTTTTTAATTTTTTTTTTTCAACGTTTATTTATTTTTGGGACAGAGAGAGACAGAGCATGAACGGGGGAGGGGCAGAGAGAGAGGGAGACACAGAATCGGAAACAGGCTCCAGGCTCTGAGCCATCAGCCCAGAGCCTGACACGGGGCTCGAACTCACAGACCGCGAGATCGTGACCTGGCTGAAGTCGGACGCTTAACCGACTGCGCCACCCAGGCGCCCCAAACATATATATTTTTATATAACCAACCCACCCAGAACTTTGTGGCTTAAAACAGCAAGGTACTATTGTCTCTCATGGTCTGTACGTTGTCTGGACTCAGCAGGGTAGTTTTGGGTTTTTTTTGTTTTTTTTTATTTATTTTTGAGAGATACAGAGACAGAATGGGAGTGGGTTAGGGGCAGAGAGAGAGGGAGACACAGAATCCGAAGCAGGCTCCAGGCTCTGAGCTGTCAGCACAGAGCCCGATGTGGGTCTCGAACTCACAAACCGCAAGATCATGACCTGAGCCAAAGTTGGACGCTTCACCGACTGAGCCACCCAGGCGCCCCTCAGCAGGGTAGTTTTAATGTGGGGTTTCTCCTGTGGTTTCAGTCAGTCTTCTGGGAACTGTACGGTGTGGATGTACAAGATAGACACTCACAGTTGATACTGGATGTCGGCAGGGAGTTCATCTGGGTTGTTGACAAGTGAGCCTGCACATGGCCTCTCCATGGGCTTTGGGCTTTCTATAGCATGGTGTCTGGGTTCCAAATGGGGGAGACCCCATGCCTTCCAAGAGGAAGGAAGCAGGAGCTTCTGGGCCTGTTAAAGTATGCCCCTAAAATTGGAACAGTGTTACTTCTACATTTGTGCCATATTCTATTGGTCAAAATAGTCACAGGGCCTACCCAGATTCAAAAGCACGGGGAAAATAAACCACCTCGTGATGGGGTTGGAACAGAAGAGCATATTATGGCCATCATTGAAAACTACAGTCGGCCACATATGCTAGAACTTTTCCTTATGGGGCGTATAGTCAAAAAATTTGAATCCACTGGAAGGACTCAGAATGGTAGGTAAGATCACATACCTTGTCACAGTGACTTGACCTATAGCCTCGATCTTGGGGAATTTAGCTAACATCTCTGACAATGGAGAAGATATGATCTGTGGGGTGCGGTGGGGCCACTTTCGAGTATTAGATAAGAAGATGTGCACCAAAGTACCCACAGTATCATAACTGGCTGGATCGGTAGCAGATATGCTTATGGTTTTGAGTTGGGGAGGGGCTGGTGTAGACACTTTATAGAGCAAGCACTCTGATGACAGCTTGGGGATGTATCAGATAGAGGAGAAGGTGGAAGATCAAGGATGGGGCCAAGGAGACCAACAGGGGGACCGTCACCAGGTAAGGAGCATCGAGGAAGGAGAGACGCAGGCGGAGAAACGTGCATACAGAAGTCCTAGTGTGAATTGGTGACATACTGAATGGGATGAGAAAGGAAAGGGAACATCTAGAGGTATGCTTTTGTGATTGATCTTTTGTACATGGTAAGCAAATTTTGGTAAGAATCCGTCCCCATAAAATCATCAAGTCCTAATGGAGCATTGTGTGAAAGTCCTTTTATTTTGTAAATCAATTCATTTTATTGGTAAAAATATTATTGCTCAAGATAGAAAACATGACATTAAAGGTGCTATGATCATTTAATTTGAAACAAAGTTAGTTAACTGTTACGAGTTGAATTGAGTCCCCCCAAAAAGATATGTTGAAATCCTGAACTCCAATACCTGTGAATGTGATCTTACTTGAAGATGGGGGACTTTGCAGATGTAATCAAGTTAGAATGAGGTGAAACTGAATTAAGAGGGGCTTTAGTCCAATATGAATTGTGTCTTTAGGAGGAAAATAGAGACACCTGTAATCACCCCCTTCAGAGACTCTGCTGTAGCTGTAAGCCAAGGGACACCTGGAGTTACCAGCAGCTGGAAGAGAGGCAAAGGATTTTCCACTGCAGGTTTTTTTTGGGTTTTGTTTTGTTTTGTTTTGTTTTGTTTTGTTTTGTTTTGTTTTGTTTTGTTTTTAATATATGAAATTTATTGTCAAATTGGTTTGTTTGTTTTGTTTTTATTGTTTGTTTTTTTATTTATTTTTGAGAGTGTGAGAGCACAAGCAGAGAGACAGAGAGAGAGAGACATAATCTGAAGCAGGCTCCAGGCTCTGAGCTGTCAGCACAGAGCCCAATGCGGGGCTTGAACTCACAAACTGTGAGTCATGACCTGAGCCAAACAACTGAGCTGCCCAGGCGTCCCTCCACTGCAGGTTTAGCATGTGTCGCCCATACCTAGCCTCTAGAACTGCAAGACAGTTTCTGTGGTTTTAAGCCAGCCAGTTTATGATACTTTGTTACAACAGCCCTAGGAAACAGATATAGTAACTATATATGTACTACAAAGAATTATTCATTTTATTTGATTAAGGGGTTTGGCATTGAATAAGCCCAACTAATTCTTTTGTCAAGATTTCTTTCTGGTTCACTGAACCAGTTCTCTGGTTTCCAGAGACCGGAGATGGGGCTTTCTCAGGGCGCCTCATCTGTCTGTGCCTTCCCAAAGGCAAGCAGAAAGCATGTAAATAATAGGTATGCAGTTTGTTTTATGAGCCAAACAGCCTTATTTTTAAACTGTTATTATTAAAAAAAGAGAAACACTTGAAAAGCTAACTAGATATTTTTAAGGTTTTCGCCCATATAATATTGTTCTCATCATTAATATAGATAATCCAAGGGCAACTACTTACAAGTGAAGAACAATCATTTTTTTAAAGTTAAAAAATAAAAATGTAACAATAGCTAACATTTATTGAGGAAGATGCTAAGTACTGCTGAGTCCTTTGTACATATCTTCATGCTGAATCTCATCACTGCTTTAATTTTTACTCTGATTTTATTTTATTTTTTAATGTTTATTTTATTTTTGAGAGAAAGAGAGAACATGGGAGAGGGACAGAGAGAGAATCCCAAGCAGTCCCTGCACTGTCAGAGCAGAGCCTGATGTGGGGCTTGAACCCTGAATCGTGAGATCATGACCTGAGCCAAAATTAAGAGTCAGGTGCTCAACTGACTGAGCCACCCAGGTGCCGCCCCTACTCTAATTTTAAAGGTGAAACTCAAAACAGGCTAGTAATTTGCCAAAGGTCATAGAGCTAATAAGTGATAGAGCCAGGATACCAACCTTCCGCTATGACCAAACATATGACAATGCCCAAACCTGCACTGAGACCAGAGCCACATGGTGTATTAAGATATAAATAAAAATTAGGCAAAATTAAAAATTCAGTTCCTTAGGTACACTAACCACATTTGGATGCTCAGTAGTCTCATGTGGCCTGGTGCAGGTACAGGACATTTCCATCCTTGTAGAAAGTTCTATTGGAAAGCACTGGTCCAATCCCTTAATAGAATACATTGAAAACCCCTGTTATGACTGGTTAAGGGAAGAGAAGGAACAGGAAAGAGGAAAAGGAAAGAGAAAGATTTAGGGTGAGGGAGAGCCTTTTGGTGAAGAAAGAAACCTACATCTAGGGGAAGAGTGGGTTTCTTTTTTTTTTTTTTTTCTGAAATTTATTGACAAATTGGTTTCCATACAACACCCAGTGCTCATCCCAAAAGGTGCCCTCCTCAATACCCATCACCAGAGTGGGTTTCTGAGGACATTTTTAGTCTGTTATCTTGTGAACTTTAGCAGTGAAAATTCCGAAGCATGTTAAATATATACTTTTTAAAAATCAGAGAGTTACAATTTAATGGATAGTTAAATCTCAACCTTGTGCCTGGCATTGGGTGAGGGGGAACAAACAGGCACAATTTACCATCACAGAAATTAGAGCAGCATGAATCAAATAATTCCAATAAAGTATGGCAGTTATTTTGAAATGGAAAGAATTCTATGAAAAAAAAAAAAATAGCAGAGGGGCCTATGGCAGCCTTGATAGGGTTCAGGGGTGTCTCCCTGAGGACGGAGTGCCCCATAAACTGATAAAGGGGGATGAGAGAGCCAGCCAATGGCACGGGTGTGTTTCAGGCAGACGGCCAGCTGTGAGAAGGCCTGATGCCCAAAAGAAGGACTGAAATAGTTAAATTTGTGGCTGGAGAGAGGGAGAGTAGGGAACAGAGAGCCAGAGAGTCAGGGGCAGGGGTCAGAATTTGGGATGGGTGGGAGAGCTGGCTAAAATACCTTGTCACAGGGGCGCCCGGGTGGCTCAGTCGGTTGAGCCTCTGATTTCAGTTCAGGTCATGATCTCGCGGTTCTTGAGTTTGATCCCCAGATCGGGTTTGCTGTTGTCAGCCCAGAGCCCACTTCGGATCCTCTCTCCCCCTCTCTTCCCCTCCCTCATTCACACACACTCTCTCTCTCTCTTAAAAATAAATAAATAAATTAAATAAATAAATAAATAAATAAATAAATAAATAAATAAATATTTTGTCACCAGGATGATGTAAAGTTTGAGGATTCTATTGGCCAAGAAGAGATATGTTCAGATTTGCATTTTGAGACGATTTCTCTGGTTGCCATGCTAAGAATGGCTTAAGGGGAAGCAGGCTGAAGATACAGAGGCTACTTGGAAGCTATTTGGTACCAGGATGGTAATAATATGGCTGGAGAAATGGCGACTGTCAGGATATTTGGAGGTAGAATGTATAGACGTTGGTGATCACGTGGCTGTGCTTGAAGGATGACCCTGATGTTTCTTGGTAGGGCAGCTGCATGGAGTAGGGGTCAGTAGCCTACAGCCTGCAGGCCAAATCCGCTGTGTCCTGTTTTTGAAAATACAGTTTTATGGGAACCCAGCCTTGACTGTTCTTTTACATATTATCTGTGGCTGCTTTTGCCATACATTGACAGATCGGAGTAATTTAAAAAAAAATTTTTTTTTAATGTTTATTTTTGAGAGAGAGAGAGAGAGACAGAGCATGAACGGGGGAGGGTCAGAGAGAGAGAGGGAGGCACAGAATCTGAAGCAGGCTCCAGGCTCTGAACCATCAGCACAGAGCCCGACGTGGGGCTCGAACTCGTCAACCGCGAGATCATGACCTGCACCGAAGTCGGAGGCTCAACCGACTGAGCCACCCAGGCGCCCCGAGATTGGAGTAATTTAGCAAAAACCACATGGTCCTTAAAACATAAAATATTTACTATCTGGCCCTTTCAGAGAATGTTTGCCAAAGGAGATAAATGATCATTACCTTCATTTATTGAGGAATTAGCACTTACCAGACGAGGTTCTAAGTAGTTTACATATGGTACATGTTACGATGGTCCATCCCATTGGGCAAACGTGAAGTGTTGCCGTTGCCCCATTTTACAGAGGCACAGATGTGACATTCTCATTCACTCCCGTAGCTTCAGTGACCACCTGCATGCCACTGAGTCCTCAGGTGTCTACTTCGAAACCAGACCTCTCGTTTGAGCCTCAGACAGGCATATGTCTAACAGCCAGTCTCAGAGACCAGAAACTCAGCATGCCCCAAACCAGACTCCTGCTGGTTCATCTTTCAGTGTTCCATTTTTCTTAGCGAATATCACCAACAGGAAGAGCAAGCCAGAAACCAGGGAGCCCTTCTTGTCACCTGTCTCTCCCCATTCTTTCTCTTGTCCACTCTGTATAAAGATTGCAGAAATCTGGCTGCTTCTCTCCAGCTGTATCACCTACCACCTGCCAGATCCAACTTATTAATAGGTCAGCACTTATGTGGGTTCTATAATAGCTTTCTCATAAATCCATTTCTTCAGCCACACCCTCCTCCAGTCTCCAAACTGCAGCCACAGTGCACTTCAGTCCTGTCAACCTCCACCCCTGTTCCCTATCTAATCCTACCCTTTGGATGGTTTTTCTTGTTCTTAGGATTCCATGAGTTCTTTCGTTGTGTTTTTGTGTTGTTTCATTGTTTTTGAGTTACTGTCCAGATAACAGGAGTGCAAAATAATTCTTGTCAATACACATGCAAATAAGTTCTGAAGGTCAGGATTCAATTAATGTATCTCCCCTATTGTGGAAGAAGCTGGTTTTATGTCCATTTGCAAATTCATGTCACTATTCCTGACCGGGAAGTGTGTCTGTTCTTTGAACAAGTTTTAACATCTGCCTGGTAACTTCATTATAGTTACATAGACTATAATATAAATTCATTCTATATGTATATGGCAGTCATACTTTTGCCTTTATCAGGGAAATTATCCTTTAACTCTCTTAAAAGGCACTACGTGGTTGGCTGTCTGCCAGCCCTCCCAGTCTCACCCTCCACCAAGTTCCCTGCTTGTCTCCACTCCAGCCCTGTCTCTCTTGTCTTTTGTAAGTGCCACATTTCTTCCCTTCTCAGAGATGTTTTTTCCTGGAACTCACTTTCATCTCAGATGTTTTTCATTCTCTCTTATAGTAAATACTTTTATCCCCTAGGTCTCTAGTTAAGGGTCCCTTGCTGGAAAGCCCTTCCGGACATTTCTGGTAAAACACAGGTAGCACTTGTTACTTTTGCTTTTTTACATTTGTAGGATTAGTTGCTGCTTTTTAACACAAGTACCATTTTTCTATGTGGCTAAAGGCAATGCATGATAATGCGATGGAAGTATGTTCACAATACATCCCCAGCACCTAGCCTATTTCCTTCACGAATGTTACATACACAATAATAAGTATTTTAGACAGATTTTTGGTGTAAGTACTCACTGCTCAGGAGAGAGGTGGACTGAAAAAAATACATATTTAGGAGCCATCAGCATATAGGTTCAGCCACAAAAATGCACAGGAAGCAAACCATTGGGTTAAATGAAATGAAGGCTGTTAGGAGCCTTGTTCAGATGGAATAATAGGACAGGAGTCAAATTGTAGCCACTTGAAGTGGGAGGAAATAGAAGCAGTTAATACAGATTGCCCTTGCACAAATGTTGGCTCTGACGAGCCAAAAGGTATAGGTAGCACTGTGATAATTGTTCAGTAACTTCATTCTTTCAGTATATGTTCTCTTGATGGAAAAGGGAGGGTTTGGGGGCACCTGGGAGGCTCAGTCCATTAAGTGTCTGACTTCAGCTCAGGTCATGATCTCACGTTCATGATTTTGAGCCCCACGTCGGGCTCTGTGCCTACAGCTCAGAGCCTGGAGTCTGCTTCAGATTCTGTGTCTACCTGGCTCTCTGCCCCTCCCCCACTCATGCCCTCTCTCTCTCTCAAAAATAAATTTTTAAAAAAAGGGTTTACAAGTAACACTTAAAATAGCCAGAAAATTGGAGCTGTGTAATATTTATCTTTAAAAACAGTAACAGACTTTTAATGCATGTCTGGTGTAGTCATTTATTTTTTTTTTTTAATTTTTTTTTAAATATTTATTTATATTTGAGACAGAGACAGAGCAAGAACGGGGGAAGGGCCAGAGAGAGAGGGACACACAGAATCTGAAACAGACTCCAGGCTCTGAGCTGTCAGCACAGAGCCTGATGCGGGGCTTCAACTCACACGGAGTGCGAGATCATGACCTGAGCCGAAGTCAGACGCTCAACTGACTGAGCCACCCAGGCGCCCCTGGTGTAGACATTTAAACCAAGCTTTTTTTTTTCTTAAAGTTCATTTATTTATTTATTTTGAGAGAGAGAGCACACAAGTGAGCATGAGCAGAACAGGAGCAGAGAGAGAGAGAGAGAGAGAACCCCAAGCAGGTCCCACACTGTCATGCAGAGCAGGATGTGGGGCTTGAACTCATCAGCTGTGAGATCATGACCTAAGCTGAAGTTGGATGCTTAACCGACTAGCGACCCAGGTGCCCCTAAACCAAGCTTTTGAATGCAAACTGTTAATAGTTCTTCACCTAAGGGTTTCTTATTTTTAGGCATGGGGACAAGGTTGGAAAATGGCAGCCCTAGAGTTTACTTAGTCTATACTTTTTAAAAAATTTTATTTTAAAATTTGATTTTAAATTTCTTCAGGGACTCTGGTTTCCAGCCACATGTGACCTGCCTGGGCTGGAACTTGTCGCTCCACCCAAACCTCAGGAGCTGTTCTATGCCTTTTCTGAAGGGAAGGGAGAAGTGAATGCTGTTTTCTGAGTTGAAAAGATTAGAGCTATATTGTCTTTAGGACTCTATGAAATAAATTCTAAAACCAGACCAGATTTAACTGCTCTTACCCAGAATAAACCGTTCTCCCCCCTTTCCAAGAACAAATGAGCCACTTCCCATTAATTTAAAAGCCCAGGAAGGCTCATAACTGAAGCTGACGTCGCCCTGGGAGAACACGTAGAGAAGGCAGTAGCTTCCTTTTTCCTTTCAAAGGTTGCTTTATCAGCTTCCTTAAATATTGCTTCCACGGGTTTACAGCAGCGACCGGTCAGCTCGATTGGGGGCTCTTTATTTTGCCTACAACACTGAATGGCTGGGGGATGCAATAGCGTCGAGGTCTTCCGGCAGAAAGAGCTCTTAGAGGGCGTGAGCCTGGTAACCCTGCAGCACCCCACAACAAATCCCACTTGAGGAGGTGGTGCAAAGAAATCTAAACCCCAGATTCACGTTCTCGCTCATTAGTTTGCACGTGGGGATCGGTGGCAGAAGAGAGCCAGTGCGCAACTGCCAATCCCGGACTGCAGACTCAGGGGCAGAAGCTTTTAGCCTTTCTGTCCACGGAAACTCTTCCCCTAATGTAAATTAATTTCCCCAAGTTTGCCTTCGCCCTGGCCGAGGGGCGTGTACGGGCCGGTAACCCTGGGGTGGCTCGGTAAATGCTCCTGAAGTGCCTGCCTTTGGAAAGGCGCTCGCTCGTGGCGCGCACGCTTGTGCCCCAGCCGGAGACCAAGTGGTGGAAACTAGGGCTTTGGTTTTACCCACCGAAAAGCGAGAGGGACCAGACGGTTGGAGGCTCCACCCCCGGGGATGCTGGAGGGGCTGCGTTGTTCCCTGCTCCTGGCCCTGGCGCTGGGCCCCAGGCGGCTGCAGCCCGCGCCGCGCAGTCGGTGCGCTGGAGCTTGGTCACGCCGCTGGCTTTCGCGTCCAGCCGCGCGCTGCGTGCGGCCGCAGCTCTCCGCAGCCCCGCGCCCCCGGGGACTCCCCATGGCCAGCCCAACCCGCGCCGCTGCGGCCTTCGCCCGCCAGGTACCCGAACCCAGACGTTTGCGGAAGGGGGGCGGATTGCACCGGCGTCTCCGAAGCCTGCCGGCCTGGTCGGGCGCATCGCTGTCGTTTCCTGCACTATCCTGCTTCGCCGCACACCGCCGTTCCGTCTCCACCCAGGCGTTTCCTCTCTCCCCAATCCTAACCGAAATCTAGAGCCCCAGCCAGCGAACTCCGCCTTGGAGAGGCCCCCGCCGGCCAGGTCTAATGTCCAGCCGCTGACGTGCTCCGGAGCGCGGCGTGGACAGCCACCGGGGACGTGAGGGTCGCCATGGAAGCTGCTTTGGGGGAGGAGGGGGAAGCGGAATTTCTGGGCTGCCAGAACTGACAACCACATCCTGCGTTCCTTTGCCACCCCAAAATATTTTGACCGCAGCCTTCTGCCTTCTTGGATTCCACCCCCCCCAACCTTCCCCCCCCCCCTCCATCTCTTATGTAGCTATTTAGCAGATGGGGGGGGGTGTTTGTTTTGTTTTTAAGGTCTGCACCTTTCCCCAACTCGTCCCTCAACCATTGTGCCCTTAAGTATCTTTTGAATTACCCCCTAATTTCCTGAGGTTATGTCCTTAACCTGTGAGGTTTGGTGTCCGTGCGCCCGCATTGCAGGACCCTGCCCGTGGAGAAAATGGTTCATTCTCGTCCTCATCCCTTTTCCAGCCTTGCTATTGTGCGCCAGTGATTGACAAGACCACGAGGCTGAGCTCGCCCAGGAGATTTTTCTATAAATGGCTTAAAACCCTGGTCTAGACTATTCGCTCCGATGTAAGGGGGACAATCACCTTCTTGTTCTTTGCTGGTGAACCCTGGCTCTGTAGGGCGAACCTGGAATTTAACCAATCTGCCCTAAGCTAGCGGTGGAGGACGAAAACAGCTGCGTCCTCCTGAAAGGTTGAAAGTGAGGGGCAGCACTCCCAGGACGCTCTCCTTTGGGGCTGGTGCCCGGGTGCTTGATCTTCCTCCTGTTTGCTTGGGTACCTGAGCGGAGCACGCGGTGTGATGGTGAGTGATACTGATTACCCCAGGCCACAGTTTACCCACCTGGTTTTACTTAATGAATTTAATTCTTCTTTAAGGACTGCAGTAACGGATGCTCCCCAGAATGTACCGGAGCAGCGGGATCAAAAGAGACGGTGGGGACTTTCAAGGTAAGGTTATTTGCTCAAGGTTAAGTGCTACAACAATTAACTGAATAAATCTATTTCTTGTTGAGATTTGGGGCAATTTCACGGTGTGGATTTTACAGTAGTTTAGATATGCTGCCATGCATTTTAGATTCCACTGGGGGGGGCGGGTCATTTGGGGAGCAGTAATATCTTCATATCTAAAATTACCTAGCAGTTAATTACTTATTTCATGAATCATAACTTTTTCTTGAAAAACAACTAATTTGTAAATATTCATTTAGATAGAGGTTTATCTGATTGTCTAAGTATAACCTTTGACTATGCTTGTGGAAAAAGTTACACTTGTCATTTTTCTCTTTAAACCAACACCTAACATTTTACAGTAAATGTGTTGTATTTCCCTACCTACTCTCTGAATTATGGGGTTTGTATATTAAATAATCTCATAACTTCCCAGGCAAATAGTGAGGAGCAAATGAGGAACAATCTTGTAAAAGCACTTTGAAAATCATAAAAATACAAATATAAGGTGTATTATTATTTTCTTTATAAATTATCATCTCCACTGCACCCCACCAACCATGGAGGTTTTTGCTTCCTCTCTTTATGTCTCCTGCCTATTTGTCACTCACTGTCAATTGTCATCCATAGCACAGAGTGTCCTCATGATCTCACATCCTGGCAGGGCTCAGAGAGGGAGTGGAAACTTGACTCATCAATTTAACACACACCCAGCTCTTACTGTGTGCTAAGCATTGGAAATCTGAAGATAAATTCAAGATAAGGTCTCTGCTGTCAGGATTTAAAAAAAAAAAAATAGAATATCGTAATTTCTTTACAAAAATAAGCTTGTGAATTTTTTGTGTCCATAATACTCCTGGTCCTTTAAAGATCATATCCTCTGTAACCTTATAGCTGATCTAATCTACTCTGCTAACCTATTAAGACTAAGTTCTAATACATTTGGAGACTTAAATATATTGAGATATTGGGTCCTAGGAAAAATGAGATAAAACAGACTCCTATTTGGTAATCTCTCAGAGTCCTTTTATATAGTAGGTAAATTCCTCAAAGGGTATATAGATGAATGTGATTTTTTTTCCTCAAAATTTCTTTATATTTTTATACATAGAGAATTTTTGCTAAGTTAAAATTAATTCATAATGTAAATAATCTATTTGCTGAATTTAGATTTCTATATATTATGTTTTAGTTAAGGGGGAGGTGTGCTGACATTCTGCATTTGTATTTATATATTAAAACATGGGTTGTTAATGGTGGTTGTATTCACAGTGCATATGTGATGAGGCAAATGAAAAATGAAATTGATAATTTTGGGAGAAAAATGGTGGGTTTTATAAGACCATTTTTGCTTTTGACAAAAAGCAAAAATATTTTTCTATCTCTTTTTTACTTACTCCATTTGTATTTTTAAATTGCCTTTTGGATTTCTCATAGGGAGTTTTCATATTGTATCTCCTCCCCTCATTTTGATGCAGTCATTTTATTTATTTTTTATTTTTTTAATATGAAATTTATTGTCAAATTGGTTTCAATACAACACCCAGTGCTCATCCCAACAGGTGTCCTCCTCAATGCCCATCACCCATCCTCCCCGCTCTCCCACCCCCCATCAACCCTCAGTTTGTTCTCAACTGAGAGAGGATCCAGTTTCCCAACAAAGCCCAGAAATAAGATGCCTTATTACAGAATCTTTCTATGGACTCCAGAGTCATCTTTGTTTCAAAGAAATCCGCTGTTTCTTCCACTTTCCCCTGCTTTATTCATCTCCACAGAGTGTGACACTCGAAATCTGTAATTCTGCTCTTCGTACCTTTCTATTAGGTTTTAAAAGAGGGTCTCTAAAAGATCATGAACATAGCACCTAAAGCTTTCGAAGTAGAGTAAGAAACGTGCACTTATTGTAGAACAAAGTTGTACAATTTCTGATACACTTGGAAGGCTGAGATAGCTCTTAAACATTACGTGTTGTGTCCAATGCAGAGAACAGCTCCAATACTGAGCAATGAAGGAGAGATGTTGCTAGAATGCTGGCTAATACAGCCCTCAGGTGCAACCAGGTTGCATTTGCCTCTTACGGGCTTCCCCATTTCAGAGCAAATACTTACCCAAGCGTGGCTTTGAGTTAGGAACTCATTGTTTTTTTAATATGCTTTGTTTTTGTCAATATTTGCCATTTCACAGTCCAGTCCTTGTGGCCTTGCCTTTCAAATTCTTCCTCAGGCATAATATGGCCTGAAGTCATCAGAGAACATGGAGCATTGGAAAGGGACAGATTAATTATGCAGGAGAGAGTATCACTTAATAAATATTGTTCTTTTTTATCCATCTTTAGAAAGTAAATGTAAAGTTTCTAAAGAACACTGATAAAAACTGTTTGCAAAATTTCTTTTATGCCAAAAATTTTTTCACCGCCTTAGACTTGATTTCATATCTATTCAAAACCAGTCACAAACCTTCAGCTAATATTTACTTTAGAATTTCATTCAGTGTCCAATTAGGATATTTAATATTCTTAGGTAATTTCTCTTGGAGCTCAGGTTAAAAGCTGTTAGTTTTAGTTTCCAGAATTGCAGAAAATTTTTTAAAGGAAGGAAAATAGACTTCTTGATGAAATTCTGAAAGCACTAAGTTGTGCATTACTTTGAAAAACTGTATGTTGGGCAATCCTTCTTTACAAATTAGAAAGTTAGAGGGTTGCTGTTCATATCATTAATAAATCACATCTTATAGGGGCTCCTGGGTGGCTCAGTCGGTTAAGTGTCCGACTTCGGCTCAGGTCATGATCTCGTGGTTCATGGGCTCGAGCATTGCGTCGGGCTCCGTGCTGACGGCTCAGAGCCTGGAGCCCCCTTCAGATTCAGTCTCCCTCTCTCTATATACCTCCTCCACTCACACTCTGTTTCTCTCTCTCTCTCTCAAAAATAAATATTTTTTAAAAATCGCATCTTATAAAAGGATGTAGCAGCCTATGAAAATAAGACATAATTTAATCATTTGTATTCAGTTTCCAGAAACTTAATTAGTAGTATCAAGTTATAATTACAGGAGCACTAAGTCGAGCATAAAACCACCTATTCTATATCTTTGCCATTAACTAGCTTGATCTCACAGGGCCAGTGGATCACTATGGGTGGTCCTAGAGATATTTTAAGGAGAGTTCAGAAAAGTAAAAATTATATACTATGCTATGCTCATTCTTTTTTTTTTTTTTTTTTTTAAGAGAGAGATAGAGCATGAGCAGGGGAGGGACAGAGAGAGGAGACACCAAACTGGAAGTGGGCTCCAGGCTCCACGTTGTCAGCACAGAGCCTGATGCGGGGCTCAAACTCACAAACTGTGAGATCGTGACCTGAGCCGAAGTCCGAGGTTTAACCACTGAGCCACCCAGGAGCCCCTAGGTTATGATAATTCTTAAAGTTGGTTCTTTAAGGATCTGTAGTAACAAAAAAGGTCTTTTAGTAAGATTTTTATAAAATCTACAGCAGTCTGTCGTGTTGAAATACACTAAACCATGATGATCAATCCATGTTTAGTGAAATTTAGAACAGAATTATTAGTACATATTTGATGTGTATAGTAGTTACTGTGCTAAATGAGAGTCCAACATAATCCAAAGCAATGACTGCCTTTTCCAAATGTTCAAATTGGCTAAAAGATTTTATAGAGCCAAACCAAACATTTTGGGAGCTGGGATGAATATCTGTGTAGAGGGATTGTGTGAGCAACTGCTAGGCAGTTTGAAAAGCTGAGGATACCCCCAGACTGCTGGGCCAGATGGGGTGCTACAGTTTCCATACTTCCTGCTGGAGTAAAAGAGAAGAGAGTTTGGATAAACTGGCCGCACCACATGTCCAGTGTTACAGATGGAGGAAATGATGGGAAGAAAAAGAGGTAAAGGTGGGAGGACATCTGTAGCCAGGTTTTAGTCCTTCCTGTTAAACTATGGCATATAAACAAGAATGCTTAAGGGCTGGTCAGTTTTCAGGCAGTGAGGAGACCCCAAATACAGCCCCCCTGTGTTCCTTGTTAACAGATTGTGTTTGCAGTTCTCCGACCAGCCCTGCTAGGCTCCCTTGCAACTTGATAGATCAGTGTGATACATTTCTGACCAGTAAGGCATATGGAAATTCCTGGAGAAATGTTGCTTTTGTGATCAAAAGGAATACACTTGTCTCCTCTTATCCTTTTCCTCCCCTATCTTTGGACCTTCATGAGATCATTAAAGCTGAAGCTACAGCTATAAGCAGCTCTTCTTTGACCCTGAGGAGAAGGCTAAGAAAATCACAGGGCCTTGAGATGATGGGGTTCTGTCGGACTTGGCTCTTTCAGACTTAACGTGAGAAAACCAACTCCTGTTTGTGTTTTACTTACTTGCAGCTGAATGCATTCCTAAGTGATAAGTAAAAGGTTAATGCAGGACATTAGTGAGAGGTAGAACTGAAAAAAGAAGTTAGTGCCATACTTGGGATACTTAATTTTGCAGCTAAAATATTTGGCCTTAAATCTATAGCCATTTAGGTATTCAGTGCACATTGAAAATTATGATCAAGCATGTGATTATGTTCAGAGAGATTATAAGGAAGAGATACAGAATATTTGCTACTGAGGGGGTAATAGAAATTGAGGAATCAGGCTTCTTAAAGAGATTCTTGAAATTACAAGCGTCTCTATTACTGATAGGGGGAACCGAGGGTTGGGAGAATGTTGTGAGAATGATAAATTACCTCGAAAGGAATGAAGATGTAAAGAAAATACAGGAAAAAATACACAATGAATTTGTTAATGGAGGTCCTGTCTGGGAAGTGGGAATGTGGTGGCCAGGGTACTAGTTGAGAATTTGACACTTTTCATTTTTCTTCCCTTTACAGTAGAAATTTAAAGTAGTAAACATGCATTACTCTTACTAAATGAATTAAGGATTAAGAAGTAAAGAAGTAGAACATAATATATCAGAAATAGGGACCAACTTTTGGAGGAAATAGGTGTTCCATTTTAGATACGTTCAGTGTGAGATAACCAAGGTCCTGGGATTACAAAATAATGGACAGATTTTGATAAGAATTCACAAATGAGACTTGAATCTCTGAAGTGGTTCTCAGCCCTTCCAGTCTTAGCAGCCAGTGTTGGGAACCCTCACTCTTCAGGTTGCTGAAATCTGTGTGTGTGTGTGTGTGTGTGTGTGTGTGTGTGTGTATGTGTGTGTGTGTGTGTGTATACACACACATGTATATACACACTCACACACATATACATACATATGTTCATACATGTATATATACTTATATATGCATACATATATACATAGATATTTATACATATGTATAAATGTATATACACATATATATAAATATATATATATATGTATAATATTTATTTTTGAATAACAGAGCGAGAGAGAATTCCAAGCAGGCTTTGTACTGTTGGCGCAGAGCCTGACTTGGGGCTAGAACTCATGAACCGTGAGATCGTGACCTGAGCTGAAATCAAAAGTCAGACGCTCAGCCAACTGAGCCACCTAAGTGCCCCCAGATTGCTGAAATCTTCAAGGGAGACAGTGTGGTATGGTTCTGAGCCCAGAGTGCACAGTTAGAATCACTTGGGTAAGTTCAAACAAAGAACGCTTCCCCTGCTCTAGCCCAAAGATTCTGTTTCAGTTCTGGAATGGAGTGTGGGTTAGTGTTTTTAAAAAGCTCCGTAGTTGAATTCAATGTGTATCTGGGGTTGAGGATCCCTGATGCAGAGGAGGAAATGTAGAGGCTCAAAGAAAAAACTCAGTGTTACCCGGATTCTTGTGTTTTACCACTGCCAAACTATCTTTCTCCCCCTTCCTGTTTTGCTCCTTCATACTTTTGGAACAAGAAATAAAAGCATGGAAGCCATGTGTCTAATATTATCCCTGATGGCTACTTCAGATTGCCCAGGATAAAGAGGTAAACTGGGGTTACTTTAATTGCTAGCAGCCTCTATGGTGAAGATTCTTGGGGATATAAGGAAGATGGCGTACAGTCTTACCTGCACAGAGCCAGAACCCATGCAGAATTGGAATGTTAGTCAGTGTACCATGGAGTAACTAGTTCTCTCGGCTCACCCCTTCCCCCACTCCAGCAGCCACAGTGCCTCCATTTCCCCTACATTTCCTGAATTCCTGCCACACTGAGTCTTTCCTGTTCCTTGAATATGCCAAGTCTGGTTCCTACCACAGAATCTTGGCCCTTGCTTCCTCTTAAATATTTTGCCTCTGGATATCTACATGGCCTACTTCCTTCTTCATTCAAGTCTTTGCTTAAAGGATACCTCATCAGGAAGGTCATTCTCAACGCTGCTACCAAAAATAAGCATTTTCTTCTCCCACTCTGTCCTTTTAAGCAGCTTTCATTTTCTTCATAGCACTAATCACCTCCTGACCTCTCTTCACTTATTTCTTTATACTGTTTTTCCTGCTCTAAGACAACAGGATTTTACTTGTTTTATTCCCTGAGATTCCTTTGGGCCTGTAGCAATACAGGTACACAGTAGCTCAACAGATATTAGGCTGAATGAATGCGTAATACTTGCTCACAGTGGCTACTGCCTGTCCGTGGCTGGCTGTGAGCTTGCCTGAGAAGGAGGGGCTGGGCCACAGGCATCTTTGCATCTGTTGTGCTTGCTTATTTATTTATTTTTGAGAGAGAGAGCAACACAAGCCTGGTAGAGACAGAGAGTGAGGGGGACAGAGGATCCGAAGTGGGCTCTGTGCTGACAGCAGAGAGCCTGACGTGGGGCTCGAACTCACAAGCTGTGAGATCATGACCTGAGCAGAGTCAGCTGCTCAACCACCTGAGCCACCCAGGTGCCCCTCTCTTGTGCTTATTTAGTGCAGTGCCTGAACCATGTGCTGATTCAGTCAGTGTTCACTGAGTGAATAAAAAAGGCAAAATACTAAGAATAATAAAGCATATAAGGAAGAAAGAGGAACCATGGGAAAGAGAAATAAAAACAACCCTACAGTTGTTTGATATGAGGCCATAGTCTTGTTTTTAAATATTATGTAGATTGTTATTGATATAAAGTATATATTCCATTGCTTATATTGATTTCATGGCAGGTGGGGTTGTTTGTTGGAGAGCTTAGAAATCCTGTAAGGTGTAAGGATCACGTGTAGTTGATATCTTATTGATTAGCTCATTAGAATTGTTTAGCTAATGATAGAAATAACTTGGAACGTGATCTTTATTTTACTTCTGAAGAACCATGCAAAGCACTGATTCTGTCACTTGGGGTGGGGGAAGCTAAGGTTTGCTGTCTTTACAATGTTGAAGATGTACCCTGAACTCAGCAAGTAGGAAAATCTCTCTCCTACTCACACTCCCATCTCCATTTGTACCTATTTTCCTCTGTTTTGGGTCTTACTACCCTCTCCTGTTATTAAGAAATTTTTATATGTAGTTTAAATTTTTTTTTTTTTACATTTTTATTTATTTCTGAGAGACAGAGACAGAGCACAGGTGGGGGAGGGGCAGAGAGAGAATGAGACACAGATCTGAAGCAAGCTCCAGGCTCTGAGCTGTCAGCACAGAGCCCGGTACGGGGCTCGAACTCACAAACTGTGAGATCATGACCTGAGCCGAAGTCGAACGCTTAACCGACTGAGCCACCCAGGCGCCCTTATATGTAGTTTTAATAGGTGAAAACTTGCATTGTTTGTGTTACTATATTGATATGGTTAAAGATTTTTCTTAGTCTAGGACTAAGAAAAGCCACTAAAAAAAAAGCTAACTTAAGCAAAGTCATATGTGTTTCATTGTTCAAGAACACTGTGACACCGTTCATGTAATGAAAAGTTTGTGAGAATTTTACTCACTTTAAATCCTAACCATCTTCTGTGAATAAGTCTGACATTCATCAGGGAGTACATCTGAAGTCAGCTGGATGTTATTTTCAGTTATTTGAGAACATTTGTACTGTATTGAATGTGAAGCACTGAGTTAGGGCTGGAGATTTAACTGGGGTATCTACTCAGAGTTCTTGTCTAAACAGCCTAGAGGGACTGACAAACTTTTTTTCCCCCCAAAGTTTTATTTACTTATTTTGGGAGAGAGAGGGAGAGGGAGAGAGAATCCCAATCAGTCTTTGAACTGTCAGCACAGAGCCTAATGAGGGACTCAATCTCAGGAACTGTGAGATCATGACCTGAGTCCAAATCAAGAGTTGGGTGCTCAACTGACTGAGCCACTCAGGTGCCCCACTGGCAAACTTTTTTAATAGGTCTGATAATAAATATTTAGGTTTGAGGACCGTAAGGTGTCTGTCACTGTTAGTGGACTATGCCATCATTGAAGGTAAAAGGACAGTGTGATTGTGTTCCAATAAAACTTTATTTACAAAGAGGCCAGAAGCCTGAATTTAGCCTGTAGGTGAAATTTGTCCAACATTCTACCTGGTCTAGAGGATAAAGGGAGAGAAATGGGATTCAAGGATCCAAACAATTTAGCTCGATTGTATCTCTTTAAATAAATTCTTTTTTTTTCTTTTCTTTTTTTCTTTTTTTTTTTTTTTTTTTTTGCACTTAGTAAAGGATTTTAAGTTAATTTACTTGTTTGGATTAAATGGTGGTAGAAGAAAGTCCATCACCACCATCCCCCAATTTGGCATTTTGTTGGCATCTTCCAAAGTAGCATTCATCACAAGACTAACCTGGAAATTACAATAATGTGTTGTCTTTAGTGCCTTAGGCTTCACTGTAATGTGAGCTTTGTGGTTATTTTAGAATAACATTCAGCCTGAATGTTATTCTAAAAATAAAACTGATTATCATTCATAGTCTATCAAATGACTAAGACATGTGTAAGACAGTGAATTAATCAGAAGCAACTAGATCATTTTATTTTATTTTTTTTAACATTTATTCATTATTTTGAGAGACAGCACAGTCAGGGGAGGGGCAGAGAGAGGGGGAGACACAGAATCCGAAGCAGGCTCCAGGCTCCAAGCTGTCAGCACAGAGCCTGATGCGGGGCTTGAACTCATGAAATGCGAGATCATGACCTGAGCCGAAGTCGGACGCTCAACCGACTGAGCCACCCAGGTGCCCACAACTGGATCATTTTATTTTTTTTATTTTTTATTTTTTTTAAAAAAAAAATTTTTTTTCAACGTTTATTTTTATTTTTGGGACAGAGAGAGACAGAGCATGAACGGGGGAGGGGGAGGGGCAGAGGGAGAGGGAGACACAGAATCGGAAACAGGCTCCAGGCTCCGAGCCATCAGCCCAGAGCCCGACGCGGGGCTCGAACTCCCGGACCGCGAGATCGTGACCTGGCTGAAGTCGGACGCCCAACCGACTGCGCCACCCAGGCGCCCCTTGGATCATTTTAAATATAAGAATAAGAGGGGCGCCTCAGTCGGAAGAGCATGTGATTCTTGATCTTGGGGTTGTGAGTTCGAGCCCCATGTTGGGTGTAGAGATTACTTAAAAGAATAAATAAATTAAAACTTTAAAAAAAATTTTAAAAATATAAGGATAAGAGCTGATGATCTAAAGGGAAGTTCTATACTTGATTTTGGGAGCAGTTTATACATTTGTGTATTAAGTGAGTTTGACCTTCTTTAGGAAGTCAAATCTGTCCCTCATTTAATATTGTCTTTTAATTGGTCAAAAAGCTCCTTCCCTGTGGTTTTTGTCAGCAGTCTTCAGCCCTTGCGAAGTTAGTGATGGGACTGCGATTCGGGCACGGATGTGTTTGGCCATTTGTAATGGGCAAGCTGGCTATGTGCAGATTTAGTAAAATGCTGCTGTGTGAACTTGTTACCTATTACTCCTAATTTATCCTTCTTTCAATAAGAGGTCCTTTGTTCACTGTTTCAGCACAGAATAGAGGATTTATATCTTGGTGTTCATTCTCTACATCTCTGTTTTCAAAGAGGAAAACATTTGCTTCCCTCTGCTCATTTCTTCTATAATGCACCCAGGGGGTTTTGAAGGCTTATGCCAAGAATTCTTGGAGGGAGTTGGAGTACAACCATCGCCAAGAGGTTCAGTTCTTAATGACTTTAATTTTAGTTTAACAAATTGTCATGAGTGTTGCTGGTTTTGTCGTAGAAGACACCCCTTACCTCTTTCCCGAATGCTCAGTATGGTGAGAGTGAAGAAGGGACGTGTTCTCGACTTTTTCCATCATTTTACACCATCTGCTCTTTTGTCCTCATTTCTAAATATCATTGAATTTGGTTCTGATACTTATTAGGCAGTGTATTGTGCAGAGATTTCAAGCAACAAGCCAAATTCTGAATGCAGGCATGATTTATTTGGCTCACATAGTATTGTTAAATTTCTGAGTTAGTTGCCAGCACTTAAATGTCAAATGATTTCACTTTTTAGTGGCCAGTGACTTAAATTTCATTTGTCTTTTGATTTTCTGTATCATCATGCCAGTGGATGTTCAATAACTTTTCTTTAATGGTGCTGATTTTTCTTCCCTAGGCTAAAGATCTAATAATCACACCAGCCACCGTTTTAAAGGAAAAACCAGACCCAGCGACTCTGGTTTTTGGAAGTATTTTCACGGATCACATGTTGACCGTGGAGTGGTCCTCAGAGTTTGGATGGGATAAACCACATATCAAGCCGCTTCAGAACCTATCATTGCATCCTGGCTCATCAGCTTTCCACTATGCAGTGGAAGTAAGTACATGGGAGTCAATGAGGGTGACTTATTAGATCTTCACTGTGAGTACACGGTAGCTCTTCCTGCTCAAATAGCTTGTGGGCAGTATAGGCTTTATCATATTTACTCAAGGAAGTCATAAATGTCTTTAAAGCTTTCCCAATAGGCAGTTAAATTGAAGGTAAGTCTTAAAGACCAATTTTTCAGATAATTTGGAATTTTCCATAATGTCAATGAAGAAATTATTTACAGCAAATATAAGGACAGTAGGTAAGAGAATTAGCAATAAAAAATCTGGTACTGTTACTATTTTACTAAGTCATTTCTAAGATATTCTAATGACTGAGAAGGTGTTATTGAGTACAATATAATGGTTGCATTTTAATGCTAACTGCATGTTTTTATGACCGGCATTAATGTGTAGTTATATGTGTTAAGAGACATGTAATTAAATGTCATTCTTCAGGCATGAGTAGAATAATTGTAAGCATAAAATATTAAATATTTGGAGAATGCTTTCTCTGGTCCTTGTTAGGATACACTCTTAGATTCACAATAGACTCCTCATTCCCTTGACCCTCATTTTGTTTTACTCATTTTTACTGTGTTGGACATCTTTCCCAGAATATTAGAATCCTGGAAATAAGAAGTGGCCTACCTATTAAGGGACTAAAAGATGGTAGTAGTAGATATTTATAACAATAATGATAAAATTAGTTTTGTTTATTAAATTCCAGTAATGTGCTCTGAACCTTATATGGGTCATCTCATTTAATAGTGAGAAAACGTAGTTAAATATTCAGGTCAGTCATCTGGCTCCAATTCGGTCTCTGTTGTTCCATAGGGAACTCTTTGACTTGGGAAGCTTATTTAAAATCACTTTGTGCTTCCAATTTCTTTACCTATAAAATTGAAGTAGTGATAATACCTACTTCATAGTGCTATTATAAGGTTAAGGTAAGGTAATTTGTTTAAGCATACACACTCATGTCTGGTGCAGAAGGAGAGCCCAGTCCTTACCTACTATTTTTAACCCTTAAATCAGCATTATCATCTATTGTAGAAGCAGGTTCAGAAAAGTTAAGTTTCTTGGCCAAGGTTACACAATATTAAGGGAAAAGACAGGGTACAAATGCTGACTTCTGCTTTCTGCGATATCACTCCTAAATGCATACACTAAAATTATGAAGAGGCCTGTCCAATTAACTTATTCAAAATTATAAATTTGAACAATTTGGAAACCTGTTCAATGCCCAGTGTATCCACTAGATGTTGAACTTGAGGGTCTTCAGTTTCCATTCCCATCTCTGTGTCTGAACTGTATTAGCTTGGATGAATTCTTTGATTATTTGAACACTCCAAGCCTCCATTTCTTCAACTATAAAATAAATAAGAATGGTAGCTGCCCTTCCCTGTGTCATAGGGCATCTAAATAGATTTCCAACAAGTTTTCAAATGCCAGTGGCTATCAGAATATTTTTTAGCTTTCAAAAATCACAGTAATCCCTTCTCATGTACTTCCCAAAGGCCACTGTTTCTCCAAGTGTGGTCCCTAGAGCAACAGCATTAATGTGGCCTGGGAGTTTGGTAGAAATCAGAAACTGTGAGGGTGGACATGTACTGTGTTTGAGACCACTGCCCTCAGATTTGCCATATTCCTTTCAAATTTTTAAGCATTTCCTTTATTTGTTCTTTATTATGACCTCTGTCCTGTATGTATGGGTCTGCTTCTGGATCTCATTTTTCATTGCACTGTCTTATCTATTCTATTCTGTTCTTTTGTTTGTCTGTCTGCATAAATGCCACACTGTCTTGATGTCTGCCTGGGAAAAGTCCTTCTATTTTGCCTTTCAAGAGTGTCTTGGATGTTCTTGGCCCTTTGCTTTTCCATATAACTTTTTTTTTTAATTAATTAATTTATTTATTTTTGAGAGGCAGAGAGAGAGACCAAGAGTGAATGGGGGAGGGGCAGAGAGAGAGGGAGACACAGAATCCAACTGTGGGCTGCCAGCACAGAGCCCGATGCGGGGCCCGAATTCACGGACCGTGAGATCATGACCTGAGCTGAAGTCAGATGCTCAACCGACTGAGCCACCCAGGCGCCCCTTCCATATAACTTTTAAATTTAGTTTATCAAGTCAATCAACTTTTATAGCTTAGTTTGTTAAAAAGAAAATAAAACTCCCTGACATGATGTTCATTTGGGTTACACTGGATATATAAATTGATTTGGGAGAATCAACATCTTTATAATATTCAGTCTTTGGATCCGTGAGTGTGAGATTGCTTTCTGCATTTAGTTAGGTCTCTAGTGACTTGATAAAGTTTTATATTGTCTTTATGGGTCTTTGCTTCTTTTGGGCACGCCCCCCCCCCCCATAGTCCTCTCTTAATTCTATCATAAATAGTGTTTTTATTTTCTAACTGCTGCTGTTACATAAGAATATAATTTTGTATTTGGTTACCTCATCTAAGGAAATACATTTCAAAAGAATATGTTGATTTGTGCTGATTTTCTACATATTTATTCTTACCTCTGTTTCATGATCTATGAGAGTATTTATTGATTTATTTATTTATGAGAGACAGAGCACAAGTCAGGGAGGGGCAGAGAGAGAATGAGACACAGAATCCGAAGCAGGCTCTAGGCTCTGAGCTGTCAGCACAGAGCCCGGCACGGGGCTTGAACTCACAGACCATGAGATCATGACCGGAGCTGAAGTCGGATGCTTAACCGACTGAGCCACCCAAGCACTCCTTTTTTCTATTCAGTCTAATGCTTTTTATTTATTTTTGCCTTATTGTAGTTGCATATAGTTGCATAGTATTGAATTAAAGTAGTTACAGCGGGCAATTTGTGATGTCCCCACTCTGAAAAGAAAAGCTTTGGATTTTATCAATATGATGTTTGGTTCAAGTTCATTGTAGATATTTTTTTTTAAATTTTTTTAGTTCATTTATTTATTTTGAGAGAGAGTGTGGGAGGGTCAGAGAGAGACAGAGAGAATCCCAAGCAGGCTCTGCACCATCAGCACAGAGCCTGATGTGGGGCTTGAACTCACAAACTGTAAGATCATGACCTGAGCTGAAACCAAGTCAGACACTTAACCGACTGAGCCACCCAGGTGCCCCATATTGTAGATATTCTTTATCACTTAACAAAGTTTCCTTCTTAGTTACTTGGGAGGCTTTTTTTAAAGAGTCTCAAATGAGGGGCGCATGGGTGGTTCAGTAGGTTAAGCATCCCACTTTGGCTCAGGTCATGATCTCATAGTTCTGTGGATTTGAGTCTTGTGTCGGGCTCTGCGCTGACAGCTCAGAGCCTAGAGCCTGCTTTGGATTTGGTGTCTCCCTCTCTCTGCCCCTCCCCTGTTCATGCTCTGTCTCTCTCTCAAAAATAAATAAATGTTAAAAAGAAAATTAAAAAATAAAAGCCTCAAATGAATGTTTAATTTTGTCAGATACATTTACTATATCTAATGAGATGATTATATAGTTTTTTTTTTTTTTCTACCTAAGCTATTAATATAATGAATCTCATGTTTTCTTATGTTACATCAACTTCTTTTCCTGGGATAAATCCAACTTTTTCATGCTATGTTATCCTTTTGTATATTTTACATCTGTTACTTTTAATGAGATTATCATATAATCTTTATATATATTTGAACCTATATCAGGTGCAAACAATTTTAATTTTTAAGTTTATTTTGAGATAGAAAGTGCAAGCAGGAGAGGGGCAGAGAGAGAGAGAGAGAGAGAGAGAGAGAGAGAGAGAATCCCAAGCAGGCTCTGCACCCTCAGTGCAGAGCCCGATGTGGAGCTCGAACGCCCGAACCGTGAGATCGTGACCTGAGCTGAAATCCAGTCGGATACTTAACCAACTGAGCCACCCAGGCACCTCAGGTGCATACAATTTTTAAATTGTAAGGTAAATGGAATCCTATGACATTACCTTTGAATTAAAGTTTATTTTGTTTTGCATTTACTAATATAACCTCACCAGCTTTACTTAAAAAAAATTTTTTTTTTACATTTACTTATTTTTAATAGAGAGAGACAGAGCACAAGTTGGAGAGGGGCAGAGAGAGGAGACATGGAATCTGAAGCAGGCTCCAGGCTCTGAGCTGTCAGCACAGAGCCTGACGCAGGGCTTGAACTCACAAACTGTGGGATCATGACCTGAGCCGAAGTCGGACGCTTAACCGACTGAGCTATCAGGTGCCCTAGACCACCAGCTTTACTTTATTTATTTAATTAAAAAAAATTTTTTTATGTTTTTTATTTATTTTTAAGACAGAGAGAGACAGAGTATGAGCAGGAGAGGGGCAGAGAGAGAGAGAGGGAGACACAGAATGGAAGCAGGCTCCAGGCTCTGAGCTGTCAGCACAGAGCCCGACCCGGGGCTTGAACTCACAAACGAAGAGATCATGACCAGAGCCAAAGTCGGATACTTAACTGACTGAGCCACCCAGGCGCCTCCACCAACTTTAGCCAGAATTTGTATGACATAATTATTTTTATGTCTTTTTGTCTCATGTGTGTTTCAGATGTTATCAGCTGAGTCCAATCTGACAACTTTATCTTTTAACTGAAGCTTTAGTCCTATTACATTTAATAAGTTACTCACATATTTGTACCTAAATCTCATTTAGTGCTTTTACATTGTGCTGCATGATGTAGACTTCTTTTCTCATGTAAGCTCTAAGGCTATAACCTTCTAAAGGCCCAACTATCATTCAGTTCGAATTTTCTAGTTTCCATAATTTTTCTTCCTTGACTCATACTTTAGTAAATGAGTTTCTTCTTTTCAAAATGTTGACATTTTGCGGCTGTATTTCTGCTACTGATTTCTGATGTAAGGTTGGGAAATATGTGAAAAGAACATGCATTCTGCAGGTGGTGTGTGCAGGGCTCTGTGTATCCACTAGGCTAGTTTATTTTTCCTGTTCTTCAAATCTTCCGTATCTTTACCGAATTTCAGCCTGTTTGTTCTGTCAGTTATTTAGAGAACCAGTGTTAAAATTTCCCACTAAAATTATTGATTTTTCTCTTTTCTGTGTGTATCAGTATATACCTACTCTTTAAATTATTATTAAGTATAATTTATTGTCAAATTGGTTTCCATACAACACCCAGTGCTCATCCTAACAGGTGCCCTCCTCAATGCCCGTCACCCACTTTCCCCTCTCCCCCACCCCCATCAACCCTCAGTTCTCAGTATTAAGAGTCTCTTATGGTTAGTATGCACCTACTTCAAAGGTTTTTAACATCCCTGCCCAGTGGTTTGTCTGGGGCGCCATTTTGAGAAAGGTGCCATGGCCCTAACACAGGATGGTCTTGAGCTGCTTGGGTTCTATGATTTGGGAGACTAAACCAACCCTGGTCACATCTAGATTATTTACTATCCAGAGTTTGAATGAGCCCGATTAAATGAAAGGATGCATGGGTGTTTAGGGCAGCAGGGTACCATGGGTTCTTTGCCTCCATTTTCATTGTCTGGGTAGTTTGCCATGTTTTGTGATTGGAGATGTTTTCTTCCCACCTACATTGAGGTGTTATTTACTAATATGGCTCCTAGGTAAGGGATATCTTTGACTTCCTACCAGATTTTTGGTACTCAAAGAGTTCTTTTTTTTTTCTTTCTTCTTCTTTTTTTTTTTCCCCCTTAAAGAAGTTCTTTTTAGCCCAGCTACTCTAACCAGCCTGTCAACTGCTGGCTTTTTCTAGATTTAGAGATCTTTGGTCTAAGTCAACAACTTTACATGATGAAGAAGATGAGCGCCAATGGAAAAGTCAGTCTTTTAAACACAGATTATTTTCATTAATGATTCCCTAAGATTTATTTCTCTTTTATCTTTAGTTATTCGAAGGATTGAAGGCATTTCGAGGAGTAGATAATAAAATTCGACTCTTTCGGCCAAACCTCAACATGGATAGAATGTACCGATCTGCTGTGAGGGCCACTTTGCCGGTATGTGAGTGGATTTAGGAGTTTCTTGTATGTTTCTTTCTTTTAATGTAATGGGTCATTGTGAATTTACTACGGAACAAATCATTTCTGAATGTAGCTGACCCTTGGGCAATGCAGGGGTCAGGGGAACTGGCCCCCACCTGGTTGAAAATCTGTTTGTAACTTTGACTCCCCAAAAACTTGACCAAGAGCCTACTGTTGACTGGAAGCCTTACCAAAACATAAACACTTGATTAACACATATTTTTTATGTTGTGTGTATTATATACTTAATTCTTGTAATAAAGTAAGCTAGAGAAAAGGAAATGTTACTAAGAAAATCATAAGGAAGAGAAAATACATTTACAGTACTGAATTATATTTATTAAAAAAAAAATCAATCTACATGCAAGTGCACCCGTGCGATTTAAACCCATGTTGTTCAAGAGTCAACTGTACTTAGATTGATATACAGTACAAACATGTGAACACTGAAGTTACTTCTGATCTACTTTGTAATCAGTGAGGTAAAAATTAGCAATTCCAGAGTCTATTTTTTGTGAGTGTCTGTGGGGGATTAATATGTATGTAGGAGATAATAGGATAAGGAAGAAAAATGTACCTCAAACTAAAATAAATAAAATTTGAAGACCTTATGAAATTATAATATATGAAATGGAAAATATGGTGTGCCACACAGATATTTTGGGAGTATCTTGCCTAATTGCTTTGGGCAATAGCAAGTTTGCAGTGACTTATTTTGATATTTTACCGCAAGCTTTATTATTTTTTTTAAATGATATCAAAATGGTTTGTCGTAGCCATTGGTTCCTGTCTAGAACATTGTTAAAGAGCAGAATTCATTATACAGTGGGTTGGATTTAGATTATAAGGCTCATATCAAGGTAGGAGGTGTCTTAGATTACTTCCCTTGCCTGAGACGTGACCAGGCTGCCTTTCTGAGCTGAAGAAGCTGTTTTCTTCTTTTACATATTCTGTGTATCTAACTTTCAAGAACCTAGCCCAAGCTGCACTTTTGAAGAAGCCCAAGTAACCACTCCTTTTTAGCCAGGTTCTTCCCTTTCCTTCCTACTTTTGTAACCCATGCTTCACCTACCTCCTTCAGAGGCCATAATATAGTACCAGAAGGGAAATTACAGTGAATTCTTTGAACTTGTTTAATTCTTGTGCCATTACAAACTACCAGGAAATACTTTAAAGTGGGGACAGGAGGAAAGGGACGTAACATCTCTTGGACCTCAGCTCTACCACAAACTGTGTTTGATGGTTTTACATTCTTTGCCTGTTGAATCATAACAGTAAGCCATTTCCAAGAAGGTGTATGTTGTACATTTTAGTAGCGCTTTTGTACTAGAAGAAAATTCGAGCCCTAAGAGGTTAAATGACTTGCCTTAAGTCACAGAGTAAAGGGACATGGCAAGAAACTGGGTGCAAATCTATTTAATTCCTGGTCAAGTTCTTTTTCCACTAAATCTTATTGCTAGACAACAGTACCAGAGATGCCTACAGGTGATGCAGGGTGATGATATGTCCTATATGATGGACAATCCTGATTTCTATAATATTGTGCTGTGATTCCTGGTTCTAAGTTCCCATTTAAATAGCCAATTCTTGATGTCATGGGTTTTGTTCACATGCGTGTTTCTGACTCATTTCAGTCTTGGATAACCCATCACATGCATTTCTGACAGTATGTTTCTCTGCCCTGTTGAGTGAGTAGAAATTACTTATTTTACATACTGTCACCTATCTAGTACATGAAAACCTTTTTCTCCTTAGAAATAAACCCTTTGCCTTTGCCCATTTTCCTGTTGGGTCATCTGTGTCTTTCTTACTGATTTTCAGAATATCTTAACATATTCAAGTTATGATCCTTGGTTGGTTATGTGTTATGAATAACTTTACCCAATTTGTTGCTTCTTACATCTTCTAAAGAACAGAAATCATTAAGTTTTAAATAGCCAAATTATACCCATTTTTTTCCTTTATGATTTGTGCTTTATATCTCTGATTTAGGAATTCTTGTCTACCTTTAGGAGACACAGGTATTTTAAAATTTTTACGCCATAAAAGTCTTAATGTCTTATCGTATTTAACTATATATCCAACTCTAGTTGATATTAGCTACAGTAAGAGGTAGGGATCCAACATTTTATCTCCTCCATATGGATAATGCATCATGCCATCACAATTTTGGTGGAAAAAAAAACACAGAAAAAAAATTCTTGTCTGGTTTTATTATTACTGCTTTTTTTTTTTTTTTTTAACAGTCTAAAGCTTTCGTGAGGATCATTTCTTACTGCTCCAGTGGAAGAAAATCCCATTATTCATTATGCTTTACATTCCTTCAGGTATTTGACAAGGAAGAGCTTTTAGAGTGCATTCAACAGCTTGTGAAACTGGATCAAGAATGGGTCCCCTATTCAACAACTGCTAGTCTCTATATTCGTCCTACATTCATTGGAACTGAGGTACAAACCAACTCCTGTTTTGGGGTACTTCGGTAGACAAGTTATCATTGTTTATTCTTTTTTTTTTTTTTTTTTAATTTTTTTTTTTCAACGTTTATTTATTTTTGGGACAGAGAGAGACAGAGCATGAACGGGGGAGGGGCAGAGAGAGAGGGAGACACAGAATCGGAAACAGGCTCCAGGCTCAGCCATTAGCCCAGAGCCCGACGCGGGGCTCGAACTCGCGGACCGCGAGATCGTGACCTGGCTGAAGTCGGACGCTTAACCGACTGCGCCACCCAGGCGCCCCTATCATTGTTTATTCTTGTGTGAAACTTCTAGCATATAGTTTGAAAGGGCCGCCAGCCACATCATAAATGACTCCTTTCTCCTGATTATCAAGATTAGGTGTTGGCAAACATTTCTTTAAAGGACCGGATGGTAAATATATGAGGCTTTGTGGGCCATTTGGTTTCTGTAACAACTACTTGATTCCACCATTGTGGCACAGAAGCAGCAGCCACAGTTACCAACGTAGATGAGCAATGAGCAGGGCTGTTTGCCTTCCTTTAATCAAGATTAACCAAATACTGATTTCCTCAATATTTTTCTGAGTTTCCTCAGAGGCATTCCTCAGTGTCATGTCTCGTCTTGGCAGTAGTTTTCCAAGGTCGAAGTGGTAATGGTTTTGAAATTTGGAGAAGGAAGAGCTGCTGCTTCTTATTTTCATTTTCCTGAAGTCTTGAGATTACTAAGGATTGGGAGCGGAAGGCCCTCTTCCCTCACAGGAAATGTTGAAAATAAAGTTCACAATGGGAGGGTTAGAACTTGAGAGTAGTAGCTTTAAACAGCATGGCTGTAAGATCTGCTGGTGAGCCACACTCTACTGGCTGAGGCCCTTGCAAAAGGACATGCCTGGAAAGGCTAAGGCTGTTTGTGTGGGTTGAGTATGTTCTATAAAGACCCTCTCACTTGTCTCCTTCCTCTTAGAGTGAGTGATACGAAGGGATAATTGATGGGTGGGGGAGATTGAGTGTGGGTAGCATATGGAGATCTTTAGGAATAGAGAGGAAACATAACGTTTTTACTATAGTCTAGCCATTCTGTTCTCTACTAAGTATTTGTAAGCTTACCAAGTTCTCTACTATGCCATCTGGATGCAAGAAGTAGGGAAATAGAAGGCCATAGAATAAATACCTAAATGGTCTTTTGACACCCTCTTGATGCCTTTGAAAGACTATTAAGAATCTAGATAATGAACTTCATGAACTGTAGTCTCCCTAGCAAACTTGAAAGAATTGGGACAATTTAAAAAATGATCTGCTCCTTATGTCTCTGGCATTTTAATATTAATGAACTTTTAATCTATTTTATATTTTTGTTTATATAATTTTATTTTTTTAGTTTTTTATATTATTTAACTTTAGGATAGGAAGAAGCAATTTTTAATGTTTGTTGAAACATTTTTACTAATCTGGAAGCACTCTCTTCCCGTTATCCTGAAGTAGTTTCCCACTGTAAGATCTAATTCTTCTATTCCAAGTTTGTTGAGAATTTTTGTCACGAATGGATGTTGGATTTTGTTGAATGATTTTTCTATATGTCTTGACATGATTGTGATCTTGTTCTTCATTCTATAATTATAGTGTATTCATTTTTTGGTTTTAAAACAACCTTCCATTCCTGGACTAAATCCTACTTGGTTATGGTGAATAATTAGTATTATATCTTGTATTCAGTTTGCAAGTATTTTGTTAAGAATGTATGTCAATGCTCCTAAAAGGTATTGGTCTGTAGTTTTCTAGCGTAATTAGTTCTGTGATTTAGCAAATTGTTTAGAGTCCCGGAATCCTATAATCTAGAGTTAGACCAGCTTTTAAATCTGATTTTATAGTCTAGCCTGTTGTCACAATAATCCCCTCTATTGGCAGTCTTCAACTTTTTGTATTTGAATTGCCCAAGTATTTTTTAAAATATATGTATTGACTCCCATCCCCAGAGATTTTCATTGAGTAAATCAGAATGGTAATTCTGATGCCTGCCCGTATTTAAGAATCTTGGTGACAAAAGCCATGCCAAGTAGTTCTCTTCCACTCTGCCAGCTTACATATTTGATCATGCCTTGGGCCTCAGAGTCAAGAATTTTTAAAAATCTGCTTTATAAGCAATAGGGTAAGAATTGAAGGAAATAATTGATATCATTTGATGTGTCAACATTATTTATATTTGGTTGGTATATTTATATCAACTAGAATTTTTCTAATGGTGTAGGCAGAAAAAAGATCACCTATAATTCAGAAATGAGCATAATACAAATAATAAAACATGGATTTAGGCATTTGTACTCTACACAGATGTTATATAATCTAGTCTGGTAATTATCATGCACTGTCTTTTCATGGTGGTTGCATTAATAAGTGAAGTATTGGCTGGAGTATTGGCTTAGTCTCAATGACTTCTGGTTCACTGGGATTACTTCATCAGAGATGACTAACTTTTGCTGCCCTTTTTACGTTACTTGGTTTTGTGAGGGTTCTGTCTTGTCACTGGCTTCACAGAATAACTGTGGGCTCCACCTCCATATCAGTTATCTGATGTTTTGGTCTTATCTACTGCTGGCTGAAATCCATTTTTTTTTTCATGTTCTTTTCATGAGTAGATTAACTGATTAAGGCCGTCTTTGATCAAAGAGGTATTTTGATTTCTTTGAATGAGAAAATATATGTTGGGGTCATTTATTAAGTGATATCACCCCCTAGTCGATCTCTATTCCCAGGTATGATATTCCCTTATGTGTATAGAATATTCAGTGTTGAACAACAAATTTATTTGTATTGAGCTCCAGCCCAGATCCAAATAATCTAAATCTGTGGAGCCAGGATCAGAGACTCTGCATTTAAACAAACTCTCCAGGGATTTCTTAACTACTTTCAAGAGTATCACCATCTCAAACCTTGTGAAAGAATTAAGCATATGTCTGGCAGTCTTGAATGCTTTATTTGCTCCAGGGATTGTAAACTGGCACCAGGTAGAAATATTTATATCTTTGAAAGCTCAGTGTCATCCCAAGGGCAGGGTGTTGTTATCACTTTCAGGAGCCATGATATAACATTCAAATATTAATCATTCCTTCTCATGCCTAGTACAATTTGGTAGCTGCCATGTACTGAGACAGTGACTCTAATACCAACTTCTGAATTTCATTATATTTGCAATATGGTGCTTCTTTACATGTTTTATAATTAACTGACCCTTCATTTTTACCAATTTTCATAGGTAATACCTATGTATGAATGTATTTGTACAATTCGTCATATGTCTTCTGGCCTTTGATAATAATTGGATCCATTATTAAAATCCTTTTAGGTTTAGGATTGTAATAAACAGGAAAGTATTTTATTGGAACATTTATAATCAGCTAGTAATAATGTAACCAGTGAGTAGAGATTGCGAATTAAAAAATGCCAGGCTGGCAGTGGGTAGAAATTAAAAAAAATTTTTTTTCTATAAGGTTCATATTATTAAACAAAATACTAAACTGAATACATAAACCTTTTGTAACAGGCTTAAATTAGAGAGTGAAATCATTCATGTTACCAAAAGATTTTTCAGGGGTGCCTGGGTAGCTCAGGCAGTTGAGTGTCCAATTCTCAATCTCAGCTCAGGTCTTGATTTCGGGGTCGTGAGTTGAAGCCCATCATTGGGCTCCATGCTGCACCTGAAGCCTACTGTATTTATTTATTTCTTAAGTGTTTGTTTGTTTATATATTTATTTACAGAGGGAGAATGTGACCAGGGGAGGGGCAGAGAGAGAATCCCACGCAGGTTCCACACTGTCAGCACAGAGCCCAGTGCAGGGCTCGATCTCACCAACCATGAGATCATGACCTCAGCAGAAATCAAGTCAGACACTCAACCAACTGAACCACCTAGGTGTCCCCTGAAGCCTACTTAAAAAAAAAAAAAAAAAATTCAGCATCCCTTTAATATCTTCTGAAGTATTTATAGGTAATTAAAGAGAAGCTAAAAGCTGTAGAATGCTTCAGACCACAGCTGATTATGTGTCAATTAGAATTTAAGATAAAATCTGAAATCATAATATTTAAATAAAGAACATTTACATGAACAGTTTCTAAATTTTCACTTTACCAGACAAGAAGCAAAAATTATATGACTGTCAGGTTCAGTACCAGATACCGAACATTACATCTAAAAAAGCTGAGTTTCGCTGATTTTAACATGTTTTATCAAACTTCACTCTCTTTGGTAACTCCAGGCAGGTGCAGCTATATGAACGTACAAACAGACACAGGCTTTATTTTGTCAGTGATTCTAAGTGTACAGGTGATTTGACCATAGTCTATAGCAAAATACGCACAGCCACGAACTCTGGAATCCTCTTGTATGGTCATGGCTCTCAGCCTTTCACTTTCCAGTTTCTCTCAGTGCCATCTCATCTCACTGGAGGCAGCACTGCATAATAGCAGGGCTGAGAAGCAGTGTCACAGGAAGGGTCGGGTCTGATGGTTAAGAGTCAGCTCACCCAGCCCCTTTGACCAGGTCCCAGGCTGACTGCCACAGATGTGTAAGCTACCAGCAGATTGGACTTTTTTTCAGCTGTACTCCAAGATCGACTGACCTTCGCTCATGTGGAGGTTGATGAATTCCTCATATTCAGTTAACTCCTACTTCTGCATTCAGAGTGCCCCTAAATAAATTTCTGCGCTTGAGCTCAACTAGAGAGGCAGTCTGCTTTTGGTCAATTCCAGCCTCAGATGCACAGAATACAATCTGAACAGTGCAGAGCATTTTCAGTCACTTCACATAAAACACTCTCCCCATTCACAACTTCTGGAAATCTGTCAGTATGACATTCTCATTAGAGCTCACATTTACAAAACTCCTGCTGCCAAATGGTCCACTTCTTGATTTCTGGTTCACTGCATAGGGAGCTTAAGGACATAAATTTCGTAGACATGTCTTTCTTTTCCTTTTATCACCTTGTAAAATCTTTATATCACCCATATAATGTAACCTATAATCATAACAGTTCCCATGAAAAGAATTCCCTTTATTCACTGCCTTTATTTATGCTTATACATCTTCTATCTTCCCATCTTTTCTCTTCATTCTGTAGTCTCTATAGATGAAAGAATCTGAACAGATTTGACAACTAGTTACAGCAGCAATTAGTGATCGTTAACTTGGGTTTTGTCTACACTTTAATTTTTGTAATGTTTATTTTTGAGAGAAGGAGAGAGCGAGCGAGCAAGCGGGGGATAGGCAGAGAGAGACAGAGTCACAGAATCTGATGCAGGCTCCAGGCTCTGAGCTGTCAGCACAGAGCATGACACAAGGGTTCGAACTCATGGACCATGAGATCATGACCTGAGCCGAAGTTGGTTGCTCAACTGACTGAGCCACCCAGGCGTCCCAACAATTTAATTTTTTTTTAATGTTTATTTATTTTTGAGAGCAAGAATTCCAAGCAGACTCTGTGCTGTCAGCACAGAGCTGGACACAGGGTTCGATCTCCTGAACCATGAGATCGGACCTGAGCCGAAACCAAGAGTTCAACATGTTCAACCAACTGAGCCACCCAGGTGCTCCTCGTCCACACTTTTAATGTGCTCTTTTGCAATCCTATTTGAGATATTTATTCACTACACTGGTTACAAACAGTATTAAATTCTCATTTGTATAACTTAACATGTTTCGCATTAATGGCCCCGTCTAAGTATCTTCAAATTTTGAGTTGGTTTTCAGAAATCCAGCTTATTTGCATTGATTGCAGCTTGTGATGATCAGCTTGTTCTCATCAGTCTAGTCATACCAGTGGACAGCCCCTTCCACTGCATCATTATCACAGGGGATGCTTCTTGTGGTCATCTTCATTTCTACCCTTGGAGTGTGGTGCAGCCAGTTAATAATTCTACCTCTCAGTTCAGGGCACCTTCCCATCATCGGCGCTGAGGTCTTTCTCTTGGTTTCTTGATTCCCTTCCATCTTCATTCCCCAGTCTCCTCTCATCTCCTTCTCCCCCATTGGAAATCATTATCATGTATTGAATGAATATTCTTTTGGTTTGTATGTGTTTTTAAGTATTTCTCATTACTTTGTATGCCTGGCATTTTCGTTTATATAAATGGTTTTGTTCTACAGATCTCATTGTGTTTCTTAACGTTTTCCCAAGGCACATTGTTTTTCATTTCTGTCCAGGTTACTGTGTGTATATCCAGTCCATCACTTCTTTCATTCTTTTGTTCTTTCGTTCTTTCAACAATTTTTTTGATGATTAATTTTTATTTCTGAGGAATATAGTGTGCACGTGAGTTGGCGAGGGGCAGAGAGGGAGACACAGAATCCGAAGCAGGCTCTAGGCTCTAAGCTGTCAGCACAGAGCCCGACACGGGGCTTGAACCCACAGACCGTGAGATCATGACCTGAGCCAACGTCGGACGCTTAACTGACTGAGCCACCCAGGTGCCCCTCCAGTCCATCACTTCTAACTGCTGCAGCGTTGTTCCTGCCAGACACCTGCCACACCTGTCCCAGTTGTCTTACTAGGATTCCATTTCCCTCTTGCCTTATATGGTCCTGCACTGAGCAGTTTGAAAATGTACACCCAAGGGAATTCTTTAAAGAGTGTTTCCCGACCAGATGCCCTTGGCCCATCTTACTTTCCAATCTAGCAAGGTTCTGCTTTTCAAGAAAGTCCTGGTTTTCTTTGATGAAATGCAGTCACTTGGTCTGACACTGTCACCGTCCCCTGGCATTATGAGGCTCTCCTAAGTGTCAGCCATAGTGCTTGCTGCCTCCATTGTGCTGAAACAACCCTGCGTGTAGGAGCTTCTGGTGGCATTTTAGAGATAAGGAAACCGAAGCTCAAAGACATGAAATAAGAACCCCTGTGCTCTTAGCCTGTCTGTCGTGGGGTTGGGTCTAGGGATGCAGTGCTGAGCAAAAGCCACAGTTTTGCTCTCAAGGAACTCGGTGTCTAGGGTAGGAGTCCCATTTTCGTAATAAAACCCATGAAATGAATGTGTACTGATAGGTAGAGGTCAGTGCTGTGAAGAAACGTGGTGTGGCTCAATCACAGTGGTTAGTGTGGAAATAACAGACGGGGCTACTCAGATCTTTCCCATATTGTTCTGTTATCAGTCCACCTTTGTGTCTATTTCCTTCCCTTCTCTGAGCTAACTGCTTTTTTTGCTCCCAATTATATTTGACATAATCACCCCAGGTTTTATAATATGTTATATATTATGCATTACATAACACATAATCACACAATGCACACATGCGTTATATAACACACATGTACACATATTCAGTTATAATACTTCCAAATTTAGGAATATCAGTTTTCACATGCCAACTTGCCAATCTATTACTGGGATTTTATTTTTTTTTAAAGGAACTTTTAAAAATAATTTAAAAATTTTTAAAAATGTTTATTTTAGAGAGAGAGAGAGAGCAGGGGAAGGCAGAGAGAGAGGGAGACACAGAATCTGAAGCAGGCTCCAGACTCTGAGCTGTGAGTACAAAGACTGATGAGGGGCTCAAACTCACAAACCATGAGATCATGATCTGAACTGAAATAGGACACTCAACTGACTGAGACATCCAGGCGTCACTCCCCAATTTTTTTTTAATTCAGGTATAACTATCAGATATAGAACATAATGATCCAATACTTGCATATATTGCAAATTGATCACCACAATAAGTCTAGTTAACTTCCATCACCATACATAGTTACAAAATATTTTTTCTTATGATGAGAACTTGAAAGATTTACTCTTTTAGGAACTTTCAAATGTTCGCGATACGGTATTATTAACTGTAGTCGCCATGCTGTAAGTTACCTCCCCAGGACTTACTTATTATGTATCTGGAAGTTTGTACGTTTTGATCCCCTTCACCCATTTCTTCTACCCCCTGCCTCTGGCAACCACCAATCTGTTCTCTGTATCTGTGAGCTCGTTTTGTGTGTATTTTCATTTTTGTTTTAGGTTCCAAGCATAAGTGAGATCATCCAGTATTTGTCTGACTTATTTCACTTAGCATGATGTCCTCAGTTTCCATCCATGTTGTTGCAAGGCCGGATTCCTTCTTTTTTTCATGGCTGGGTAATATTCCGTTGTATATGTATACCAAATCTTCTTTATCTATTCATCCATCAGTGGATACTTAGGTTGTTTTTGTGTCTTGGCTGTTATAAATAATGTGCAGTAAGCACAGAGGTACATATATCTTTTTGAGTTCATGTTTTCATTTTTTTTTTTTTTTTTGGATAAGTACTCAGAAGTGGAATCAGTGGATCGTATGGTATTTCAATTTTTAATGTTTCTGGGAAGCTCCATAGTGTTTCCATGGTGACTGTACCACTCTACATTCCCTCCAACAGTGCACAAGGGTATTTTTCTGGGATTTTAAAGGTGAGATTGGGGGAGGGAAAAACATCTGGTAACAAACTCAGTACGAAAGGTAAACAAAGATAAAGAAGCTTCCTTCCCACTATCATTCTGATCCAGAGTTCCACAGTTTTCCTCCTTCCACAATTCCTGTTGTCAGCTTTTCTTAGATTCTTCTAGTGGTACATATTCATACCTCTGCCTGCATACATGTATTTGTCATTGAAACATACATTGTGTGTTTCTTTTTACAAAACTAGAAGTAATTTTTTTTTTGCTTTATATTTTTTACTTTAAATAACAGAATAAATAAGTGTAACAAATTCAGAATGGTTTCTTTTGCTTCCTTCTACATTGAGCAGGGTCTAGAAAGACAAGAAACTGCTTTAGCTGTATATAAATTAACTGTGAGTTTAATTGCATACCTTGGTTATGGTCACTTGGCACACATTGTTTAAAAAAAAAAGATTTAAATTACTCCAACTTCACTTTATTTTAGAGGGAGTGATAGAAGGAATTGAAATAGACTCAAAAGCTAGAATTCAGGGCATTTATACGTGAGATTAGTCTGTGAGTAGAACTTAACACTCTTAAAATGTCTTCCTATAGTCTGTAAACATTTATATTTACATTTTTCCCCTGGATTTTGTTTTGTTAAAAAAAATAGAGGAGAAAATAGAAAATATTTTAATACTCCACAATTCTCACTCCCAAGTGGTCAGAAATGAGGAAGAATACAATATTTATTAAGATTAACCTTATGCTACACAATGTGCCTCATAATTTTATATATACTATGATACTTACACCTCACAATAGCCCTATGGATTAACTAGTACTATCTCCATTTGGTAGAAGATGGAATAGAGACACAGAAAGGGAGATGTCTTGCTAAATAACTTATAAATGATAGAACAGAACAGAAATTAGAACACCAAAATGATTACCTTCCAAATTTATCACCTCCTGCCTCTCTCTTCCCATAGATATGGTGAGAGCAAAAAACTTCAAATTGCTAAGATTGCAAGGATTTTCAAAATCTTCAAAAATTTTCAAAATTTTTTGATCACAAACCTATATTTGCACTTTGGTTGCATTTTAGAAGACTTAAAACACTCATAAATGGAGAGAGATGAAAGATGTTAAAGAATATTAATCCAATTCAAAATGCATTTGTTGAGCCTTAGCTTTGTGTAAGGTATCTTCTCAAAATTCCTCTTGGGGGAACAGAAAAAAAAATAGGAAAATATTCCATCTACCTCACCCCTAGCCTGCTACAGAGAGCTTTAAGTGTTTAATCTGCTTTCATACAATGCTATTAATCATAACATACTTTTGATAATCCAAAACTAGAGGTAATTCTTTGTGCAAGTTTTGCCAAAGCTCAAAGATTTTTATACACATTCTCACACACACATAGAGTTTAAAGAGAATTAGAATGAAAATCTGTGCACATAATGCCCAGTGAAGATTAGAACATGACAGTACAACTGGGCTCAGAACATGACTAGTACAGTTGAAACCCTGTGTGTACCCTTCTCTGTTGATTCCCCTTCCCTCCCCAGAGTCAAGTAACCATGTGGCGTGTACTTAATTCTTTATTCTCTCCTCCTTTTTACCTCCTGCCCCCAAATATGGGGTTGTTTTACTATAGATGGACATCTGGGTTATTTCTAACTTTTGACTATTATAAATAAAGCTGCTGTGCACATCCTTGTACACATCTTAGGGTGAACAAATGTACCACTTTCCTTTGGTATTTACCTAAGAGTTAGATGTGTTTTTGCTTTACTAGATACTGCCAAATGGTGTTCCAAAATGCTTATACTAGTTTATTCTCCCACCAGCAATGTATGAAAATTCTATTTGCTTCTTATCCTTGCTAACACTGGTAGTGTCTTGTTAATTTTACTCATTCTGATATCTGCAGTCTTATCTCCTTGTGGTTTTAGTTTTTATTTCTCTGAGATAGATTACATTGAGTACCTTTTTATATATTTATTGGCTATTAGAAATCCTTTTTGGAAATATCTTTGCAAGTCTTTTGCCATTAAAAAAATTGATTTGTCTTTTTAATTTTTTTAGAGTCTTTATATGTTTTAGATATAAATTCTTTGTCAGAGGTACATTTGTTTCATAAGTAAGTTTCCATTCTGTGACACAATTCTTTGTCAGATAAATGTATTACAAATAGTGTTCCAGTCTGTGTCTTGCTTTTGTGTCTGTGTTTTGCTTTTTCACACTCTTACTGGTTTTATTTATTTATTTATTTATTTATTTATTTATTTTTAAGTTTATTTATCTTGAGGGAGGAGGCAGTGTGAGAGGGGCAGAGAGAGAGGGAGAAAGAATCCCGAGCAGGCTCAGCACTGATTACATGGAGCTCGTTCCCATGAACTGTGAGATCATGACCTGAGCCAAAACCAAGAGTCAGACACTCAACTGACTGAGCCACCCAGGCACCCCACTTACTGGCATCTTTTAGAAAACAGAAGTACTTATTTTTAATGTAATTAAATTATTTTTTCAGTATGTTTTGTGGCTTTTATGTGTTTTAAAGAAATTCTTCCTTACTCCAAGGTCATACTTGTGCTTTTCCATTTAAATGAAATCCATTTGGAAGTGAACTTTTTGTGAAGGACTCCATTTTATTTTTCTCCATATGGATGCCAAGTTATTCCATTACTATTTATTGAGTGGTCTGTCTTTTCTTGCCTGATTTACAATGCCAGCTGTTGATATGTTAAGTTTCCCATAGATGAAGTCTGTGTTTGGCTCCTCAGCTGTACCTTCTCTCTTTCTCTCTCTCCCTCTTCCCTTATTTGTTTCTCTCTCATTTCTACATAAATGGCAGCCATACTATGAACACTCTGGTTTGTATTCTTGTTTTTGTATTCACTATTTGTCTTAGAGATTCTTCCACATTAGTACATATGGATCTACCTCTATTTTATCCACTTTCTTAGCTGCAAGGCATTCCATCCTACATATGTATTACTTAATTGAATACAGGACGCCATAAATTATATGTCACCCCGTTATTTTATGCACTGAAATGGAAAACATTGCTAAACTATGATGCAGTACCTTCCTGACATTCCTGACTGAGTCATGAATTAATCATACCAGCCTTTTATTTATTTTTTAAATGTGTGTTTTCAGAGAACATCTGCAATTCTTCCAGCCATCAGTTGTGCTGCTTGGCTTATGATAGGCATTTTTTATTTTTGCATATATCTTAATAACAAAAGCTAACACAGATTTATCTTCATATGGATGTCTTCCTACTGCGGGTCCCATGAGAAGACTGGTTGTTGCTTTGTAGGAAAATATTGAATTGCAGGTGTTTGATATTAATACAGGTATTTGTTTCACTAATATCAAATACATGCTCTGCGTGTATTTGCACCTTTCTCTGCGATAATTTTTCTTTCAGGGCCAAGTCATACCATAACTTTTTAAAGACATTTTAAGTGACAGTTAACACGTATGACATCACCAATGCCCATAAGCCATTGGAAGTACCATCAGTATGAACAGCTAATTCCAAGTCTGGTAATGCCGGCTTTACCATGAGTGTACTGAGCCAAAAGCAATTGTAAAATGCCGAGCCTGGATTTCAGACATGTTAGTGTGAGGAAAAATGAACATCTGAGGATCTATGAAGTATGGCAGAATAATTTATGCAGCTAGTGTCCTGTTGATCAGGACAAACATAAGAACTATTATTAGTAAATTGAATAAAATGAGATAGTTAAATTTGGGAATCTTAAGAGTGCAGGCTTTCTTCAAGGAATTTATGCTGTAGACATATCCCCTAGTTCACATGAAGGCATATCTTCAAAGATATTTATTGTAGCTCACAAAATTTTCTGACAGACTGGATGTGAATATGAGAGGAGAAAGGTCAAATTTTCCTTTGGGTCAGAGCAACTGGGTAGTGACCGTTTGTTGGGATGGGAAAGAGTGAGGGAAAAGGTTTTTCATGCATATTTGTTGGAGGTGATGATGGGTAGAATCTAGAGTTCAGTTTTGGACATGGTAACTTAAGCTCAAGTTACCAAGTGGTAGGTAGATCTACAAGTCTGAAATTCAGGGGAGTGTTTGGAATTTAAGTCATAAATTCTAGTGTTTAACATAAAACGCCTTTAAAGGCAAGGGTTGGAATGAAGTTATTAAGAGAAGAAATGTAGACACTCATGAAAAGAAGGTGAGGACTAAGTCCTGGGCAAACCACAGCATTTAGAAGAAAGGGAGATAAAAAGGAATCAGCTAAGAAGTCTGAGAAGTAGCAGCCTGCTAGGTAGAAAGAAAAACAAGAGGGCTTGGTGAACTGGAAGGCAAGTGAAGGACATGGAAGCAGTGATCAGTTCTGGCAAATCCTGCCCACAGGACCAGAGAAGTGAGGTCCAAGGACTGACTCTTGGATTTGGCAACATGAAGGTCCTTGCTGAAATGGATGTCCTGGAGGGGGACATGTGGTAAAGGGAATGTGTTTGTTTTAGATGGGAGATACAATGGCATATTTCTAAGCTGATGGAATTATCCAGAGAAAAGGGAAAATTGATTGTTAAAATATTCAAAAGATTTCCCAAGCTCTACCTTTGTCATGGTTCTACTTCTGAGGGTGACAGTACTGACAGGCAGTGATACGTGACCATATAAAGGTGACAGAAGTAGAGTACATCCGTTTCTCTGCTCCACTGTGTCACAGAATGCCCCACAAGACTTGTACATACTCCCCTTCATAACCTCCTCTCCCCTTGTTCTCTCTCGAATCCATGGCATTCAGCCTTTCAGCCCCCCCCGAACCCCCACTGAAATATGCTTGTCAAGATCACCAAGGACCTCCATTTGCCATATCCAATAGTCCATTCTTGGGGCTCCCTTCAGTGTAACATCCTTTCCCGTGCACCAGCCCACTCAGGATCCTCTTTCTCATTTGGTCAGCTGGGTTGGGACTTGCCTATTTGGGGAGCATCTCAGGGTAGTTGTCAACTCCCTGTGTTGGTCTAAACTCTCTATTCCAGGCCCATTGTGTGCTTGGCCCAGACAATAGAACCAAATTGGATGGAATCACAAAGTCAAAGTCTGAGCGCTTGAGGCTAGGTCAGTGAGGAGACCTTGGTTTTGAGGCCATTCTTGGTACAAGGAAAATGTACGTGTAGCATTTTCCTGTCCTCTGGAGAAGGGGCCAGCAAACTTTCCCTGTGAAGCCAGATAGCTTCTTGTCTCTACCTTTGTAGCACAAAAACTTCAGTAGGCAGCACATAAATGCATGAATGCATGTATTCCAATAAAATTTTTTAGAAAACAGGAAGCAGCCTGAAGTTTGACAACCCTCTCCCCCCCCCCCCCCGCCCCCCCATCAAGTCATTTCACAAAGGGAAATGAAGCGTGGTTTTTCTAAAGAGTGACTCATTCCGGCTCCTCCTGGGTACTTCTCTATTGAATTTTCTGGACCATTTGTTTAATAATCCATGCTGAAATTTCTCTTTAGGATTGATTTTGAATATAACCAAGCTGTATTCCCCAAGATATGGGTATAATGATCCTTTTTCCTAAGTGTTCATTCACCACAATTCCAACATTGAGCATTGAATGTAGTTCCATGGTCCCATCTACAGTCATCTTAATGTCACCTTCATGCCCTGCATGTTGGTACATATTGAATTTATTTACCAGTTATAAATGATTATTTATAAAAGCAATAACAATCGCTACTTGTTGGATGCTTGAACAAGATGAGGTTATGGTGCTTTCCACAGGTTATCTAATTCTTACACCGACCCTGTGAGCAGGAACTATCATTGCGTTTAACTTTAGACATGACAGGTAGGTGTTCTTTTGGTTGTTTTCTCCTTATCTTTAGGTTTTTTTTTTAAACTGTGTGTTTTTTGGGGCGCCTGGGTGGCGCAGTCGGTTAAGCGTCTGACTTCAGCCAGGTCACGATCTCGCGGTCCGTGAGTTCGAGCCCCGTGTCGGGCTCTGGGCTGATGGCTCAGAGCCTGGAGCCTGTTTCCGATTCTGTGTCTCCCTCTCTCTCTGCCCCTCCCCCGTTCATGCTCTGTCTCTCTCTGTCCCAAAATAAATAAACGTTGAAAAGAAAAAAAAATTTAAACTGTGTGTTTTTTAAAGTTTAAGATTTTTTTTTTTTAATGTTTATTTTTGAGAGAGAGAGAGACAGAGCACAAGCAGGGGAGGGGCAGAGAGAGAGGGAGACACAGAATCCAAAGCAGGTTCCAGGCTCTGAGCTGTCAGCACAGAGCCCAACGCGGGGCTCGAACTCACAGACCATGAGATCATGACCTGAGCTGAAGTCCAACGCTCAACTGACTGAGCCGCCCAGGCACCCCAAAGTTTAAGATCATTCTTATTTAAAAACTAAAAAAAAAATGAAGTGCTAACCTTCTTTTTGTCAAGTGTTCAATATATACTGTCTTTCTATTTGACCAGGACTGATATCCTCTACCCATTTTAGAGCAAGCCTCAGAAAAATTCTGGACTTTAGCTTCTTCCCATGGTATTCTTTGAATGTCTACATATAAATTCTGTTAGTTTAGAGGCCAGCACTAAAGGAAATCAGGGGGCAAAGGAACATTTTCTCTGTGGTGTCAGCGCAACATACAAGGATTAGCATCAGATTTTTTTTTTTAATCAAAATAATTCAAATATGGCAAATAAGTCCCCTAGGTTGTTTTCACAACCCCTTTCTATAAACAACATCTTATTAAGATGGAGAGTCGTTAAACAAAAATGTAGTGAACCTGGTATAACAATGTACAATGCTCTGTGTAGGGGACAAAGATGGTCTTCATGGGGTGTACAGATTTGTAAGAGGTAGGGAATTAAAGAAGCATTTATTTGTAAGAAGGTGTGATGGACATTTTATCTAAATGTACGGAAGTACACGGTGCTATAATAGCATGTAACACAAGCACCTAGCCTTGTGAAGAGGGCTCATTTTCTGAAATCACAGTAAAAATTGAGATTGAAGGATTTATATTACTTCAGAAAGAGAGGGCATGTCTTAGTCTGCTGTGGCCACCATATCAGAATCCCACAGACTAGGCATCTCAAATACCAGAATTTATTTCCTCACAGTTTTGGAGGCTGGAAGTTCAAGATCAAAGTGCCAGCAGGGTTGGTTTCTGGTAAGGTCTCCCCATAGATGTCCACTTCACTGTGTCCTCCCAGAGCCTTCTGTGTGTGCGGAGGGAGTGGAGAGCTCATGTTCTAATGTCTCTTTGTCTCATAAGGGCACTAGTCCTGTTGGATTAGGGCCTAATCTTTTGACCTCATTTGACCTTAATTACCTCCTTAAAAACTTTAGCTCAAAAAGTAGTCACATTGAGGGTTAGGGCTTCCAACATATAAGTGTTGGGGGCAGACACATTTCAGTCCATAACAGGGGAGCAGAGAGCATTCTGGGTAGGTGGAATAGTTCAGGAAACCATGTAGAGGCAGAAAAGTGAGGAACTGAAAGGGGCCAGTGTGGTTTGAGCATGGGGTGCCTAGAGTGTGAGGGCCCTGCTGAAGGCTGAGGTGAAAGGAAGTGAGGCCCCGGTTGGAACCCTCTCTAGGGTAAGAAATCTTGGGTCCTTCATTTATTGTTTTAAGTTTCAACACTACAAAAAGAGCTCTGGACTGAGAGCAGAAGATCTAGAGCTTAATAACTGACCTTGGGCAAATCATTTGTTTGGAGCCTATGTAAAAATCAGGAATTATAACCCTTAACTTTTAGGACTGTTTGATCATATAAGGTAAAACCTGTGAAATGTCTTAGAAACCGAAAACTGTGTAATTACTGAGGTGTTTTTTTTTTTTTTTTTAAATCTTTCACCAGACCAACTAGTTTTTCCTGCCAAAAGGTCATGAATTTGTGGCTCACGCGCTCAAAGCTTTGCATGAACCACTGGCCCTCTCCGTATCTCTTATAGAGCCCCTCAATCCAATATTCTTTACCATTTTCCCCTCTAAAATAAATTAGGATCCTTTGGGGATTAAAAAGTCATGCCACTCTGTTTGAAAAATGTCCCTGTTATTCCCAATTATCTTATTTCTTCTGTCTCGTATTTGTCTTGCTTAACCAGAATTTTTCAGGGTGCCTGGGTGGCTCAGTCAGTTAAGCATCCAACTTCAGCTCAGGTCATGATCTCACACTTCGTGGGTTTGAGCCCTGCAGGCTCTGTGCTGACAGCTCAGAGCCTGGAGCCTGCTTCAGATTCTATGTCTGCCTCTCCCTACCCCTATCCCACCCACGATCTATCTCTCAAAAATAAATGAATGTTAAAAAAACAACAACAACGATTTTTCTGAAGTTTCCACACTGCTACTGTGCTTCTCTGCCTTCCACGCCACAAGGACTAATAGTACCTTTCTCAGCTCTCAAAGCACTTCCTGCCATCGTTCACATAACCTCTGAAATCCTGTCTTTTTATGCACTAATTTTCTGACTGACTCAGAAGTGGTAATTTTCACTGGAACATGTCACTTTATTTTCCATCACACCCAAGTGTCTTGTTATTTTGTGCAAAATATACATGCATTGAATACCTTTATGTGTTTATCTGTGAGGTACAACATAAAGTAAGATGAGTATTTTTGGTATACATCAGAATGTCAACCTAAGTCAGTGTGGTCCCTTGAGAAGTTACATACTTTACCTCTATGAGATTTTATATTTTCCATTTCCCCTGGCCTTTTTTTTTTTTTAAGCCATCTTCAATTCCTTATATATTGAAATAATCCAGGAAACTAGCAAAAAGAATTTAAAAAACCCAACAATGTTCATAAGGAAATGAAACTTAATGAAACTGATTTACATTACTTATCAGATGTGGTCTTTCATAACTTCTCTTTATTTGTGTGGTTTTTGCTTTATTTGAATAGAAGACTGACCTTGTCATCATAGAAGTGTGTTTACTGCCATTTAATTAATATTATAAAAGAACTTACTCTTTTTTTTTTTTAATTTTTTTTTTTCAACGTTTATTTATTTTTGGGACAGAGAGAGACAGAGCATGAACGGGGGAGGGGCAGAGAGAGAGGGAGACACAGAATCAGAAACAGGCTCCAGGCTCTGAGCCATCAGCCCAGAGCCCGATGCGGGGCTCGAACTCACGGACCACGAGATCGTGACCTGGCTGAAGTCGGACGCTTAACCGACTGCGCCACCCAGGCGCCCCTAAAAGAACTTACTCTTAATTGCAGCAGTAGCACAGAATTTAAATTGCTTTCCAGGATAGAAGGGAGAATTCAGAGAAAACAAATAAAGGTTCCTGAGGGTAGAAGCAAACCCAGTCCCAAAGCTCCCTTCCTGATGCAGTTAACTTTTATTTATTTTCACTCTTGAAGCAGTGTGACCGTTTGCAGTAAAGTCGCAGAGTTCTTTTCATGAGAAGACGATCAATATAAGTAATCATTTAAGGATGAAGGTGACTAAGCTGTGCTCAACACTAGTACTTGAAGTACTTGTAAAAAACATGAATTGACTTTGCTTAAATTTCAGAAAATAAAATGTTAGTACACATAACCACATTTTCTCAACATTGGAAAATTCTAGTCTATAATTTACCTGCTTGCTAAGAATAAAAGTGTTCCTTAAAGGTTTATTGATTTTTTTTTTTCCAGAAATAGATTTAACGCATAGGATTATTCCATTTCCATCTGTGCTCTCTATACCACCACCTAGTGGAATAAATGCAAGTTTACCCATCATTTCAAGTCAGGGGAAGGAAATGAGGAAGATGAAAATTAACTCACACCAGTATTTTCATGATGATGAGTTATTGCTTTTAGTATAACGCAGGTTGCAAAAAATACATGAGTTTAGAGTGAAAAAAGCCTAGACATTTATGTGTTCTCTAATAAACTGCTTATCTGCCCACAAATAAGCCATTTTATTCAGAAATGTGGAAGATAGATAAATCACTGAAGATGTGTCCTGCAGATTGTATTTCTAAGTTCTGTTGGGGAGCTTCTCTTCATTACTCAGTACGAGGGTTCATAAAATTAAAAAAAATATATTAATCTTCACAGTTCCTCTGAGATGAAAATATCATTGCATTCACTTAACTGATAAGTAAATAAAAGTGTGGAGATAAGATAGTCAGTTTTTATCAAAGCTGAGAAGAAAGGCAGGTTTGTATTATTATTCTGAAGTTTTCTGTCCCAAACATTGAAATAAAAAAGGCAAATGAAGTTTCAAGGCTCTTTACTCTTTATTGGTAGGTGAGTCCTCTTCAGCCCCAACTAAGAACAAATCCAGACAGGTAAAACACCAAAACCTGTTGTTTCTTGCTGACTCTGGTCATCCAAGCCTTTCTTGGTCTCATGTTCACATGGAGTGCAAATGGAATCATGTTCCCGTTTTCTGAGGGTTGCATGCCTTTTAGATGGCATCAGTGTGCACATATAGAGACACATTTTTTTAATGTCTGTGAATATTTTACCTACCTGATTCTTTTAATTTTTTTTTTAACGTTTTATTTATTTCTGAGACAGAGAGAGACAGAGAATGAGCAGGGGAGGGGCAGAGAGAGAGGGACACACAGAATCCGAAGCAGGCTCCAGGCTCTGAGCTGTCAGCACAGAGCCCGATGTGGGGCTCGAACTCACAGACCACGAGATCATGACCTGAGCCAAAGTCAGATGCTCAACCAACTGAGCCACCCAGGCGCCCCTTTACCTACCTGATTTTTGATGACCTGGCCATAAGTAGTGAGTGAGGGGCCTTGGGCCAGTAGGTAATAGAAGGGAGATGTAATGAAATTCAGAAGAAAATACCCCCAAATCCACTTTTAGCTAGTTCATCAAAACAAAAGCCACAAAATCAGCTGGAATTGAGTCTCTTCTTATTCTGTCCATGACATACTCTTACCACCATCTAGTCAGACCAGACTCTAGTGAAGACTGAACACAAGTGTTTTATATCCCAAGACTGTAATAATCCTGGACTTGTTTTCTTATTTCCAGTGGTCTTGAATTGCATAGAATAGCCCAGTAGCCTTTTTTTTTTTTTGCCTTTATAATACATAGCCCTTAAGGCTTTCAGTCTTTCAGTTTTCCTCCTTAGTAAACAACTGACAGTAATTACTTATGAAAACTGTTTTATGCTGGAGATATTTATATGGTTTTGCATTGCTGGCTTATGATTTTCCAGTGTTTGTGGGAAAGACCATTTTCTATCTTTGTCATTCACGTTATAAATTCCTGAATCCTTCATTCTCTGGCTTTTAGGGGGATATTTATCTCCTCTGGAATCTTTGTCTCTAAGGAGGCTACACTCTTGCTGTCTGCTTCCTGTGACAGTTGTGGAAATGGCACACTCACCTGTGCCCGCCACCTGCTGGAGGCCCTGGCATGTCCTGAAGTAGCAGTAGTCAGTGAACATAGAAGGGGAAACTAAAAAAGCAAATATTACATTTCCTCTCCACAGACTAAAGTCACGTCTGGGTTCTTCCCTTTTTCATTTCCCAATCAGTGCAACATTGCGAGGTGTTATATAGCTAGTTGTCAAAAAGGTACCTCTCCTCTTAAAACCCTACTCACGCACAAAAAAAAAAAAAAAAAAAGTTGACAAATTGGCTTTTTTCCCGAAAATCCTGACTCAGAAGGCAAAGCAACATGAAACTTCAGCACTCCATTCTTTGTGTTTTCTTCTTAAAAGACCATCTGGCTTTGTGTAACTCAACTTTAGAAGGAACAGCGCCTGTGCCTAGACAGCCCCTCTGGGAGGTAGTTACAGATCTATTCTAGACTTTACGACTGTTGTCTACATTTAAATTAACAGTCATGTGTACTTTTATTTTATTTTAGCCTTCCCTTGGAGTCAAGAAGCCTACCAAAGCCCTGCTCTTTGTAATCTTGAGCCCAGTGGGACCTTATTTTTCAAGTGGAACCTTTAAGCCTGTGTCCCTGTGGGCCAATCCGAAGTATGTCAGAGCCTGGAAAGGTGGGACTGGGGACTGCAAAATGGGAGGGTAAGTAAATCTGTGTCTCTATCTAAAGGAAAGAGCCCTTCACTACCACTGAGTTATTTTCATCCCACATCAATCCAAGTACATATATTAATATTCAAGTTGAAATGCTCTTTTTTGCTTTGTGTTTACTCTCCAGTATTGAATTGCGCTAGTTTAAAGGATAAACCCGTGACCCTTTGTAAGGGAGAACCAAAGGCAAGAACTGGAAGAAGGGACTAGAGCAGGAACAGCATGCATGCTCTGAGTGAACTGTCCCCGGAGGCTGTGTCTCTGGATGCGGGCGGACAGGTGGCCTTAAAGAGCATCTGGTGCTGGGGCAGAGGCTCTCATTTGGCTCCAAGGAGTCCTGTCTGGGGAAGGTGCCCGCTTCACTCAAGTGCTGTCTTCATTGCCACAGATTGTAGCCCTACCTGCTGCCAGCTGGCCGAGGGACAGCCCTGCTTTGGCTCTGTCAGGCCAGTCTCATTGGCCATATGTAGCTGGCTGGAAATAAAAGAGCATTTAAAAAGTGTTAGACAATTTCAGGGGTGGACTTGGCCGTGACATGAGAATGCCCCTCTGGGTGAACAAGAATAGCCAGATTAACCAGTGTGGGCTCTTCCTTTGTGTGCGTCAAGTGCTGATGTGTATCACAGACACAGGCAGCAGCAGTCCTGGGAGGCGCCTCGGTGGCAACTTCTGGGCTGTGGGAAAACATGTAGATTCTGGCAGCCCTGGGAGCGTTCAGTGACACGCTGCTGGGATGTGAGAGAGGTGTTGACAGCTGGCTTTGAACCCTCTATAGTCTTTCTGTATTTTTATTTTTAAGAGAGAGCATGAGCGGGGGCGGAGCACAGGGAGAGAGAGAATCCTAAGCAAGCTCCACACCCAGGCAGAGCCCGACTCAGGGCTTGATCCCATGAACCTGGGGTCATAAACTGAGCGAAAATCAAGTTGGATGCTTAACTGACTGAGCCACCCAGGTGCCCGTTTTTTTCTTTCCTACAAAAAAAAAAAAAATTCTCTCTCTCTCTCTCTCTCTCTCTCTCTCTCTCTCTCTCTCTCTCTCTCTCTCTCTCCCTCTCCCTCTCTCTCTGTCAAAAATAAATAAATATTATAAAAATAATAATAAAAGAGAAATGGCAAGTGGGAGGCAGTAACTTACATCCGTCTGTTGTTTCCAAGAGGTTCTAAAGCTCCTATGCTCTCCACCTGGAGAAGTGCAAGGAAAACACAGGATTTTGCACTTAGTATTAACCTATTTGGTTGGCAGAGACATTTGGCAGCAGCCTTAGATTTATATGTTATTGCTTCTTCTCTAAGCCAATTAATTCAATAATTACCTTCCAAGATTTTTAGGACCTCTATAGTTAACTGGAATTTATTAAATAGCTGTGGCTTCTCCTAAGCTGAAGAACTTTCTGCTTCCTAAGTGAATCTGAGGAAAAGAGAGAAGGATTTTTTAACTTCTAAGATTACTCCACCTGTTTTGAAGCCACCAGCGATAGTAATATTATTTTATATCTAAATATACATAAGTGAGGGAAGTAATACAATGGCACACAGCTGCGGGAGAGTTGTAGCACAGTGCTCACCTGTGGTTAGTGTGGAAGTCAGCTGTACCAACTACTACTCTCTGGGTCCCCCGACTAGAGATTCTGGTTTGTTTGTTCTGCTCTGTAGCCTCGCATCAGAATATATTAATGTGTAGCCAAAGTTGAGAAGCACTGAGCTAGAAGAAGGTCCTCCATCGTAGGAATGTCTTATCCCCAATTTCTTAGTTTCTTAATCTGGAAAGAATGGGGCCTGCTGCCTTCTTTCTACTCTATCTTAATTTTTCCTCTTTCTTTTTTGTTGTCTTGTACTCTCATTTGGCACTTAACTACAAGCTTTGAAGTCAGATAGACCTGGCTTAACCTAACTGCCTTGGGATGTTACTTAACTGCTTTAAGCTTCACTTTCCTCATTTATAAAGTTAGGCCAGTGATACCCACTTTACCTGTGAGAATTACTTGGGATAATATAAAGTGCCTACTACCATGTGGTCAACCTATTGAAAGCTCCCAATTAATGTGTTATAACCTAGCAGTTAACAACGTGGGCTTGGTAGTCAGAGATATGGGAGTCATACACGCTTGTAATCTGTGTGATCTTACATAATTAAGTACCCTTTTCCTCTAAGTCCTCAAAAGTATAATAAAGTCTGGTGTTGTTGTAAGATGATTCAGTGAAATAATGGGCTTAAGTACCCAGTTCCCTGCCTGGCAGGTACTAAGCATCCTGTCAATAGACAATAGTTGATATTCTGAAGTTTGCTTTCTTGTTTCATCTCCTGGACCCTGTCTTTTTTTTTTTTTTTTTTTTAACGTTTATTTATTTTTGAGACAGAGACAGAGCATGAATGGAGGAGGGTCAGAGAGAGGGAGACACAGAATCTGAAACAGGCTCCAGGCTCTGAGCTGTCAGCACAGAGCCTGACGCGGGGCTCGAACTCACGGACTGCGAGATCATGACCTGAGCTGAAGTTGGCCGCTTAACCGACTGAGCCACCCAGGCGCCCCTCCTGGACCCTGTCTTAAGAGCAATTTGTTGGATTTCACACAAGAGAATTTACTCTTTTGGAGAGATACATTTAATATCTCTTCTCCTAGATATTTATTCCACTTATAATTAAAAATTTTCTGTGTAGACAGTTTTCCAACTTTTTCATTTTTCTCTTTTTCCAAAGACATGTGTTTCTTTTCTGAATATTGGCAGCACATGAGAGGGAACCCAAATATATTATCAAAGTATTCATGACCCGTGGATATTAATAATACAGTTTACACCTGAGGGAGAATTTTGAGGAAAAACTCATGTGGGGAAAAACACTACCTATATAATATAGTAATCAATCAATCAGTCAATCAAATAAGCACCAAACAAGTAAAACCCCCTTTTTCTTTCAGTATACTGAAACACTTGAGGTTTTTAAATTCTCTTTCTTGCCCAAGTAGCTTCATGATGCCAAAGAATCATGGTTTTATTAGTTCAACCAACACCCTCAAAAGTGTGTGTGTGTGTATGTGTGTGGGTGTGTTTAGAAGGTTCTTGGAAAGGCTAGTTATTCATGCTGTGAAAATTCTGTTAATGTTAATAAAGAGCATTTAATGAGAGAAATCAATTATTTTTAGATTTGGAAAATCTCACTGGTTGTGTCTATGAACTAGAGAGAAGTCAATTAAAATAGAAGTCATTTTAAAAAAAAAAAACTTAATTTCATTAGGATATAAGAGGCTCACATAAACTGTTTCTTAGCTTTTATTGTTACTGTTTCATTTTGTTCTGCATAACTCTATGCAGTATACAAAGAAAGTATTTGCACTTGCCAGAAGAATTTGTTAAGGCAAAAATTTCAACTGACTTGCTTAAGTTCACACATAGCCAAATAGAAGTACAAGAGCTGTATATAGGCCTCCTGGCCCCAAACCTGTACTCTTTCTATTGGACTCCCCTCTGAAGCCTTGTTTGTTGTTATTAAAAAGTATTCATAATTTTAACTCCACTTATTGCTTATTTACCACTAGTTCTGAATATGGGTGGCCTAAATTTTATGCTCATTAAATAAAATCCTCCTATGTATAAGTGTGGTATCATCTCCAGGTGCACCAATAAATTTACATTTTATTATCTGCATTTTGAAGGTCTTTTAATGAATCTTGTATTACTTTGATGTGAGTAAACCTCATGACTCAGGTTGCTATACCTATATAGCATAATGCCCATTTTTCATCGTTTTTCTAGGATGTTTTAGTTGTTAGTCAATACTCTTTGAGTTGCAAGTGAGAAAACCAACTCAAGGTGTGCCTGGCTGGCTCAGTCCAGTGCCTGCATTAATAGGAATGAGTGAATAAGAAGGGCTTATGTGAGCAGCCTGGTTACATGTCCATCCATTAATTCAGTTGTGTAGGGCGAGGTATTGTGACTGTCACCCCAAGCAGAATGACTTGGCTCCAAAGGAAGGGCCAAAGAGAATATTAATGGGAAGGCAAGCTGTGTAGTTGAAAATGGCAGATAGCCGCCATGGATATGGTTCTTGTGTTTAAATTATACTTCTTTTTTTTTAATGTTTATTTATTTTTGAGAGAGAGAGAGAGAGACAGAGCATGAGTGGGGGAGGGGCAGAGAGAGAGGGAGACACAGAATCTGAAGCAGGCTCCAGGCTCCCAGCTGTCGGCACAGAGCCTGGTGCGGGGCTCAAACTCACAAACCGTGAGATCATGACCTGAGCCAAAGTCAGACACCTAACCGACTGAGCCACCCAGGCGCCCCTAACTTATATTTCTAATTAGACATTTTGGTCTTGACCAGATATAAAAGAGATAATTTAAAAGGCCTAGGTGGGTATTTTGTGGAAGATGACATTCATGCTTTGTAGTAGTTATTGTTGTATGTTTGGTTGTTTCTGCTTGTTTGTATGGGAGCAGCATAATCGAAAGATGGGTTTAGGGTTTATTTCCAAGCCCTGCTTGTCATATGGTAGTGCTTTCCCAACTTGTTTGCTAATGTCCTGTGAAAGCCCAGGAAAGTGAATTAAACAACCAGGGGCTTAGGGAGGCAAGCAAACATCACATTTATTTGAGGACTGTTATGTTTTATTGAAAACATTCATCCATATTTTGTAATATACTCCATAATTTTCTCATTTAAGTTTAATAAAATATAATACATTTAAAATACTAAACTAAACTGCTATCCTAGGAAGATGTACTGTCTTCCTTTGATTTTGAATAAATAGTGCAGGGTGAGAAAAATGGGCTTTGGAATACTTTTGGCTAAAATCAGGGTTTTTAACATTTTGTCCCACCCTTTGGAGAATTTAGGCATTGGGCATTAGCTATTCCTTGGGTACATTGAAAGGTCTCAACTAAGAGCACAGCTTGGTGCTCTACTACTTAATGTTATTTGATACAAGTTTGGCTAACTCATAGTACTGGTATGAGATTTAAATGAAATAATTCATGGACAATTGCTTGGAATGTGAAAAATACTTTTAACTGTTATCATTAACTTAGCTATTTACCTCTTTTCATTATCTCTACTTTTGAAGTTTGTATTTTGCTGTGTTCTTTCTCAAATGAGTGCAATTAGATCATTTAGCTTCTCTAATGAGTTCCCTTTAACGTTAGGCAGTTAACTAGAGAATATATGTGCATACATATGTGTGTGTGTGTGCACGCGCACATAAAGGAGATGTGCATTGATCACATGCACATGCAGATTGGTACCAAAGATGAGGGAGTGGTATATTCATAATCAATATATTTTCTCTTTCTTAAAAGGAATTATGGCTCATCCCTTTTTGCCCAATGTGAAGCAGTGGAAAATAGCTGTCAGCAGGTTCTGTGGCTGTATGGAGAGGATAATCAGATAACTGAAGTTGGAACCATGAATCTTTTTCTTTACTGGATAAATGAAGATGGAGGTAATTCACTCAGATTTCAGCTCTTTGTTCTTTGTCAGTCATTTTTTTTTTTTTTAATGTTTATTTACTTTTGAGACAGAGAGAGACAGAGCATGAACGGGGGAGGGTCAGAGAGAGGGAGACACAGAATCTGAAACAGGCTCCAGGCTCTGAGCTGTCAGCACAGAGCCCGACGCGGGGCTCGAACTCACAGACTGTGAGATCATGACCTGAGCCGAAGTTGGACGCTTAACTGACTGAGCCACCCAGGCGCCCCTTTGTCAGTCATTTTCAATAGGGCTGGAAGGAAAAGAACGAGGACCTTGGAACAAGGAATAAGTAGCACAAGTCCAAAGGCTAAGGACCACTGTGCTTTGTTGTTCAAGTAGAAATGAGTTTAAATTTACAGAATTTATAAAGGTTTTGGTTTCGGTTTTTGGCTCTAGATGTGCTTATCATTGAGATACCAACTTAAGGAATTTAAATCCCCATGATTTGAAGATTCGTAGCCTTATCCCCTCTGCCATCTTCTTAACAGCTTTTCTATCTGAAATCCCCTGCATTTGGAGATAGGTCTCAGATCAGTTCACCATATACTATATGTATAAAATGTAATAACAAGCATCGTCTACTGATTCTACTGATATGAGATTTAGTGTATTCTCTTGCTAGAAGTCTTTTAACAACTGATGCCCTTTCTACATATTTTGATAATATATCAGGAGCCTTCCAGGTTTACTCTGGAGCTCAATTTGATTAAAACACACTATTTTTATGGACAAATTCGTCCCTTTTAGGATTGTACTTAGATTCTGGTTCATTCAAGACTGTTAATAGGTATCTACTATAAAAACCAGTTATTTCTATATTACCTAAAATATCCTAAATGCTCATTATCTTTCTTTTCTATTTTTTTTTAATTAGTTGGCAGAAACCATAGAGGTTTAGTGAAGCATTGGCAATGTCGATGGTATTGGATTAAATGTCCAATCATGGGAAAAAATACAGATAAAGGCATTTATTTCCATTAGAATTTTATTTTTTTTTAATTTTTTTTCAATGTTTATTTATTTTGGGGACAGAGAGAGACAGAGCATGAACGGGGGAGGGGCAGAGAGAGAGGGAGACACAGAATCGGAAACAGGCTCCAGGCTCTGAGCCATCAGCCCAGAGCCTGACGCGGGGCTCGAACTCACAGACTGCGAGATCGTGACCTGGCTGAAGTCGGACGCTTAACCGACTGCGCCACCCAGGCGCCCCTATTTCCATTAGAATTTTAATAGTCACAAAAAATTTTAACTATCTTTTTAGGCTTGTTTATGTTCTTATGCTGTTCATTTCACAGTACTGAGTATAGAGACTAGAAAAAGTTCCCAAACACTTATAAAGTCTGAGTGTGCATTTCAATTAAAATTTTAAGTAAAATTTTTATTTTGAGGAAGCTACAGTAACTTCTCTTGCTCTTTTGTTTTTTGGCTACTAATGTTGGAAAATGGTGATTCACATGTGGCTGACTTCAGAGCTATGCACTAATTTGTGCATTAGTTGTAGAAACTAGTAAGATGAGCCTTCTATTCCAGTCAGAGGTAGAATAAATAGAAGGTATGGTGAGTACACCTTGTCCTGGGCTTGACCATTGGTAATCTTTGGCATCTGAAAAGCCAGATACAGGTCATGCTGATTCTTCCATTCCTGTTGTTTATACTTGGCACTATTTAAAAATAAAATTTATACTGGAATATTCGTGACTTCCAAATCTGAGTCATTGCCTATGACCTACCTCAAAAGCTATGCTTGAAAGATGACAGTCAATGTTGCACTCTGTATTTAGGAGATAATAGGTTGATTCAACTCATTCTTTGCACTGCCTGCCCACTCCAACGCCCTTGCCCCCCCACCCCCAAAAGAAAACCACACAACCCTAAACAAAAACAGTTACATCATACAGAAGTGGTACCATCATTATTTATGGATGGGAGATGTCAAGATTTAAGTACAGTTTGAATCAGAGCTCCATGATTTAACCCAGAACACAAGAAACTTTTCCTGGTGAAAAATTACTTCTTATCCAAACAATAATCATGAGCCATTTCCGCCATGGCTTTTAAAGGTCAGAACGGAAATGAGTGAATTTGTCTTCTGACTCTTACAAAATATACAAGACCTTAAGAGTTGCTATTCACATTATGGTTGCCTGAGATAGCTTTAGTCCATCTTGAGGGTGTTCACCTAACATATCAAATAAAATTTGAAGTAAGGGGACAAGAGATGGAATAAATGTTTGGACAGTACCATGAGAGAAGTCAGTAGAATGTAAGGAATAACCTTTAGGCTAAAAACAAAAGAAGACGTTGAAAGAACTCTACTCTAACTTCACCATGTGGCTTTAGGAAAATACAAAGAATAATGAGTTGAAAATCAACAAAATACTGATTTTCACAAACTTTGCCTATTGGAGGTATGAGTAGAACTCTTTTAGTAAAAACCTACCTTCTTTCTATGAGCCCCCACACTCACTGCCCCTTTGGGACATGATGGCTGCTGCAGAAAGGTATATAAAATAGATAATCTGTGTTCACAGCACAGTGCTGTGCACAATAACTATCTGTGGCAGTTGGCCTATAACCCATGTGGTTTTGGCTCTAGTAACAGCAACCCTGGTGTTAAGATCACACAGCAGCGATTCTCTGTTTTACTGTGTTGGTGAGTAATTTAACATACACATTTGCTATTCACTGTTGGGACAAACAGTTTTATCTCGCACTGGACTTTGGAGCTGTCCTGAGAATAAGACCCAGTTGTGTGGTTGAGTTTAGAGTTAGTCTGGGAGAACGATCATGACAGTGAATGTTGATGTCGCTCAGTCTGCTCAGGCCCCATGAGCCTTCTCAGACATCAGGCATTTACAGACTTTGGAACATTCTTCCCTGGGATGTGGGCATGGCTTGCTCTGTCATTGCTTTCAAGTCTTTGCCCACTTACCCCATACTCAGTTAAGGCTTTCCTCGAGCATGGAGCATCGTAATCAATTGCAAACTCCCTCCCCCCTGACCCCTAGCATTCCTCATTATCTGCCCTCTTTTTTTTTCCTTTTTTTCTCCATAGTCTAACATACTATTTAACATAATAATTGTTGTCTACCTGTTAGAAAGTAAACAGGAATTATATCAGTTTTGTTCACTGCTTTATTCATAGTGCATAGATAAGCCAACTGCACACAGTGCCTACCTCGATAATGTATATTTGTTGAGTAGATAATAATTGTGTGTGCTTGGGCACTCATACAAACCCACATTCCCAGTTTTTATTAGAAATTGACTTTGGGATGTCACAGATGACTCCTGCCGTTATTGCTTCTAAATTCTTCAACTCCTAAAAATGATTTCTTTGTCAAAAACAAGTTGTGTTTGTAGGCTCTGTTTTCCTCATGTTGGGCAATCTGGAGCTAGTTCTGGCTCTTGTAAGCATGTTTGTGGTTGCAGAGGAAAATGAATATTTCTCACCCAAATGTTGTCATGTCATCATCTCTGTCTGGCAACCCGAGAAACAGATGTTCTGTGTCTTGACCTTAGGCTAGTGGTTACAGTTTTGGGTGTTAAGTACATTTCACAGAACTACACTTGCACATGCGAGGCCGCTGTTTTTATTTAACTTGTTGTAGCCTTAGAGCTCAGGAAGCTTTAGGGAAGGTCCAGTTTGGAGGCACTGGAAGTATGTTTGTCTATATGTGTGGGGTATATGTGTGCACATACACACACACACACACACATAGAAATCCCTACACTTATGTATCCAGCCAGCTAGCTATTGCAAAGCACAGGTTTATTTTGAGATCAACACTTCTAAACATGACAAAGAGTAGCCCTAAGAACATTGCCAAGAACAAATTTTCTTCTTTCCAGAAAGCGGTTTTCAGCAGATGATTTTTAGAAACAAACTTGAAAAAAATCATACTGCTGTCTCCTAGCAAAGAGGATTATTCAATTATTTATTTTTTTTATTCAGAAACACTTATTACATACCACCCTACGCCAGGCACAATGCCAAGTTTTAGGGACACCGGAATGCATATAGAGTTTTGGTCTTCCAGCCAGCTTGCTTTCTGGGGATGTCTGATGTAACCACAGTGGAGCAGGTGAACCCAGACCACAGTATATGAAAAGAAAGGACAGTGGTCTCAGTGTTGGGCCACTTAAGTTGTGATCCTGACTGTCCCCCAGTGTTACCAATCTTGCAAGTCATTTATGTTTACAGAGCCTCTGTTTTTTTGGTTTTTGTTTTTCTGTAAAATAAGGATTGTATGAGGTGACTTCTGAAGTCCTTCTTCAGAAGGTTCGAGCCCCACGTTGGGTGTAGAGATTAAAAATAAAATCTTTAAAGAAAATAAAAATAAAAAATAAAATGGTTGGGGGGAACTTAAAGATACCAGTGTGATTTCTATAGTTTTTGCTACCTGGTGATCCTCTGAAGCATACCTGGAATATTTCTCTGCAAACACATAAGTAACACATCTGCTACAAGGTTCAACATCTTTATAAAGTGATTTAAGGTTTAAGTTTCTTACTAGATTTAGATTCTTGGGTGCCAGACGTGGGGAGGAGAAGAGAATGTTGAGTACCAGAGATTTTTTGTAAGGAGAGCTTGTGTGGTTGTCGGATCGCACAGACCATTATAGACAGATCACCATGCCAGCCCTCGTGTCGGTTAGGAATGCATGTGATCACTCTCAAAGATGAGCAGTGTCTCACCTTGGCTCTCTGTGAATCACCCATGGAGTTTTGTTTTGGGTTTTGGATTTCTTTTTCTCTTCTTTTTTCTTTATTAGCCACATACATACTCGAGCCCATCCTGAGTCCATTAACATTTGGATCTCAAAGGGTGAAGTCAACATCTCCATATTTGATGTGGATATGCCTCCAGGTTTGAAAATCACTATAAATAGACTTGTCTATGAAGGGCAGTCTGGAAGCAGTGACCAACCTAAATAAGCATACACACTTCTTGAGGATGGGTTTTCCTCCACAGTGTTCTTACATGCTTTGGTAATGACCAGTGTTCCTAAGATCTATCTACATGATTCTAATTAGTAGCCAGTGTTAATCCTCTAAGGTAAATTTAGCTTCAGAACTTTCCTCTTAGTATTTGTTAGTAGAACATCATCTCAGTTTTTCCTAGTTAAGGATAAATTGAAGATGATTAGATGAGTGACCTGCTTTCTTCTCCTTCTCCTTCTTCCTCTTCTTCTTTGTCTCCTTCTTCCTCTCCTCTTCCTCCTCTTCTTCTTCTTCCTCTTCCTCTTCTTCTTATTTTTTTAATGAAGATCTACCTGAAGTGTGAATCAATTTGGGAAGGTAGACAAGGCAGAACAGTAACACATCTTCATGTTTATTACTAGCAAAGTTGCCAGAAACAGTTTTTAAAAAATGGTTGTTGATATAAGGCTAATGTAGTTAAAGTTTGAAAATATTCCAATTTCTACTTGACAGAAGAAGAACTGGCAACTCCTCCGCTAGATGGCATCATTCTTCCAGGAGTGACGAGGCAGAGCATTCTGGACCTGGCACGCAAGTGGGTGGGTGCCTTTCACGTGAACCACTTTAGAAGCATGAAACAAAAAGTCATCAAAATGAGCCCGGCTTAGTTCCATCCAGTGTTATCTAATCTTTAAATCTTAACTTGAGTGGAAAGAACTCTTCTAGAAGGACTGTCTCAGTAAGGCCAATATAGAAGTATTGTTTATAGGAAGGGCAGAGAGAAAACAGTTTGGCAAGTTATCCTAGTGAAGCAGTATCCTGGTGCTAATCACAAGCTCTGTAGCAGGTGTCTCCTACCAACTCACCTGGTTTATACTTCATGTGCTTCCATTTCACCAGGCCTGAACTTTTCCAATCTAAGTGTGTTGTTTCCCATTCCAATAATTTGTAGTTCTTCCCTTCCTCTATTTATTCCAGTGTAACCATGCTAGTCACAGAAATTAAAGAATTTTACTGACATAAATGTTTACTAACATAACTTTATTAGTTTGGCTGCCTATTTTCTCCCTCCTTCCTGCCCCCTGTCCTCCCCAATTCACATACATGCTTATTTTAAAGTCAAAACACTCAAGCAAATGTAGTTGTTTTCAGTAGAGTTTCTGATCTGTGTGACACAGGCATGCATGTTAAACCATTTGGTATTGAAATGACATTTATAACATACTCAAGATGAATATTGGATGAGTTGGTTGTCTGGCAAAGGTTCTTGGATGGAACTTTTGACCCATGTGTTAAAATGGTCTCCATGGGACATGAAAAGACTTTGAGCATACTGTGGTCAAACAGTATTAATAGGACAAATGTTTAGAAACGCACATATTACCTAGGAGAGTACTACCATACTTTCTCTGGAAAAAGCTTTGGAAATAAAGGAAATGTGCTATAAATAATTCTACAAAACCCTGAAGTAGAAAAGACCCAACTGCCACATGCTGGCTGGCACATTGGGCATGACATTTACAAACTGTTGGTATAATTTCAAACAGCTTGCCCTGTCCTAAATATGTTTGCAGTTGGAAAGATGTATTTTCGAAACTCAGTAATTTTTGTTTTATTAAAGAAAAAAATCAACCAAGTACAGAAGGTTTGATGACAAGTTGCAAGTGGAAATGCTTTCCCACACTAATGATTTGCTAGCATGAAATTAGTTATTATGGAGGAAGTTTTTCCTTGACTCCTTAGCTGTAATTTATTTTAAAAGCTATTTTAAAACAGTGAGACATAAATGCCAAGAGGCATGTGGGGGGTTACCATTACTTGCCAGACAGGGGAAATTGTCCAAAGATAAGTAAGGGTGAGCAGAGGAAAAACAATTCTGTTTATTTACAAGATTTTTTTTTTTTTTTTTTCCCCAGAACACAGAGCTCATCTCATTTTCAGTTAACTTGGCTGATTTTCTGGAATTTATTTATTTATTTATTTATTTACCTTTGAACAACATAATTGAAATTCCAGACTGAGATAAACTGAAACTTGCAAAGAGCCATATTTCTGTTGTAGACATATTTTCGTACTCTCCCAAATCATACTTAGAGCATGATGCCTTCTTCTAATATTTTGAATCTTGCCAAGGGCTCTGAATTTCATTTTTATCTATCGTGGATCTGTAAGTTTTAAAAAATACTCTTCTTAAAAAAATTAAGGTCAACAAAGGATGGATAAATATTTTTTTAATAAGTTTGAGACAAACTTTGAACCTTAACCACTAACATAAAAGAATGAGAATTAATACAGATTAAAGAATGAGTTTCAAAAGATCATTTATTTAAGCAGATAGTTTAAAAGCATCAGCTTTCCCCCCCCCCCAATTTCCTATCTTTGAGCAAATAAAATGTTGAAATAGTTCAGCAGAGTTGATGAGGTTATGCCAGTAATTCTGTGATGAAACTCAACCCAATAGGATACTAAAGAGGAGCAAGGGGATTTCTGCTGTAAAGACAACTGAATCAGTGAATTGAGGAAAAAAAGGAATATCCCATGCAATTTCTCAAAGTCCAAATATACTTTCAGTGTTTTAAAATAATGAAATAGTTCAGATAGTTAAACTCAGTCTATGTTTTCACTCCATAGAAGACCTAGTAGAGAGTGGAGGAAATTTAGAGCCAGTCAGATCACACCTGAGTTCAAATTCAGTTTCTGCCGTTTACTAGCTATGTGGATTTAGACATGTCGCTTAGCCTCCCTTTGAACCTTAATTTCTTCATCCGTATAATGGGGATGATAATACCTACCTTAAAAATGAGAGTAGGAGGCATGCAATGGGTGCTGAATAAATAATTATTAATATTATCTAAGAATATGTTCTCTTTTGTGGTAAATAGGGTTCAAGACACTGTTAACATAGAACACACATTAAGTAGCACGGGAAGTGCCTTATCTTGTGAGACTTTAGGCATGGCAACAAATAAAAGGCCAAAAAAGCTGGCATGCATTAAAATATACCCCGTATTTTATAGTGATGGTGTTACGTTATACTCTGATCATCTTACTCTGATCATCTCGTTTAGCGATGCTGTGACCTTGGAGTAGATTGCTTAACACCTCAGCATGTTTACCAGTAAGGTAGTGGTGCTCTCTTCAGCTTTCCCTCAGAGGATGATTCTCACATGATTTGAGTTCAGAGTGTCAGGTTGAAAGGTTAAGTACGCCAGGGCTTTTTTTGCATGCCTTTTCCTTGCAAATGTTAATATTTCTATTTTTTATATTCCAAACAGGGTGAATTTAAGGTGTCAGAGAGGTACCTCACCATGGGTGATTTGACAACAGCCCTGGAGGGGAACCGAGTGAGAGAGATGTTTGGCTCGGGTACAGCCTGCGTCGTTTGCCCAGTTTCTGATATACTGTACAAGGGTGAGGTAAGAGACAATCTCTTCACCTCCTGTCATTTCCAAGCATTTGCCTATAATTTATTTAATTCTTTAAATGTGTAAATGAAATGGTAGTTGGACCCAAGATGCAAAGGATTTTTTTCTTTAATAACTTGGCAGTTTGTCCCAATGAACCTGTATTACCAAATTACTTACTCTCATCTTTCCAGCAATTTTGTGCAAGCTCCAGTATGGGAGGGAGTCAGTTTTGTCCTTGGAAATGTATCACATCTGTTTTATGTCAATTTAGGGATTGGAGATGTGCCAATAAGCGTCCATTCTTATTTCTTCCTTTTAGCTTGCTAAGAAGGTTCTACAGGTAATTAGATTTCCGTTTCTGGTTTCCAAAAGTACTCCCAAACTATTAGAGTAGTAATGGCAAACAGTTATGGAAAATTCATTTGAATGATTAACTCCTACATTTATTATTATTATTGCTTCTGTTGTTGTTATTACTATTTAAACCACTTTATGAAAAATTTTCATTTGGCTAAGTTGTTACATCAACTAAAATCCTCCAAAAAGAATTCAATCATTTGGTTGGAAGAAGTGTTCTCCTCCCAGTGAATTAGTCTGATTTTATATGTGGTATATTTCCACTCTTTGTTAGTTTTGTTGTTGGTGGTAGTGGTTTTTTTTTTTGTTTTTGTTTTTTTGCCTTCCCCTTTATCACAAAGCTTGGATATTTAACATCGTCGTCTAACTTTATAGCTTAAAGGCATGTGGGTATTATTCTTAGGATGTGAATTGGCTTGACTTAATCATATTAAATACAAACTTGATTGGTTTTTAAATTGAAAATAGATAAATAAAATAATTATTTTTCCTCCGTTATTTTCCTTTTCTGATTTTAATGGTGGCTACTTCATTGCTTGAGATTTTCGAACTTGCTTGTAAGGAGTGGCTTTTAACATGATTCCATCTACAGATTGATTGTTTCAAGGGAGAATTATTTTACTATGTATCAATACTTTTACTGAGTATAAAGCTACTGTTTTGTGTTTCATTATTGTAGTATCTAGGTAAATGCATTATTGGTCCACTTTTTTAATGAACTAAAGTTGTCATGAAGTCACATTTTTTAAGTACAATCATTTCACCTCTAGAAATAAGTTTATAAAGCTCAATGTTTTGATATTGGTCTTATCTCACAGGGCATGCCCAGCTAAAGGTACATCTAATTACCCTATTATCCTAAAGAGCATAAGAAGAAAAGAATGACAGCATGGGCTATCTACTAAAATCAGACTATCAAAAGCCTGCAAGCCAGCCAGGCAGGAATGGACATGGCTCAAGTGTAAATTAGGGGCAGGAAATCTCTCAGCCCCCAGTGTAATGATGCTGTCCAGCACTGTGGAGGTTTGACTTGGAACAGACATAGGTTTAGAAGCCTATTTTGTGAAGGCATAGACTTGCTTTCATATACGTCCCTGCAATGACTTGCTTTAATTTGTGGCAAAAGGTTTTCGAGTTCTCATTCCCTGCCAGAAGAATTAGGTAAGGAGGCCAATCATTCATCCTATAGATTCTCAGAATCCTGAAAGAGGTAGGATTCTTTATGTTTGGCCACTATTTTAGGTATCCCTAGCTCTTTGGTCTCTTTGGTTCCTCATATCAGCCTGAAGACCAACATATAAACCAGTTGTGCCCTAAAATCAGTTGGTAGGCAAGAAACAAACTATCATTGGCTACTTTGTTTTTATTCAAATTCAGAGTAGAAAAAGAGTCTTTGGCATAAGGGGTTGGCATAGCCCTTATGATCAGGTTATCATAGTACCATTCCTTATTTCAGTGGGATTGTCTTAATACAGTAGAATTGCTGAGTGTCTTACTTATTGCATACATGGATATCCTCCAATTATCATGCCTGTGATATTCTTTCATAGACTGTACACATCCCAACTATGGAGAATGGTCCTAAACTTGCAAGTCGGATCTTGGAAAAATTGACTGATATTCAGGTAAGGGCTTCTTTTTTAAAAAAAGGGCTTCTTTTTATTTCAATCAGAACTAAAACCAAATCATATTTCAGTGGAGAGAAGAGAGTAAACACTGCCATTTGGGGTTAACAAATTAAATTTGTAGAATAAAGCACAAAAGAAAAATATTACCTGTGATTCCAACACTGAAATATAACCACTGTTAATTTTTGATATCTCAAAAATATTTTGTGTTAATATACTTCTTGAAGTATTTTTCTAACAAAATAGTCATATGTGATTTGTTACCTGCTTTTTTTCATCTAGCAAATCACTTGCTTTTTCGTATCAATAAATAAATTTCTCCATTCCATGTATAAAATTTAATTGAATTCTGTGATATTGATGTACTATAACTTTTAAAGAATCATTATTATTGAACATTTATGTTGTTGGCAGTTTTTTTTTTGTTTGTTTGTTTGTTTGTTTTTTTACCTGTTACAAACACTACAATCTTTGTGATTATTTCCTTAGGATAAGTTCCTGAGATTGTAACTGTTGGGTCAAAAACAGTGCATACCTATTTTTTTCTACTGCTAACCTTGTTCTGCCTGTTTTTTCCTGAGCAGCAGTTTACAGTGGTGTCTCATCAGACAGTTAAGCATATCTCTAAGCAGGCTTATCAAGTACCACGTAATGCTGGGTCATCAATAAAAGGACTGTTCTATAACTTGCAAACCCCTCACACGTTGTTGGACGATTTTGTTGAGCCCACATATCATCATTGCCAGTCAGTGAATGTACCCAAGGGGAGATGAGATTCATACTGAAATGTGAAATAAAGTTTGATAGTTTGAGTGACACCAGATGGTTTAGGTCTTAAAACTATACAAAAAAAAAAAAAAAGTTGACAAAACAGCAGGCCCCTCCAGAGCAACTGAGGTCCTGGGATAGTGATAAGCATGGTATTTTTGGAAGACTTACTCAGCAACTTTTATGCAAAATTAATAACATTAAAAGATAAGAATGATTGTGGTTTTTGAATCGATGAAATGTTGCTCTTTTCCTCTTCAGTAAAGGCTTTCTATAGAAATCCTTCAACTGGGGCCCCTGGGTGGCTCAGCCAGTTAAGGGTTTGACTCTTGATTTTGGCTCAAGTCATGATCTCATGGTTTGTGAGATTGAACCCCATATCAGGCTCTGTGCCGACAGCATGGAGCCTACTTGGGATTCTCTATTCCCCTTTCTCTGCCTCTCTCTCTCTCTCTCAGAATAAACATTTAAAAAAATTCTGCAAACTAAATAAAGGAATATCTTAATATTAGAAGACATATAATTTATTGAGTCTTCTACTTTTATACATGGAAACAATTAAAAGTAATTGGAAGAAATTAATAAGAATATTTGGATGTTTTGGTAATCTAAATTTTTTTACAGTTGAGTAAATCTGATGAAGGTAATAAGTTATTAGTGTTTTGCACAAATAAGAAACATAAATAGAATAAAAATATATAATTGGCCAAATTATGAAAGCCTTTATCCAAAACAGAAATTGAAAGATT